>NC_042618.1:484608767-484908767 GCF_901001135.1 Rhinatrema bivittatum | reverse complement strand
CCCTAAGAAAGATATTAACCTTACGCTAAATGAACTCCGCAGACCATGGATGACCATGCTGAAAAACTGGTGCATCAGATAAAAAACCACAAGTTACTTCAGGAACCAACGGATGACGTGACCACGAAATTAGAGGACTTCGAAAATAGAATGCGTAGGAATAATATTCGCATCCGAGGATTTTTGGAAGAGGAAGGTACAGCAAATTATGCAATTATGGTCTGGGACATATGCCAATTTATTACTCACTCCGAGTCTGCGGACCTACCTGAGATGGATATAAAAGTGGATTGGGCACACTGCGCGCTTAGAAAAGTAAGTAACAACACACCCAGGGATATTGTGGTGTGTCTGCATGATTTCCCCATTAAAGACCTTATAATGCAGAAGGCAAGAATGAAGGGAGTAATTGTGTGGAAGGGAATGAAGCTGCAAATCTTTCATGACCTTTCGCCAATAACTTTACAGCGTCGTCCACAGATGAAGTACATCACTGAATGCCTTTGGGCAGAGAACATCAGGTATAAATGGTTGTATCCCTTTGGGATTTCTTTCACAATCAGTGGTCGATCATTCACAGTGCGTTCTACAGAAGCTGTGGAAGCCCTTTTATGGAAAAGAACAAATAGAAATAAAAGCTCCTAGAGTGGAGGGCCGGTTAGGCCCCAAACGAGAAACAGCAGATAAATGAAGGTGGCAAGTGCCTACGCAGGTATTCCACATGGGACGCAACTACCTCCAACTCAGAAACCTGATCAGCTCCTGATTAATAACTCTGCTTGTCAGATCGGTTCACAGATCCCACTGGGAATAGGAACTGCGAGTCAACATCAAGCTAGGTTGAGAGAACATTTTACAAATCTCATCTTTGGTTGAGTTTCCTCACTCCGAAGGACATCAAATCTTCACAAGAGTGCACTGTTCTATTCGTACATCTCACTCTGAATGTCAAAGTGGCTCCTAACCCCTACGCTAATACCTAAACCTCACCTCAAGTAACTAGGTGTGCCTCCTATAGAGGTATAAATACCTAACTACTATGGGGACCTTATAGATAGGTGCGCTCTCTCTCTCTCTCTGTTTTTCACTCTCTCTCTTTTTCTCTCTCTCTCTCTCACTATAAAACATGCCCCTCTTCCTATCGTATGTGATAGTTTGATGAATCTAGCCCTTTGGGAGCTACATAATCTCTCATACCTATCAGCAGCGAGGGAAAACAAGGTACCTTTTCTGTAATCGGACTTATGATGTCTTTTGTTCATTAAATGTGTGCCATCTGGGCTTATTCGGCAAAAAAAAGCCTTTTTTCTGTTCTTATATGCTATACTGGAGTTGGATGTACTGTCCAATATATACGATAACTTGACCTATTTTCTAAGTCTCTTAGCAGTTTCGGTCTCACTGGTCGGGAGGGAGGGTAGGGAAGGAGGGGTAGTATAAAAGTACAAAAGAGTGTAAACCAATGTTTGTATATTGTATAAAGAATGGTTTATTATGGTGTTTATTTACGATGGTTGGCAACACTAATAAAAATGTTAAATTAAAAAAAAAAAAAAGAGATTGGAGAAAGTATTTTTTTCACTTAGCGCATAATTAAACTGTGCAATTTATTGCCAGAAGATATGGAGAAAGTAGTTAGCGTAACTGTGTTTAAAACGGTTTAGAAAGTTCCTGGAGGGAAGGGTCCATAAACTATTATTAGTCATATAGATTTGGGAAAGTTAATATTTATCCCTGGGAGTGAGCAAGAAGGATTGCATCTATTCTTTAGAACTCTACCCTTTAGTTACTTGTGACCTGGATTTGACACTGTTGTAAGGTAGGATGCTTGGCTTAATGGATATTTGGTCTTGCATTCTGAATCTTAAGCACTGTATGTTCTCTTCTAGGGTTTAACAGGCGGATTACAGGAGGAGCCATGCAGCTATCATTCAGCCAAATAACTGTGGATTATTATCCTTCCCACAGGGCAGGTATGATTAGAAAGCTACATGCATGATGAAAGCTTATATTTCGGAGGATTCTCCTTGGACAAGCAGGATGGTAGTCCTCACACATGGGTGACATCATTGGATGGAGCTTGGCATGGAAAACTTATGCCAAACTGGCATACTGAGCATGCCCAGCATGCCATTATCTGCTCATCCCCGTGGGGGTCCCTCTTCAGTTTCGTTTTTTCGGCGGAGCTTTTGTCTCTCGGTTGTGGAGCACTGCTCTTTTCATCATGGTTTTTCTTTGTTTCCCATTCAATTTCTTACTTCCTGTGCCAGGGTCTCTCTTCGTCCCAGTCGGTGCCTCGGTAGGGCAGTGTGGTAAGTTTTCTTCCTTCTTCGCGGTCGATTCCTGGCAGTGTCACTCGCCAATTCTTTTTTATGGCGTTGTCCAGTTTTTGCCGAAGCCCCCAGTGCCTGTGGACCATGTCTATCACAGATCTGCACGAGGTCTGTATCCTCTGCCTGGGGGCATCACACAATGTCAGAGGGTGTCATTTTGCGATCAAATGACCCCCGAAGGCCGTCGAGCCCATCTGGACAAGATGAAGAAACTTTTCGGGTCCAGAATATCCAATCCATTGACTCCAGCGTTGGGGGTGTCGACGATGAAGGGCTGCGGGAAACCCGTGGACATGGGACCTTCACTGTCCACTCCCCCACCGGGGCCCTCCTGAGAGGGAGGTGCCGGTGATAGGCCTCGTAGGTATTGTCCCACTCTAGGATGTCAAGTTCATTGCCATCTTCCTCGGCTCCAGGGAAAGAGTGGGCCAAGCACCAAGGGAATTCCCGGAAGCATTATCACCGGTCACCATCGTCACATGGTGCCAGGCTCGGGTCGGCACCAGCGGCTGCCATGATGCCCCCGAAGTGACCCCGCGGAGAGGAGGCATCGACCTCCATCGAACCAGGGAGTCCTAGGCGTTCCTCACCAATAACGGGTGCCGGGCACTGATCTTCCTCGGGGTTCCTCCTCCTCCATCCGTTCTCTGTTTGGTGAATTTTCAGGAGGAGCTGGACTGCAGAGAGCAATTGATGGTGATCCGAGCCCTGCAGGGCATCAAACAGCGCTCCACCAGTGCTTCCACCGGGGCTGCAGCAAGCATCTGCTATGTTGGTGCCGCTGCTGGAGCGCCTCAATGTCTTCCTCGGTGTATTACCGATGCAGCAGCTGCCGGTGCTCTGGGGTCCATTGATACCCCAGCAGCTACCGGTGGCTTCTCTGTCCGGGGTGATTCCCATCGTGGGTTCCTCCGAAGAGGATAAGCTGTTGTGGCCCGCAGTGCCATCAGGGTCCTCGGACCCGTGTCCAGTGTTTCCTGGTCCAGTTCCCGGTCCCTTGGAGGCTTCTGTGCCCAGGCTGAGGGGTCTGTGCAAGGGCCCGCTGTGGGGGTCCCCAGGGGACTTTAGTGAGGAAGATGCTCCATATGACCTGTGGAGAGATGATTCCTCAGAGTCTTCCTCTGATGGCTCAGATGATCTCCCCTCGGACCTGTCCCCTCCAGAGGAGAGGTGCTGATCTCCGCCGGAAGACCTGACCTTTGCGGGCTTTGTCCGGGCCATGACGGAAGCCATTCCCTTCCAGCTCCTGACGGAGGAGGATGCCTGAGCTAAGATGCTGGAGTCTTCCAATTTGTCGATGCCCTGAAGGAAGTGGTGGCTCTTCCCATCCATGATATATTTAAGTAGCTACTCCTTCAGATTTGGGGGCAACCCCATATCTGTTTCTACGGTAAATGGGGAAAACAGATGCAGTCTATTTGGTACAGTAGACTTTGGGTTTTGAGAGGCGTCAGCTCCCACATCAGTCAGTCATGATAGAGTCAGCCCTCAAGAAGGCCAAGTGTTCCTGCACCCGCGCTTCTACACCTCCAGGGTAGGAAAGTGTTCCAGGGCATGATGTTGATCACCTGACTTGCTTCCTACCAGCTGTACATGACCCAGTATACTTGGAACCTTTGTAAGCAGGTCCAGGAGTTGTCCGAGTGCCTCCCCCAGCAGCAGCAGGACGCCTTTTTGGCGGTCACCCAGCAGGGCCTGGAGTGTGGCAAACAGGAGGTGCGGTCCACCTACGACGTGTTTGACATGGCTGCTAGGGTAGCGATAATGGGCATTGGCGCCCGAAGGATAGCGTGGCTTTGAACTTCTAATCTCTGACCGGAGGTCCAGGAAAAGCTTGCGGACCTCCCCTGTACGGGTGAGAGCCTGTTTGGGGATAAGGTGAAGGATGCTGTGGCTCAGTTGAAAGATCACCATGAAACCCTTCAACATTTCTCACCTTGTATGGCAGACCTGCCATCTTCTGCCAGAAGATCTTCGTGTCAGGGTCCCAGAAGGTCCTTCTATCACCAAAAGAAATACTACCCTCCTGCCTCGCATGCTCAAACTCCACAGTTGAGCTCTCTGAGACACTCTAGGCAATGGCGGACCCCCAGACCTTAGCTGAAGCCCCAGCACAGCCCTGTCACAGAGTTTTGACTGGATGCGAAGGAGCATAAGCCAATTCATCACACCCTTGGTGCCGGACCCTCCAGTCACAGGTCGGCTGTGGTCCTTTGCAGACCACTTGCCCCAGGTTACCTCAGACCAGTGGGCCCTTTCCATCATTCATCGAGGGTACTGACGAAACCTCTGGGATGTTCCCATGGACTCTCCTCCGTGCCCATCTTAGAGTCAGTCCTCCCATCAGATGCTCTTGATGGAGCTTTCCACCCTTGTAATAGCCAGAGCATTTCAGCCCGTACCACTGCAGCAGCAAGGGCGGGGATTCTACTCCTGCTATTTCCTGATTCCAAAGAGAACAGGGGGACTCTGTCCCATTTTAGATCTGAGAGCCTTGAACAAATTTCTACAAAAAGAAAAGTTCAAGATGGTCTCACTGAGCACCCTAATTCTCCTTTGCTCCCTTGATCTCAAAGACGCATACGCCCTCATTGAGATCTTCCCCAGTCACAGGAAGTAACTGTGGTTCCTCACAGGCAAGAAGCACTTCCAGTACAGGGTGTTACCATTTGGCCTCACTTTGGCCCTGTGAGTCTTCAAGTGTCTGGTAGTGGTGGGTGCGCACCTCGGACATCTGGGAGTACATGTGTTCCCTTACATGAACGATTGGCTGGTGAGGAGCGCTGCCCAAGAGGGGGTGCTTCGCTTCCTGAGCTTGATTGTTCAGGTGCTGGCATCCCTCGGGTTTGTCATCAACTACCTGAAGGCCCTTCTTACCCTGTCACCTTGGTTGAGCTTTATCGGTTCCCGGCTGCTCATTGCTTAAGACCGGGCCTATCTAAATCACGATCAGGCGCTTGCTCCGGCGTCTCTGGCAAGTCTGATCCACCAAATCCGGCAGGTATCGGCCTGCCTCTTGCTTTGCCTTTTGGGCTACATGGCCGTGTCAGTCCATGTTATGCCCCTCGCCCGCTTGCATATGCGCAGGGCTCAGTGGACCCTGCAGTCTCAGTGGTGGCAAGCCTCCCAGGATCTCAGTGTGCGCATCTGTATCATGCCACCTCTCCAGACTTCCTTGTCCTGGTGGGAAAGTCTGCTCAATCTGAAGCAAGGGGTTCCTTTTTAATCTCCCACTACCCAGATTATGCTTACCACGGATGTATCCAACCTGGGCTGGGGCGGCATGTGGAAGACTTCCGCATGCAGGGTGTGTGGTCTGCTCAGGAAGGGAAGTGCCAAATCAACTTCCTGGAGCTGCGGGCGATCCGCAACGCTCTTTGGGCGTTCCTGGATCGCTTTTCCAGCAAGGCGATCCTGCTTCAGACCGACAATCAGGTAGCCATGTGGTATATCAACAAGCAGGGAGGCACAAAGGCATTCCTCTCTTGTCGGGAGGCTGTTCAAATTTGGTCATGGGCGATGTGATATGTAAAATCGAACACCGGTATATAAAAATTAATAAATAAATACATACATTCCCAGGGCATTCTGCTCCAAGCCATGTACCTGACTGGGTAGGAGAATGTGGTGGCGGACCGGCTGAGTCGAGCGTTCCTTCCCCACGAGTGGTCCCTAGACCAAGCAGTGGCGAATCACATCTTCTGTCTCTGGGGTATCCTAGATGTGGATCTCTTCACCTCCCCCTGCAACAACAAATTGCGGCATTTCTGCTCCCTGAACAGGTGGAACGGCAAACCAGCCTGGACGCCTTTGCCCGCTATTGGGGCAAGGATCTTCTGTATGTGTATCCTCCGCTTCCCCTGGTAATGAAGTCTCTCCTGAAGCTCCGGCAGGACAGGGGGACCATGATTCTCATTGCCCCTCATCGCTGAGGCAAGTCTGGTTCCCATTCCTGCGAGATCTCTCTGTCAGAGAGCCGATCAGTCTTGGGACCTCCCCTGGCCTGATCATGCAGGATCAGGGCAGGCTGAGCCATCCAAACCTCAGGGCTCTGTCGCTGACGGCCTGGATGTTGAAAGGCTAGTTCTGCAGGCCCTTGACACCTCTGATGACATGTCTCGGGTCCAGGAAGCCTTCCACCAGGAAGTCTTATAGCTTGAAGTGGAGGAGGTTTTCCATCTCGTGTGAGGGCCACGGCTTGGATTCATTCTCCTGCTCCACTCTGAAGTTGCTCGACTACTTGCTGCACCTTTTGGAGGTTGGTTTAAAGACCAACTCAGTCAGAGTACACCTAGGTGCAATCAGTGCTTACCACCAGGATGTTGACGGTTCGCCCAACTCTGTGAAGCCCACAATGGGACGGTTTATGTGGGGTTTGCTTCAATTGAAGCCTCCCCTGCGGTCTCCTGTTGTGTCCTGGGACCTCAACATGGTTTTGGCTCATCTCATGTGAGAACCTTTCGAGCCACTGTGTTCCTGTGATCTGAAGTACCTGTCCTGGAAGGTTATCTTCTTGGTTATGGTCACTTCAGCGCGCAGGGTCAGCAAACATTAGGCATTGGTGACGTATCCGCCTTATACAAAATTCTTTCATGATAGGGTGGTGTTACATACTCACCCTAAGTTTCTGCCTAAGGTGGTGAATGATTTTCATCTTAAGGTGGGCAGGATGATCGACTTTTTTTTTTCCCCAGGCCTCACTTGCTCCTTGGTGAACGGGCTCTGCACAACCTAGATTGCAAGAGGATCTTAGCTTTCTACCTCAAACAGACAGCAGGCCACAGGCAATCTATGCAGCTCTTCATTTTATTTGACAAGAATAGATTAGGAGTTGCAGTTTCCAAGCAAACGTTGTCAAACTGGCTGGCAGATTGTATTTCTTTCTGCTCTGCGCAGGCGGGCCTTGAGCTTGGAGGCCATGTCATGGCTCACTTGGTCAGAGCCATGGCGACTTCAGTGGCCCACTTTGAAGCAGTTCCAGAACTGAGATCTGTAAGGCTGTGACATGGAGTTCTCTCCACGCTTTCGCCTCTCACTACTGTCTGGACAAGGATGGCCGAGCCGATAGCAGTTTTGACCAGTACGTCCTTCGGAATCTTTCAACTGTAGAACCCAACTCTTCCTGCCTAGGGCCCATTGATCTGGTTCAGGCTATCTCCCTCTGTTACCAACAGTATCAGTGTTGTTGTTCCCGTTGGCACCTGGTTAGGTGCTTGTTGGTTTTACCTGTTCGGGGAGAGTCTGTAGCTATGTATTCACCCATTTGTGAGGACTACCCTCCTGCTTGTCCTAGGAGAAAGCAGAGTTACTTACCTGTAACAGGTGTTCTCCTAGGACAGCAGGATGTTAGTCCTCATGAAACCCACCGGCCACCCCGCAGAGTTGGATTTCTTCTATGTTTATTTTTTATTTTTTTGTAATTCTATGTCACAGAACTGAAGAGGGATCCCACATGGAAGCGCGGATAAAAGCATGCTGGGCATGCCAGGCATGATCCAATGATGACACCCATGTGTGAGGACTACCATCCTGCTGTCCTAGGAGAACACCTGTTATAGTAAGCAATTCTGCTTGTTTCTTTATTGGGAAAATTTCAGAGTATGCTGTTAGTATATGTTGTGACATTGCTTAAGATATGATTATAACCAGAAGGGCCTGGTGTGATTTGCTTGGAGTTAGTTATATAGTTTTATTCAGTCATTGTTGAATAGATGTTATCTTTTTATGCACTTTGGTTGGGAGTGGGAAGCTTACTTCTTCTAAAGCTTGTGTTTGCCAAGGAGCTATGTTGTAAAGCCAGCCTAAGGGATCTCCACAGTAGCTTTACTGCTGTTTTGCTTTCACCTCACCCCTCCATATTTTAGTATTGAACACTTACATAAAGATATAAAAATATTTATGGCACATATAATTCAGAATCTTTCCATCTTTGCTTCGCTTGCCTAAGATCATCAGAGTGAGAGGGGGGTTGCAATAGATCATTCAAAACAATAACAGCTGTGACTCAGCTACATCAGTCTTCCAAAAAGTCTGGGGTAACCTGCAAAAAGGGGTTGTGGTGAAATGGGGATCTTTGTGCTGCTAAAATTTCTTATTTTGCTCTGAGACTTTTTCATTTCCATAATAAGACATTCTTTCCCTTGCAGTCCTAGAACTGACAGGTAGGAGGCAGCCCAACTCATTTTATTCATTTATTATTTGATATACTGCAATTTGTAATATCATCAAAGTGGTGTATGCACATTACTCAGTGCTCACCCTTTTAAAAACTTGTGAATGCAATAAACTTTCTCACAGGACAAGCAGGATGGTAGTCCTCACATATGGGTGACATCATCAGGATGGAGCCCAATCACGGATAACTTCTGTCAAAGTTTCCAGAACTTTGACTGGCCCCTACTGGGCATGCCCAGCATGGCACTAACCCTGCAGCCAGCAGGGGTCCCCCTTCAGTCTTCTTTTTTCCGTGCAGCAGTAGCCTCGCGGTTTAGGAGCTCTAAAGAGATTCCTGACAGGAATTTTCCTCACGGAGTTAATTAAACTTAAATTGCCCCACAGGGGTCCCTCCTCTAACTTTTCTCAGGCCGTGGTACTCCGGTAAGTTTTTCACTGTCTTTCGTCGATTACCGTCGAGTTTGGCCCTCGCGGCCTACTGGCCGTCGACCGTACTGCGGCTCGATTTTTTTCTATGGCCATGGCATTGGGGTTTCGTCGGTGCCCAGACTGTACTCGTACCATGTCTATCACAGACCCTCATGGAGTCTGTGTAATGTGTTTAAGCCGTGAGCATGATGTCCTGACTTGCACCAAATGTTCCCTCATGACACCAAAAGGTCACAAAGCCAGAATGGAGAAGATGGGACTCCTCGTCCATGCTCACACCCTGACGCCGTCCATTGCATCGACATCATCGGAACCGGCACCGTCAAAGTCGCACCAGCATCGACCTCCGTCCGGTGACCATCCGCCATCGACGTCTTCACGGCCATCGACTCCCTTTACTCCCCCTCAAGATCGAGGGGATCGTAGGGAGAAACATTGCCATCAGCATCGTAAGTCTCGGACCGTCAAGGAAGCGAAATCATCAACCTCACCACCGTCCGAGCCACCATCGAAGAAGCCCCGTCCAGAAATGGCACTGACCATTCCTGCGACCGGGATATCGAGGCCACCCTCACCCGATCGGGGTTTGGGAGTCGCGATTCCGCCTGTAAAGGTGGTCCCTCCGACTGTGCCTCCACCTCCCTCTTCCGTCACGGAGCCGGGGCTGCTTGCTCCAGGTCTCCGGGAAGAACTGGATCGGCTGGTCCAGGAGGCCATCAACAAGGTGATGCAATGGCTCCAGGTTCCTCCGTCACTGACACTGGCACTGAGAGTGGAACCGGTCACCGATCCGATGACAGCAGCGCTGGCACCGCTGCTATCCCGGATGGAGGCGCTCATGACCGCCCTTCCACCGGTGATTCCCGGGTCTCCAATGGCTATGGTGCGCTCCCCGTTGACAGCTTCATCGGGAGGAGAAACACCGTTCCGCATTCCTCCTTCGGGAGTATTGCCTCAGCCATCGATGCCATTTCATCCCTCGCCACCGATTCATTCATCGGGAGCGATACACACACCGGCGCTATCGATGCCTTCGATACCAGCACCGATGCCTTCCAGGCCGTCCACGGTGCCCCCGGCGATTCCTTCGATTTTCTCGGAACCTCAGCCGGGGCCTTCGGGTATCCAACCCCCTTCTCATCCTACAGGTCAGTCTGCTGATCCTTATAATTCCTGGGGTGATGATACTTCCACAGACATCAATGACTTACAATCACCTCCCTTTCCTACTGAAAGTAGAAAGCGTTCTCCTTCAGAGGACCTTTCTTTCATTAATTTTGTGAAGGAAATGTCTGAGTTGGTCCCTTTTCAGCTTCAGACAGAGCAAGATGTTAGGCACCAGATGATGGAGCTCCTCCAATTCCTGGATGCCCCTAAAGTGAACACTTCTATTCCCATTCATCAAGTTCTTCTTGACCTCCTCAAAAAGAAATGGGAAAACCCAGGATTTATTTTATTTTATTTATTTAGATTTTTTATATACCAGCATTCATGAACAGGTCACATCATGCCGGTTTACATAGAAATAAGGGGTGCATTGAACAGTAGAACTAAACTAGTGCAAGGGGGATGTAGTTACAAAAAACCAGGGGTAGAATAACTGGGATAGAGAAAAAAGAGGAACAGTGGGGAGTAAAAAGAACTATATGGGGATAAAATAGATAACTTAAAGATTATTTACAGTACCAAATGGTATCATTGTTACAGGAGTTGGAGGTGGTTATGAGTTGTCTGGGAAGGATCCATTGCCCCAGTCCATAGAAAAGCTGACACTACCTATTTAGTACAGTCAGCCCTCGGCTTTCAAAAATCTCAGCTCGACCACCACTCAGTTGTGGTAGAATCAGCTCAAAAGAAAGCAAAAAGGACGAAGCCTCACTCATCTACCCCTCCTGTTAAGGAACATAAGTTCCTAGACAATATTGGTTGGCGAGTGTTCCAAGGGGCCATGCTCATCTCCAGAATTGCTGCTTACCAGCTGTATATGACCCAATACAATAGGGTCATTTTCAAGCAGATACAGGACTTCTCTGAAATCCTGCCTGACCAATTCCAACAACAGCTTCAAATCCTTGTCAACAAAGGGTTTGAGGCAGGAAAGCATGAGATAAGAACAGCTTACGATATCTTCGACACCTCTACTAGAGTGTCTGCAGCTGCCATTTCGGCAAGACGATGGGCCTGGCTCAAATCTTCTGACTTTCGGCCAGAAGTACAAGACAGGCTATCTGACCTACCATGTGTAGGAGACAATCTGTTCGGTGAACAGATCCAGCAAATAGTGGCTGAATTAAAGGACCATCCTGAGACCCTTAAACAGCTCTCATCGATACCTTCCGACTTCCCCTCAAGACAGCCCTTTAGGAAGGACTCTAAGAAGTCATTCTTCCGTCCAAGGAAGTGCTATCCTCCACCAGCAAGGTCCCGAACTACGAGGCCTTCCCAAAAACCTCAGCCTCGCCAGGCCCGGAAGCAAAAGCCGCAAGCAGCTCCCCAGCCGGGGCCTGCTTCAGGTTTTTGACTCTCACTTGGAGAGCAGCAGCCTGATTCCTCTGCCAAGCATACCAGTGGGAGGTCGATTGTGCCACTTTCACGGCATGTGGCAATCAATCACAACCGACCAATGGGTGCTAGCAATCATTGCTCAGGGTTACCACCTAAACTTTCTTGCTCTTCCACCGGACTCACCACCTCTGCAAGCATGGAGAGTATCCGACCATTCTGTCCTTCTGGAGCAGGAGGTTTCCCTTCTTCTCCAGTTAAGAGCAATAGAACCCGTCCCTCTCTCGCAGCAAGGCCTAGGGTTCTATTCCCGGTACTTTCTGATCCCCCAAAAATCCGGGGGAGTTCGTCCAATTCTGGACCTACGTGCTCTCAACAAGTACCTACAGCGAGAAAAATTCAAGATAGTAACCTTGGACTCGCTTCTACCTCTTCTGCAAAGAGGAGACTGGCTCTGCTCTCTGGACCTTCAGGACGCATACACACACATTGCGATAGCTCCAGCTTATTGCAAGTACCTCATGCTTTTAGTAGGCCCAAAGCACCATCAATACCGCGTGCTTCCGTTCGGCCTAGCATCGGCACCACGAGTCTTTTCCAGATGTCTTGTGGTTGTCGCAGTTTTTCTCAGGAAAGAAGGTGTTCACGTCTACCCCTATCTGGACGACTGGTTAATCAGGGATCCAACCCAGCAAGCCGCTCGGTCATCCTTCGATTTGACCCTACACACTCTAATTTCTCTAGGATTTCTCGTCAATTACGAAAAATCCTATTTAGTCCTGTCTCAAACCTTGTCGTTCATTGGGGCAGACTTGGACACCTTGCAGGCAAAAGCCTTTCTACCTCAACAACGAGCGCTAACCCTCGTGTCTCTCACTCACCAGTCGCGGTCTCAGCATACAGCAACAGCTCGCCAATTCCTCGTCCTTTTAGGACACATGGCGTCCTCAGTCCATGTCACACCAATGGCCCGCCTGGCCATGAGACTCATGCATTGGACTCTGAGGTCACAATGGATTCAAGCTGTTCAGCCTCTGTCGACCATTGTCCACATCACCGACTCACTCCGTCTGTCTCTCGCCTGGTGGAAAAATCACAACAATCTCCTCCAGGGACTGCCCTTTCAAGTGCCAGATCCTCAACTCATTCTCACCACCAACGCTTCCAACCTCAGGTGGGGAGTCCACGAGGACAATCTACAGACACAAGGGTCTTGGTCTCCAGGGGAAGCCAAACATCAAATAAACTTCCTAGAACTTCGAGCAATGCGATATGCTCTCAGGGCTTTTCAGGAACGCCTGTCAAATCACGTCATCCTGATTCAGACGGACAACCAGGAGGCCATGTGGTACATCAACAAACAGGGAGGCACAGGCTCCTTGCTTCTGTGTCAGGAGGCTGTGCAGATCTGGTCGGAAGCACTCTCCCACTCGATGTACCTCAGGGCCACCTACTTGCTGGGAGTGGACAATGTCTTGGCAGACAAATTGAGTCGTGTCTTCCAACTGCACGAGTGGTCTCTCAACCCCTCGGTAGCGAACTTCATCTTCCAACAATGGGGTTATCCCCAAACAGCCCTCTTTGCGTCCCCTCAGAACCACAAAGTCGACAATTTCTGCTCCCTCATTCGGAGCAAGCGCTCTCCGCCCAGAGATGCATTCTCCCTCTCGTGGGTAACCGGTCTGCTGTATGCATTCCCTCCACTTCCTCTTCTCTCGAACACTCTCATGAAGTTACGTCAGGACAAGGGAACCATGATCCTGATAGCACCTCACTGGCCACGTCAAGTGTGGTTTCCAATACTTCAGGATCTCTCCATCCGCAGGCACATTCCCTTGGGAACGGACTCGCATCTGATCACTCAAAACAACGGATGACTTTGCCATCCCAATCTTCAAGCCTTGTCCCTGACAGCATAGATGTTGAAAGGTTAATCCTTCAACCACTTAACCTTTCAGATTCGGTTTCTCGTGTCCTGATTGCTTCACGGAAGCATTCCACAAGAAAATCTTATTCCTATAAATGGAAAAGGTACACATCATGGTGCACCTCGCAGTCCCTTGATCCCTTTTCCTGTCCAAGCCCAAGATTTTTGGACTATCTCTGGCATTTATCGGAGTCAGGTCTAAAGACCTCTTCCATCAGAATGCATGTCAGTGCGGTAGCCGCCTTCCATAAAGGTGTCGGGGAGGTTCCTATATCAGTACAACCCCTCGTAACACGTTTTTTTAAAGGGCTTGCTCCATATCAAGCCACCTTTACGTTCTCCGGCCTCTTCTTGGGACCTTAATCTGGTTCTTGGTCGGCTCATGAAACCACCATTCGAGCCTCTTCACTCCTGTGACCTAAAATATCTCACATGGAAAGTGATTTTCCTTTTGGCTTTCACTTCCGCTTGCAGGGTTAGTGAGTTACAGGCCCTAGTTACCTATCCGCCTTACACTAAACTCCTGCGGGACCGGGCGGTACTCCACACTCACCCTAAATTTTTACCTAAGGTAGTTTTGGAGTTTCACATTAACCAATCCATCATCCTACCTACCTTCTTTCCCAGGCCCCATTCCAATCCAGGGGAACAGGCTCTGCATACCCTTGACTGTAAACGGGCTCTAGCGTTTTACCTAGACTCAGTTATTCGTCTCTTTCCATCCCAACAAATTAGGGCAACCTGTGGGTAAGCAGACTCTCTCCTCCTGGTTGGCGGACTACATATCTTTTTGCTATCAGCAAGCAGGCATTCCTTTTCAAGACCGTGTCAAAGCACACTCTGTGAGGGCCATGGCAACTTCAGTAGCACACCTACGATCGGTGCCGCTTCCTGACATTTGCAGGGCTGCCACCTGGAGTTCTCTCCACACTTTCGCAGCACACTATTGCTTGGACAAAGCCGGAAGACAAGATTCCATCTTCGGCCAGTCTGTCCTGCGTAATCTATTTCCAACGTAACGTACCTACACCCTTCCGCCTGCCTGGTGGGGTTCAGGATGCCCTCTACCAAATTCCACCCCAGTTGTTGTGCCTGTTGCACGCCGTTGGGTACATTTGGTGCATGTTCGGACATCCTCAGCTCGGTACTCACCCATATGTGAGGACTACCATCCTGCTTGTCCTGTGAGAAAGCAAATGTTGCTTACCTGTAACAGGTGTTCTCATAGGACAGCAGGATGTTAGTCCTCACGAAACACGCCCGCCGCCCCGCAGTGTTGGGTTCGTAACGTTTTGTTATTTTATTTTTCGGCACTGCCTGTAGCTTTCAAATAAGACTGAAGGGGGACCCCTGCTGGCTGCAGGGTTAGTGCCATGCTGGGCATGACCAGTAGGGGCCAGTCAAAGTTCTGGAAACTTTGACAGAAGTTTTCCGTGATTGGGCTCCATCCTGATGATGTCACCCATATGTGAGGACTAACATCCTGCTGTCCTGTGAGAACACCTGTTACAGGTAAGCAACATTTGTTTTACCCGGGTAGTCTCTGCAGATTCCATTTCTTGTGCGCAGTTTTTTTACAGAAAGTTTTGTGAGTGTAACCATTGCAATATAGTCATTTACTTCATGCTTACAGTCCTCAAGTCCCATTACTGAACGGTGCTCCAGTGATGACAATTCTGAGGGGAGGGGGGATAGATTTTTCTCCTACTCTGGTACGAATCTGGCCCAGTTTACTTTTTCAGGGTTAGAACTGGGTGTCTACAGGGGAAACCCCCCCCAGTGCCTGCAGAAGAAACCCTAACTGGGTCCTCTGTAATACGTTACACTGAAGCTGCTGTGGTTTTGTGTGCATTTGTATGTGCGGTTTCCCGCTCAAAATTCCGTAGTATAGCCAACTACACGGTGACCTCAGTCCAGATATCCGGCACGGGTCAAGGCAGGCGTCAGGCAAACAGCAAGGTCCAAAGTCCAATCCGGGGTCGAGGCAAGGCGGCAGGCAAACAACAAGGTCCAAAGTCCAATCCGGGGTCGAGGCAAGGCGGCAGGCAAACAACAAGATCCAAACACAGTCCAAGGATCAAACCAGGAACACAGGAGAGCAAAGGAATACACCAAACACAGAGACCTGATGTGAAGGCGTCCAAACCTTCACTGAGGGAGTTTAAATCTCCCTCCCTGATGACGTCATCTTCCGGAGCCGGCCTCGATTCTGCGACCCGGCCCCTTTAAGAGGCGAGGCCAGCCGCGGCTCTCCTGACGCTGCTCTCTGATGGCTAGATGCCGTCGCGCCGCGGCCCGTGCGCTGCAGACCACCGAGATGAGGACCCCGTCCAGCCTGCGTGGAGGAGGTAGGGGGGTCCGGTCGCATGTGGTCGCGATCGGACCTCACAACAGTACCCCCCCTCTTACGCCCCCTCCTGGACGGATCCGGTTTATCAGAATGTGTAAGGTGAAAGTGGTGAAGTAAAGACTTATCCAATATATTTGCCGCTGGTTCCCAGGAGTTTTCCTCCAGACCAAACCCCTCCCAGGCGATCAAATACTCCCATCGTCTATGGTGGCGACGAATGTCCAGAATCTCCCGAACTTGATAGATGGTGTCTTCCTCAGATTCGACGGTTGAAGGTGGACATGGAGTCTCATGAAATGAAGAAGAAATCAGAGGTTTAAGCAGAGAAACTGAAAGGAATTGTGAATCCGAAGACTAGTGTGAAGTCGCAGTCGATAGTTTACCGGACCCAGACGTCTACTGATGAGGAATGGCCCAATGTACCTAGGAGCGAGTCGCATGGAAGGGACCCGGAGTCGTAAATGATGGGTGGAGAGCCAAACCCGATCTCCCGATTTAATTGTGGAGTGGGCCGGCGATGCTTGTCAGACATACGTTTCGTGGTCTCAGCCGCCCGGTGAAGCCGAGCATTGGTGACTTCCCAAAGTTCATAGAGCCGCTGTGCCGATAGTTGAGCTGCTGGCGAAGCCACGGTAAGCGGTAGAGGTAGAGGAGGTCGTGGCTGTTTACCAAAAACAATCTGAAAAGGAGATTGTCCAGTGGCCGAGTGTACATGGGAATTATGAGAGAATTCGGCCCAGGGTAGTAGAATGGCCCAGTCATCTTGGCGATGGTTCACAAACAGGCGTAAGAACAACTTTAACCCTCTATTGACTCGTTCCGCCTGACCATTCCCTTGAGGGTGGAAAGCTGTAGTAAAGTCTAGTTGTATGCCAAACTTCTTGCAAAGTGTGCTCCAGTATTTGGCCGTGAATTGAGGCCCTCTATCCGAGGTGATGTGAAGCGGAAGTCCATGGAAACGGAAAATATGTGAAGAGAATAGGTCCGCCAATTCAGGAGCAGAGGGCAACTTGGGTAAAGGCACGAAGTTGGCCATCTTCGAGAACCGGTCGACTACGACCCATATTACCTGATTCCCGCTAGATAGTGGAAGTCAACTACGAAGTCCGTGGAAATATGGGTCCAAGGTTCTTGAGGAGGTGGAAGGGGTTGGAGGAGGCCCCAGGGTCGACCAGGTAAAGGTTTCTGCTGTGCGCACTTTGGGCATGAAGAAACATAAGCTCGCACATCTCCCTTCATCTGAGGCCACCAGTAGTAGCGAGATAGTAGCTCCCAGGTTCGTGCTCTCCCAGGGTGTCCTGCAGAAAGGGAGTCATGTGCCCAGGAAAGCACCTTGGGACGAAGTCTAAGTGGTACTATTGTCTTCCCAGGGGGTACAGTTTCGGTGACCGCAAGCATCAGCTTGGCAGGATCTATAATGTAATTAAGAGTCTCAGGGGAGTCCTCTGTTTCGTAAGACCTGGAAAGAGTGTCCACGCGACTATTCTTGGCCGCTGGACGATATCGAAGTATAAAATCAAATCGCGAAAAGAATAATGACCAGCGGGCTTGGCGAGGATTGAGCCGTTGAGCTCTGTTGAGATATTCTAAATTCTTGTGGTCGGTGTAAACTGTGATAGTGTGTTGTGCCCCTTCTAGCCATTGTCTCCATTCTTCAAAGGCCATCTTGATAGCCAATAGCTCTTTATTGCCAATTCCATAGTTCTTTTCAGCGGGCAAAAACTTTCGGGAGAAGAAAGAGCAGAGGAATAACACCCCTCAGTCCGAATGCTGACTGAGGACTGCTCCAACTGCCACTTCGGATGCATCTACCTCCACTATGAATGGTCGATTAGGGTCTGGGTGATGACGGCACGGCTCTTGTAGAAAACCGGTCTTGATATCCTTGAATGTTTGTACAGCTTCATGAGACCATTTCTTGGTGTCCGCCCCCTTCCTGGTCAGAGCAGTAATGGGTGCTATAATGTGGGAGTAATGTGGGATAAAGCTTCGATAAAAATTAGAGAAACCAAGAACTCGCTGGATAGCCCGAAGTCTCAAATACTGGCCACTTTCTCTGGATCCATCTGAAACCCAGTGGTAGATACAATAAATCCTAAAAAGGGTATAGATTGTCTTTCGAAGAGACATTTCTCCAGTTTCATGAATAACTGGTTTTCTCTTAGCCGTTGTAGAACTTGTCTAACGTCCTTGCAATGAGTAGCCAGATCCTTCGAGTAGATAAGGATATCGTCCAGATAAATGATCACTTGTTTATACAACATGTCCCAAAACACCTCGTTCATAAGATTCTGGAAGACCGCAGGTGCTTTACACAGGCCAAAAGGCATAACAAGGTATTCATAGTGGCCATTACGGGTATTAAAAGCGGTCTTCCACTCATCTCCGGGCTTAATTCGGACCAGGTTATAGGCTCCACGTAAATCGAGTTTTGAGAAGACTCTAGCACCGTGCAACTGGTCTAGTAATTCCGGTATCAGAGGAAGAGGTTAACGATCCTTGCGAGTGATGGCGTTGAGCCCCCTGTAGTCTATACACGGTCTTAAAGACCCATCCTTCTTTGGTACGAAGAAAAACCCCGCCCCCGCAGGGGACGTGGAGGGTCGAATGAACCCCCGTGCGAGGTTTTCCTTAATGTAATCTGACATGGCCTGTGATTCAGGGCCCGAGAGTGGGTAAATCTGCCCCCTGGGTGGAATGGAGTTGGGGAACAAGTTGATCGCACAATCAAACTTACGATGACAAGGCAGGATCTCTGCCTTCTCTTTAGAGAAGAAGTCAATGAAGTTGGAGTATTGAGGTGGTACGGTTATTCTGGTAGTTGTCACCGGTATCACAGGTTGGTGTGTCCATTGGATACAGGTCCCCTGACAGTCTGGACCCCATGCCGCAATTGGAGGGTTCCCCAGTCAATAGTAGGAGAATGTCTTTGTAACCAGGGCAGGCCCAGTACAACTGGGTGAACAGCTTTTTCCAAGACAAAAAAGGTAATCTCTTTGTGGTGCAGAACTCCGGTGAGGAGTGATAAGGGAGCAGTACAAGAGGTAATCCGTCCAGGGAGGTTCTCACCTCGGATGGAAGAAATGAACAATGGCGTCTTGCGAGGGTATATCGGAAGCTGTAGCTGATGGACGAGTTCAACCAAGATAAAGTTCCCTCCAGCTCCGGAATCAACCAGAGCCTGCGTGGTGAAAGACCCTTGATCACATTGTAGCGTCACAGGAACCACGAGTTGAGGAGCTAGATTGCTCCCTAGGGTCTGCTCCTCGGAGACGCCTAGGACCGGTAGTTTCCCGGATGCACAGGACACTGAGCGAGAAGATGTCCTCTGTTGCTGCAATATAAACACAACCCCATCCTTCTTCGGCGTTGTTTTTCCTCCACAGTCAACCGACTTCTTCCTAACTGCATGGGTTCTTCTTTGGTCTCTGCCGGAGCTTCAGTAGTACTGGGAGCCACCAAAGGACGGGAGAAGTTAGGAGCCAAGGGAAACAGTCGACGAGTGGGTCTTGCTTCTTTGGCACGCTGCTGAATCCGTTGGTCAATACGGCCTGCCAGGTCGATAAGTGCATCCAGGTCCTCCGGAAAGTCTCGGCCCGTGACTTCGTCCTTGATGCGGGGAGATAAGCCTTCTAGAAAAATGCCCCGTAGGCAGTCCGGTCGCCATCCTACTTCTGAGGCCAAGGTGCGAAAATCAATCGCAAAGTCTGCCAACGTGCGGGAACCTTGACGTAAGTTAAGAAGTTCTGAAGAAGCTGTAGCAAGCCGTCCTGGTTCATCGAACACCTGGCGGAATGTTGCAACGAATTTGGTTAAATCGTTCAGTATCGGGTCCCCTCTCTCCCAGAGGGGAGACGCCCAAGCCATGGCCTTTCCATCGAGCAAAGAGATGATGAAGGAAGTTTTCGTCTGGTCATTAGGGAATTGCTGTCCTTGTAACGAAAATCTGATGAAGGATTGATTTAGGAACCCTCGACATACTTTGGCATCTCTGGAAAAACGAGGTGGTGCAGGCAAGTGAGAGACCGAGGCAGAGGTACTTGGAAGGGGAGGTGCTGGAGCAGCGGCCTCGGTTCCATGGGCTGAATCCAGACGCCGGACCAAACGATCCACAGTGGCCGTTAGTGCCTCCAGACTCAGTTGCTGTTGCTGCTGACGTTGCTGCATCAACTGCTGGGCGAGGCCTGGAATAGCCTGAAGACCGGACAGATCCACCGGGTCCTTCACAAACTGTTATGATAGTGGACCCTTGACCCGGGACGAAAGAACACCCACCTGAGGTACCAAGGTGAACTTTGCCTCCGGAAGGTGGAAATCCCGTAGTACAGCCAACCACATGGTGACCTCAGTCCAGATACCCGGCACGGGTCAAGGCAGGCGGCAGGCAAACAGCAAGGTCCAAGTCCAATCCGGGGTCGAGGCAAGGCGGCAGGCAAACAGCAAGGTCCAATCCGGGGTCGAGGCAAGGCGGTAGGCAAACAACAAGGTCCAAAATCCAATCCGGGGTCGAGGCAAGGCGGCAGGCAAACTACAAGGTCCAAAGTCCAATCCGGGGTCGAGGCAAGGCGGCAGGCAAACAACAAGGTCCAAAATCCAATCCGGGGTCGAGGCAAGGCGGCAGGCAAACTACAAGGTCCAAAGTCCAATCCGGGGTCGAGGCAAGGCGGCAGGCAAACAACAAGGTCCAAAGTCCAATCCGGGGTCGAGGCAAGGCGGCAGGCAAACAACAAGGTCCAAACACAGTCCAAGGATCAAACCAGGAACACAGGAGAGCAAAGGAATACACCAAACACAGAGACCTGATGTGAAGGCGTCCAAACCTTCACTGAGGGAGTTTAAATCTCCCTCCCTGATGACGTCATCTTCTGGGGCCGGCCTCGATTCTGCGACCTGGCCCCTTTAAGAGGCGGGGCCAGCTGCTCTCTGACGGCTAGATGCCGTCGCGCCGCGGCCCGTGCGCTGCAGACCGCCGAGATGAGGACCCCATCCAGCCTGCGTGGAGGAGGTAGGGGGGTCCGGTCGCATGTGGTCGCGATCGGACCTCACAACAGCATGAGCAGCAAGATTAGCTAGGTGCCTTTCTGGGTGCCCGATCGTATAGATTTTTCTGCCACGAACAGAAGAGCACGAGCAGCCTGATAAGCATGTAGCTGAGTGCCTATCTTGGCTTCAGAGTGGCCAGCTTAGCAAAGGGCTTTTCACGGTGTCCGAGGTAGGCACTTGCCTGGGTGGACAGATACACCCAGAAGAGCAGCAAGATTGTTGTGAATTAGAATCCATGAAAATATTTGGCATGTTTTCTGCAGCACAGTTATTTGAAATATTAAAAATACTTTTCAGGTCATACTTTCACTTAATAAGGAGACCTGTTTACTCGCACTCTCGCTTTTATGCGCGGATTATCGGTGCAGGTTTTGAGTGCGGATGCGGCCGCTTATTACATAGACTCTGTACCTCACTTAGGTACACACATTTTTCTGTATGTGCGTGGATTTCTGCGCACAAATTATTTGCATAATTTAGGGTTTTTTTACATCCTGCAGAAGCAGCAACTTCAGCCGTAAGCGGTGATCAAAGCCCGTGCTCATAACGAGCGCCTGTTTTGCTGCGGCCCCACTGTGAGGTAGAAATGACAGAACTCTTCTGTGGCAGCATGCAAGGATTCTTGACTTGGGAAACTGGGATAGAAAAACAACAAACATTTTATACACAGTTACATGTTTTTGTACAAGTGATTGTGCGGTATGACTGACACAATAAGCAGGGAGGAAGATGGAGACTTGACTCACTAGTAAAGATTTGGGCTTTCAACAGTTGGTAGCATCCTGCTATCTGCTGTCTCCTTTCCAGATGTTTCTCTTCAGCTGGCATGAAATATGATGCTTTGCATATGGTTCAGCACAGCTGTACAGGAACCACTAAACCTGGTAACTTGCAGCATTTACGGTTAAATGCTTTCTCTATCAACTCCTGCTGTGCTCTGCAGTTTCTCGCAGCTAGAACTCCACAGATTAACCTGCTATGTACCCCAAAATGAGGCTTGGAATGCATACTTCCTCAATTACTACAAGGTGGTGTAATGTTCTGTATTGCTATTGGTCAGGAAGCTGGTGCTTTGGGATTTCATTGGTTGTACAGTACCAGCCCCAGAATGATCCAGCTCAGAATTTGCCATTAATCTCATTCTCAGTCTTGACTGGGAGTGCACAGGAACCAAATATGTGCCAAGACCTTGTCCCAGCTCTACATATCTCTGTGAGAACAGCTAAACCTCCTTAGGAACTGATAGCTACAGTGAAAATTATCTAGTTATCATTAACTTTATGAATCTTTATCTTATCTGTTTTTGTTTCCAGCCTGCATGCTATAAAATTGCGGCAAATAAATTTCAGAGTATGTAAAAATAAGGTATTCAGGGTTTCGAATAAGCTCTAAGAAATAGAATAAACAGTTATATGTTAATAAACCCCTTCAAATAAATGAAACAGATTTTTGAGGCAAGACTGCCCTTGGGTAAATCCATGCTGACTTTGTTCCATTAATCCGTGTCATTCTATTTTTCCCGGCACTGAAGTCAGGTTCACTGGTCTATAGTTTCCTGGATCTCCCCTGGAACCCTTTCTAAATATCGGAGTTACATTGGCCGCCCTCCAGTCTTCAGGTACAATGGATGATTTTAATGACAGGTTACAAATTTTAACTAATAGGTCTGAAATTTCATTTTTTAGTTCCTTCAGAACTCGGGGTGTATACTATCTGGTCCAGGTGATTTACTACTCTTCAGTTTGTCAGTCAGGCCTACCACATCTTCTAGGTTTTCCGTGATTTGGTTCAGTTCTTCTGATCATCACCCTTGAAAATCATCTTCAGGAGTTATTCCTTCGGATTTGGGAACATCCCATCTCAGTGCCTCTGGTGTTGTGTTTTAGACATTGAGTTGTGGACCCCTGGTCACTGCAAGAGATGACACCTCCCACAAGGCGGGGCCCTGTGAGGACTTGCAGTGATAGGCTAGTTCTCAGTGGTAATAAGTACAGCGGTTTGTAAGTCTTTATTGTACAGCAATGTAGTTGGCAACCCGGGACACGGGTTGTGATCCAAGCCAGAGGAGAGGAGTCTCTGATGGTATAATGAAGTCTGTTCAATGCAGCGTAGATAGGAGCCTCACCAGGTCCCAAGAGGGAGAATGGTCCGGTAGTGGTCCACAGAGCGGGGTAGGCCGAGAACTCGAGCATAGATGGAATGCCAGTGAGGGTAGATCCGGTAGTGGTCTGCGATGCGGGGTAACCCGAGAATCTACTCCAGGAGAGACATGGCAGAGACAAACGAGAGTAGTAGTACTCACTCAGAGGCTGGAGAGAGCTGTAGCAGAGGACCCCCGAGGTGAAGGTCTGGGACGGAGCAAGGTCCCCGAGGAGCGGGTACCTAGACGTCCTAGCTGGAAGCTGGAACCCCAAAGGGCAAGCAGAATCGAGACAAGGCCCCCGAGGAGCGGGTACCTAAGTCGTTCCGGAGCGAAAGTACACAGAGCGGAGGCGTCTGATAGCAGGCAGAGATCAGAGGAAGAATCCTTGCTAACCCGTAGCTGAGATGGAGAGCGGAGCTTAAGTACCCGGAGGTAGTGACGTCATGTGGTGGGGTCGCCCCCGAGGTTCCCACCATGACGTATTCAAAAGGAGGGCCGGCGTGCGCGCGCGCGCGTGTGCCCTAGGTGACCTCAGTGGGAAAAATGGCGAACTCAATCGCCCATGCTGGACCGGGGACTCCGCAAGTTCGGCGTGGAGAGGCGGAGGCAGCCATCTTGCCCAGAGGAGAGGAAAAGGGAGAAAAAGAGGTAAGACAGAGAGGGCACAGCCGTCTGCGACCGACGGGCGCAACATCTGGTGAATCAGAAGGCCGATGCCATTTACTTGGTGCAGCAGGCCTTGTGATTTGAAAGGCGGCAACTCTCACATCAGTCATTCATGGTAGAGTCTGCCCTAAAAAAGGCCAAACATTCCTGTACCCATGCTTCCGCCTCTCTGGGTCAGGAGCATAGGGTGCTGGGTAGGAAGGTGTTTCAGGGCTCCATGTTGATTGCCTGTATTGCTTCCTACCAGCTGTACATGATGCAGTATTCTCGGAATCTCTAGAAGCGGGTTCAGGAGTTGTCTGAGAGCCTATTCCAACAACAGTAGGATGCTTTCTTGGTGGTCATCCAGCAGGGCCTGGAATGTAACAAACCTGAGGTGCGCTCCACCTATGACATGTTTGAAACAGCAGCTAGGATGGCAGCCAGAGATCCAGGTGAAGCTTGCGGACCTACCTTTAAGGTGATAAAGTGAGAGATGCTGTGGCTCAGTTGAAGGATCAAAATGAGACCCTTTATCATCTCTCTGCCAGTACATTGGATCCGTCGTCCTCTGCCAGAAAGTTCTTGCGACAGGGCCCTAGGAGGACCTTTTATCGCCAGAGGAGATATTATCCGCCTGCATCTTATACCCGTTCACAATGTGGGTCCTAAGGGCCGTTTCAGACAGCAGCGAGTCCCCAGACCTCAGCTGGACCCCAGACAAGCCATGCTATGGGGTTTTGACTGGCTGCAAGGGAGCATATGCCAATCAACCATACCACCGAAGCTGAGCCCACCCGGCTGTGGTTCTTCATGGACCGCTGGCCCAGTATCACTTTGGAGTGGTGGGTTCTGTCCATTGTTTGTCAAGGGTATCGGTTGAACTTTCTGGGTGTCCCCTTGGACTCTCCCCATTGCCCCTCTTGGGGTCAGTCCTCACATCAGGAAATACTCTTGACAGAGCTCTCTGCCCTTATAATGCCCAGGACAGTTGAACCTGTTCTACTGTGGCAGCAAGGGTGGGGGTTCTACTCTCACTGTTTCCTGATGCCAAAGAGAACAGGGATTACGCCCTATTTTGGGCCTGAGAACCTTGCACAAGTTCTTGAGAAGAGAGAAGTTCAAGATGGTCTCTCTGGGCACCCTGATTCTCCTCCTGCAAAGAGGGGGCTGGCTTTGCTCCCTCGATCTCAGACACGTACGCCCACATCGGGATCTTCCACACTCACAGGAAGTATCTTCGGTTCCTCACGGGCGAGAGGCATTACCAGTACATGGTGTTGCCATTTGGCCTAGGCTTGGCCCCACGGGTCTTCACCAAGTGTCTGGCAGCAGTGGGGACGCATCTCCGTCGACTGGATGTGAAGGTTTTCCTTTACTTGGACGATTGGCTGGTCAAAAGTGCCACCCAAGAGGGAGCAGTTTGGTCCCTGCACTTGACCATTCGAGTGTTGGAATCCTTGGGTTTTGTCATCAACTTCCTGAAGTCCCATCTTACCCCGTCACCACAGTTGAACATTATCGACGCCTGGCTGGACATGGCTCAGGCCAAGGCCTATCTTTCTCGCGATCGGGTGCTTGCTCTGGCATCCCTTGCAGGAGTGATTCACTAGAGCCGGTAGATCTCAGCCCCCCCCATGCTCTGAGTTCTGGATCACATGGCTGCAACTGTCCATGTTACTCCCTTGGCTCACTTACACATGCAGAGTTCAATGTGCAGATCTCAATGGACTTTGTGATTCCAATGGCAGCAGGCCACCTAGGACCTCAACGAATGCATCTGTATTACTTCTCCCCTCCAAACTTGCTTGTTGTGGTGGGAGAGTTTGCCCAATTTGGAACAGGAGGTTCCTTTTCAATCTCCCCCTACCTAAGTTGTGCTTACCACGGATGCGTCAGCCCTGGGTTAGGGCGCCCATGTGGAAGGGCTCTACACGCAGGGTCTGTGGTCTACTCAGGAAGCTCAGTGCCAGATCAACTTCCTGGAGCTTCGAGCAATCTGTTATGCGCTGTGGGTGTTCAGAGATCACCTATCCAACAAAGCAGTCCTGATGCAGACCGACAACTGAGTGGCGATGTGGTACATCAACAAGCAGGGAGGAAGAGATCCTTATTCCTGTATCAGGAGGCTGTTCATATTTGGCCATGGACTTGGTCCCAGGGTATGCTACGAGACATGTATCTTTCTGGGATAGAAAATGTGGTGGCGGATTGGCTGAGTCGAGGCTTCTGGCCCCATGAGTGGTCCCTGGCTCAGGCAGTAGTAGATCGGATCTTCCATCTCTGGGGAACTCTGTACGCGGATCTCTTCGCTTCCCCCTGCAGCAGCAAGGTGGAAAAATTCTGCCCCCTGTAAGGGGGGACGGCAAACCAGCCTTGGACGCCTAGGCCCACCATTGGGGCAGGGGCCTTCTGTATGCTTATCCTCCACTTCCTCTGGTGATGAAGACTCTCTTGAAGCTCCAGCAGGACAGGGGGACCATGATCTTCATAACCCCTCATTGGCTGAGGCAGATCTGGTTCCCACTCCTGCGGGAGCTATCAGTCTGGGAATTTCCCCATGCAGGATCAGGGCAGGCTGTGCTATCCCAACCTCAGGGCATTGTCTCTAATGGCCTGGATGTTGAGAGACTAATACTGCAGCTCCTTGACCTGTCTGATGATGTGTCTAAGGTCCTAGTAGCTTCCAGGAAGCCTTCTACTAGGAAGTCTTATGGCCTGAAGTGGAGGAGGTTTTCTGTATGGTGTGAGCATCACGGCCTGGACATGTTCTCCTGCTTTACATCAAAATTGCTTGATTATTTACTACACCTTGAAGACCAACTCCATCAGGGTACACCTGAGTGTCATTGGTGCCTACCACCAAGAAGTGGATGGTGTGCCCATCTTTGTGCAGCCCATAATTAGTTGTTTTATGCGGGATCTGTTTCTGTTGAAGCCTCCCATGCGGCCTCCTGCTGTGTTCTGGGACCTTAATGTAGTGTTGCCTCAGCTCATGAAGGAGCCTTTTGAGCCACTGTACTCCTATGACCTGAACTATCTGACCTGGAAGGTCATGATTTTGGTCACTGTCACTTCAGCGCACAGAATCAGTGAACTTCAGACTTTGGTGACGTCCTCACCATATACAAAATTCTTTCATGATAGGGTGATTCTGTGTACATACCCAAATTCCTGCCTAAGGTGGTGACAGATTTCCATCTTAACCAGTCAGTGTCCTACCCACCTTTTTTCCCAAGCCTCAATCGCACCAGAGCGAATGGGCTTTGCACAGTTTGGATTGCAAGACAGCCATAGCCATCTGTCTGGAGCGGACAGCAGGCCATAAACAGTCCACGCAACTCTTCATCTCTTTTGACAGGAACGGATTAGGAGTTGCTGTTACTAAGCAGACACTGTCCATCTGGTTGGCGGACTGCATCTCCTTTTGCTACGCTCAGGCGAGACTGCATCTTGGGGGCCATGTCAAGGCTCATTCTGTCAGAACCATGGTGACTTTGGTGGCCCACTTGCGAGGAAAATTGGTTCTTACCTGCTAATTTTCTTTCCTGTAGTACCATGGATCAGTCCAGAACCCACCCAGCCTATTGAGGGGGAGAGTTGTCCGCTCATCCAGTTTTTAATGCAGAGTATTTTTAGATATTCATGTTTTTGTAATGGTATAAAAATCAAGATGTTTTTTCCTTTTTACTGTGTTTGGCTTGGATATAGGTAATTACTGAGGAACTGCAGGTGACACGTGTGGATAAGTAGCTGTGTCAGTAAAACTTTCTCTGTCTCCATCTGCTGGAAGGGAGGCACAACCCAGGAGTCTGGACTGATCTGTGCTACTACAGGAACGAAAATTAGCAGGTAAGAACCAATTTTCCTTTAGTTCTCCAATTTTGCAATAGGAAGGAAATGAACCTACTGGGCTGGTTGGCTATTGGTTTCTGTATTCTTATGAATCTTTGCTTCTGCTCTTCCAGAGTGTGTGGAAATCCCTGCCTTGGCCCACTATGTATTGTTCTTTTTTGATAAAGTTTTCCCTGATCTGGGGACTGAAAATCGGACCTGAAACTGCATTGGAAAACTCGCTTGTAACATTGGCTGAAATGTTTTTACATGTACAGTTCTTTGTCCAAATGTTCACAGAATAATTTTATAATTGTAATTAAAAAATGTAAATCTTGAAATAGTTGGTGGTGATATCTGACTATCATTGTATAATGAAAGTAAGTGTTGTTGATAATTGTAGGTGACAGCTGTAGCCATTGGATGCACTATGGTGATGCCACTAAAACCAGATGTGGATGGGCAAAAGAATTATTCCAGGAATTCACCTGCAGTATAGAGATGCTTAAACAGGCCGTGAAGGATCAGAGTGCGAGGCCAGCTCACAGCCCTCCACAACACTTACACACAGGTACCTGAGACAGACTCAGCAATCTGAGTTCAGCGTTATCTCATTTTGGGGGAAACTGAAGGAAGGGGCTGCTTGGTGGGACTTGCCTACACATATCTATGCTGACCACAGTATCTTCTCAGCTTTAACGGGGGACATTGCCTGCAGCTAAAAGTTCCCTCTGGGTTTTCTGGTTTCTTTTAGCTGGGTGGGGTCTTTGAGTATCCAAGTTACATAGCTTTTTTTTTTCCCCAAACATGTTTATTGGGTTTTTTAAACAGAGTATAAAGAATATAGTATATTCCATTGTATACATCATTAGTATGTCAGTGTGACTGTGAATTATACACAATTATAATATAAAATTTGGTACTCATTGCTTCATTTACTCCACTCCCCCCCACCTCCCTAGACTGTGCTACGTACTAGAGACTGATTTCCATAACTTGATCAGGAAAAACTATACCAAAACCTTTTACAGTTACAATACATGTATAACATAGACACATGGAATCGCCATCGTCATTTCATTTCTTCTCATAATTTGTTACTCTTCATATATTGAAGATCACATTCTTAACTGTTGGGGGGAGCTGGTCTAAAAGGTGTTGCCAAACATCCATCACCATGGCATACTTTTTATCAGACTGAGTTTTTGCTGTAAGGAATTTGAACAACAATAATTTAACCATTCTAGAGTGCCAAGAAGCCTCAGAAGGGTTATCTTTTTTTAATCCAAGTGCATAAAATCACTTTTTTCACAAGTATTCCTGTTTTGTTTAACCACAGTTTTCCTAGCGTGTACACAAATGGACTCAGGACCAGTGGGTTTATGCTCCCCTGCCAGCAGATGGAGACGGAGCAAACTGAATTCACAGTATACATAACCCTGCTGTGACCCCAGCCTGCCAGTGTTCTCCATCTCCAGCAGATGGTGGATGTGCATCTCCCTATGGGGATTGCTTTGAGCTTTTTGAAAGGAGAAATTTGAAATTCTAAATTCAGGAAAAGAAAGCCCTGCTCTCCTGCAGTGATATCTAAAGGTCCCTCCCCCAGTTGAGAATTCCCAAGGCGATTTCCGTGGTCCCTCAGAGGGATGCCTTGGTCCAGTAGCTGGGTTTCCCGGCGTGGACTTAACCTCTAGTTCAGCTGAAAGGCAGAAGGTGCAGGAAGCTGAGTGTGGTGGTGATGGTGGATGCCCTCTCCCCCCGCAGCCACATCTTTGTACTCATCCGGTAAGCGCTGAGCTCGGCTAAGGTTTTGGAAAAAAAAAAAAAAAAGGAGAAAGTTTTAACCTGAATCAGAGACAATTAGAGGAGTTTCAGGACTTCCTCTGGTCTCCATACTCGACGCGCTGTGCCAACATTCGTTCTCTCTCCTGTTGGGATTGGGGAACTGGGCAGGCTGGCGAGTTGAGCGGTCCCAGGTGGGCTAGGCTCTGCACTTAGGCTTTTTTCTTGCACACTGTGTGGTAGGCCACGGCGGTCTTTTTCATGTGCTCTTGTGCTTGTTCTGCTGCCCTCTATTGGCCATCGGTGTGTGCAGTATTTCGGCTCTGCGCAAGTGTTGTATGCTCAGTTTTTGGGTGCGCTTTTTACGTGCACAGACTTTGTGCTTAACTTGGTGCACAGGTTATGCGTGCACCTTGCCATGCTTTCTTCTCTGCGCTTATTTTTTGGTGCATTTCATTTTTGAGCGCAAGCCTCCGAAGCATGTTTACTGCAGCGATGGTGCCGGTAAGCAAGAAGCCTAAGCATCTTCCTATTTCTGTTGCCTATCATATTAGGGCTTCTCAGCTTGACCTGGTTTCTAACCTGTGTGAGCGCGGCTCAGATGCTCAGGGAGAGTTGTTTTCCTCTGATTTTGCTAAGCCTGGCTCTTGCCATTCTTATGATGGGTTGGTCACGTCCTTGACTGGGGGGACCCCAGATCTTGGTTCTTCCTTGACTGGCTCCTCTGCAGGTGAGGGCAGGTCTATGGGACCAGCTCAGTTCCTTCTGGGCTTGGTCTGAACCCGGCTGCTTTTTCTTGGGTGGAATTTTTTCAAGGCTTACAAGCCTTTCTTCAGGGACAGTCCTTTGCTTTTCCCATTTCTGGCTGGTCGGATCCTCAGTTGGTGGCTCCTCCCTCTTCCAGTCCTATGCTTAAGCGCCAGGGCTCGCCTTGACTCCCTGCTGATGTTCCCGACAGGAATCCAGGTGGCATTGATGATGAGGTTGATCCGGATACTCTGGAAGATGGGGAAATTCCTCCAGGGCTGGAACCATATTGAACCATGTTGTGGTTCTTTCCCAGACCTTGAAACAGCTGGGTGTTCCTGGTTCAGATGCTATGTCAGAGCCAAGGAAGAATCCCAGTTTGGTTTGCTTATGTAAAGCCTGTTGTTTTTTCCCAGTGATGGATGCCATCCAGGAATTGATTGATTTGGAATGGGATGCCCCAGAGGCAAATTTTAAAGGAGGTTGGACATTGGAAGGCCTGTACTCCCTGGCTCCAGCTGTGAGAGAGCGTTTTCCCAAAGTTGATGCTCTAGCATGTGCTGTGTCTAAGTGGATGTCTATTCCCCGAGAGGGAGGAGTGGCCTTGAAGGATGTACATGATAGAAGGATTGAGGCTATTCTTAAGCAAGCCTTTGAGACAGTGGCAATGAATTTACAGATTACATGCTGTTGTGCCCTAGTGGTAAGATCTTGCCTGCTTCTCTCTCAGGAGGTTGATGAATCTGGAGGGAATTCCAGAGCGGTTATGGGGTCTGCTGCCACCTTTGTAGCAGATGCAGGCTGTGATTTGATCTGGACCTCGGCCGGAGGAGTGGCTTCGGTATAGCGGCCAGGTGTCAGCTCTGGTTGCGAAATTGATCAGCTGACACAGCTTCCAAAGCCAATCTTACCAAGCTCTCTTTTAAAGGCTTTCTCTTGTTTGGGAGCAAGTTGGAGAAACTGGCCAGTAATTGGGGCGAGTCTCTGGTGCCTCAGTTGCCAGAGGAAAAGAAACAGTTACAGTGCCTCTTTGTTTTGAGGGGTTGTTTCTGGGGTTCCAGGCATTTTCGTCACTGCAGAGGGATGACCTTTAAGTGGAATTGGCCTTTCGGTAGGTCTTAGTCCTTTTTTCCCCTGCAGCCCAAGAGAAGAGTGGGCTTGGGTGGTGTATCTTCCCAATGAAGGTTTGGCAACTCACCTTCCGGAACAGGAAATAGGGGGACATATCTCTCTCTCTCTCACTTTTATTGGAAGTGGGTCGAGATCTCATAGGACCAGTGGGTCCTGGAGGTGGTATGCGAAGGGTATGTACTGGAATTTCGCAGTATTCCTTGGGACGTGTTCATGGTGTCCCCTTGCCACTCCCCGCAGAAGAAGCAGGCAGTACAGTTCACTCTTTAAAGGTTCCTCAGACTGAGGGCTGTGGTTCTGGTGCCCACATCTCAAAAAACTATGGGGCAATATTCCATTTATTTTGTTGTGCCCAAGAGGGAGAGCTCCTTTTGTCCCATCTTGGATCTTGCTGACCCATCTTCCGCAATCTCAAGAGGGTCAACCATCATTTGAAGGTGTATAGCAGCAAATGATGAGATTGACATAATTGGCATCACAGAGACTTGGTGGAAGGAGGATAACCAATGGGACAGTGCTATATCAGGGTTCAAATTATATCGCAATGATAGGGAGGATCAACTTGGTGGGGGTGTGGCACTTTATGTCCGGGAGGGTATAGAGTCCAACAGGATAAAGATCATACAAGAGACTAAATGCTCAGTAGAATCTATATGGGTAGAAATCCCATGTGTGTTGGGTAAGAGTATAGTGATAGGAGTATACTATCGTCCACCTGGACAAAATGGTCAGACAGATGATGAAATGCTAAGAGAAATCAGGGAAGCAAACCAATTTAGCAGTGCAATAATAATGGGAGATTTCAATTACCCAAAACACCACAGAGCAAAGAATACTGCACTTCAATAATATCCAGACACCAAAAGTGCAGAAAAGAATTTAGTCCAAACCACGTAGTTCAAAAAGCTCTACAGAGCGTAAACAGTTTTTATTCTTGAACGGCAACTCCACTGATTCACAAAATACCAATTTAGACCGCGTCCCCCGACACGGTCCCGTGTTTCGCCTAGGGCTGCATCGGGGGGGAGCAACAATTTTTACATGGCACTGTAAATAAAGTATATACAGGTTAGGACTTAGAGCTGCAAAATACCGACACATATCTTATTTCACAAATATCTAACATACCTGAATGCACAGCAGTTTCAAAATTGGCAGGGAGCGCGTCCATCTTACGTACAGACAGGCATTTAAACCTCACGGAGTTGGCGCGAAATCAGGTTGACAGGTCACATGGTCAAGGAGGGGCCAATCACAGCGGCCCCCGTTCCTGAGGCGCAACTAGCAGTACAAACAGCAAGCGCGTCTTCTGGTGATCCCACACCGATTTATGTAAATAAATGCCATTCGAGTTCCCGATTCAGCCCACTTGGTGTTACTGTGTTAAGGTAAAAAATCCACCTCTGTTCAACTCGTCCTAACTGTTCACTATAGTTGCCTCCCCGGGGTGAACGGGGGACAACCTCAATAATGCGGAAGGTCAAGTCAGCAAGAGTATGTTCCCTTTGAATCCAGTGTAACACAAGTGGTTCATTTTCACGAGAGTGGCGGATGTTAGAACAGTGTTCAATTATGCGTGTTTTAATCATTCTGGAGGTCTTACCCACATAGATCAAGGGGCAGGGACAGGTGATGATATAAATTACTCCTTTAGAGGTACAGTTTGAAGGGGCCCTGAGTGGAAAAACTTTACCAGTGATAGGATGTGTAAAGGAGGTGCAGGTTACAGTATACTGACACACTGTACAATGGCCACAAGGTTGATGTATGGCTGGGGTTAAAGGAACCACTGGGTCTAGATTGAGATCTGCATGAATGAGTCTATCACGGAGATTGCGCCCTCGACGGTAAGTAAACCTTAAAGGTCCTTGAAAAAGGCGATTCAATGAAAGAGACTGCCAATGTCTGCGAATGATGGTGGTGACCTGACGACTCAAAGTAGAAAAAGGAATAATACAATTATTAACATTTTCGGATGAATGAGAACGTGGAAGGAATAACCAGTCCCGGTTGACATACAGTGCCCGTTTAAAGGCCTGCTTTATTACTTGAGGCGGATACCCCCTTGATAAAAATCTCTCAGTCATGAACTTAGCTTGGGATACAAATTCAGCCCGAGTGGAACACAGTCTGCGCAAACGCAGAAATTGCCCAGTCGGTATGTTCCGCCGTAAATTTCGTGGATGACAACTCTGAAAAGACAATAAAGTATTTCTGTCAGTTTCTTTACGGTAAATAGTGGTGATAAAACGATTCTCAGAGACAGATATTAAAATATCCAAAAATGGAATTTGGCAGGAATTAATTACAAAATTAAACTGAATGTTCGGATCACATGAATTCAACCAGTCTAAAAAAAGAAAAAACTGGATGTCAGTGCCTTGCCATACCAAAAAAATATCGTCAATAAACCGACGCCAAAGAGTAATATATTGAAAACCTTCAGACAGATATACATAGGTTTCTTCGAATCGAGCCACAAAAAGGCACGCCAGACTGGGGGCCATAGTAGCCCCCATCGCCGTGCCCTTTATTTGCTGAAAAAAGGACTGTTTAAACCGGAAATAATTTTTTGTCAAGGCTAACTTCGCCAGAATGGTTAAAAATGACGTGGGGACCCGATATGGGGCTTGGCGTAAATTCAGAGTCTCTTCAATGATTTTTAACGCCTCAGCTTGCGGAATGTTGGTGTATAAAGAGACTATATCCAGGGTGACAAAAAAGAAGGGGGTAGGAGGAAGGGGTGTATTGTCTAAGATGGTAATTAAATGAGCAGAATCACGGATATAGGAATGGATTTTTGGGACCCAAGGTTTTAAAAATAAATCGACAAACTGTGACAGCGGCTCCAAAACAGACCCAATCCCTGCCACGATAGGGCGACCAGGGGGATGATGTAAAGTTTTATGGACCTTGGGTAAGGTATAAAACACCGGTATTTTCGGAAAGTCAATTACCAAAAACTTAGCTTCCCTAGAGGTCAATATTTTTGCATCTGCTGCATCCTGTACAATTTCCTTAATCTGATGTACCAAATCAGGTGTGGGATCACCCGGTAATGGGAAATCAAAAGACTGGTCAAGTAGCTGACGATAGACCTCAGCCTCATACTGTTCAACATCCTGCACCACTAAACCCCCACCTTTGTCTGCGGGCTTAATTATAATACTCTGATCACATTCCAAAACTTTAATAGCCGCATATTCACATTTAGAAAGGTTAAAGCAAGTGTAATGACGATTAGCTACTAAATCACATATGTCTTGATTGACCGAAGTCTCAAAGGCGGCAATAAGCGGATCAGGGGTACCGGGAGGCATCCATCTCAATTTCGGATATACCAACGAATCATCTCGTGTAGCAGGAGTGTCAGCAAAAAATAATTTCAACTTCAGAGCCCTACAGAAGCGGTATAAATGTATTCTGAGATCAAATAAATTAAAGCTGACTGTGGGGACAAACGATAGACCTTTACCCAAGACTCCAATTTCATCTTTGGACAAATGACGAGATGACAGATTGAAGATGGCTGGTGGCTCTAATGCCACAGGTCCGATTGCTGACTGGTGGCTCGAGTCACACGTTGAGTCAGGGTAGTGTTGCCTCGGGGTCGTGATCGTTGATTGCGGTCTTGACGAGGTGGTTGTCCGGAGTCCGGCGGTTTTTGACCTGAGTCCAAAAAAGAAGAAGCTATAGAGGCATAGCGTGAAGATGCCGTTGTATTTTCGGGTCGTGTAATGGTTGTTACTGCCTCGCCGCGTGTTTGTTTGAAACGTGCAGGAAGTTCTTCGCCTGAGGAATCCCCAGAGGAGTCCTGGGCAAAGGTCACCTTTCTGGATGTTTGTTGCTGGCGAGGTTTGGCCATCCATTGGTATACAAACCCCGATGTGTAATCGGTCTCGTCCCGAACAAATTTTTTATATTTTGCGATTTTTAATTCCGTTTTAAATTTGGTATGGTTCTCATGAAATTCACATAACTCCCGGTCAAACACCTCAACCGGAGTAGAAGATTTAATAGCTTCCAACTGTGTGGACAGTTCTTCTTGTAAGGTGGTTTGCAATACTTTAGTAGTTTCTATAATAAGTACCATTAAGTCAAAGGAACATTTGTTAAGAATTTGATTCCAACGTGATATAAATGCAGGGTTATCTGTATGCAATCGAGGGGCTTTTTGTACACGGAGGCCCCGTGGGATCCTGCGCACCCTGCAATACTCTACCAGGGTTAAAGCATGCAGTTCTGCTCGTGTAAAACGTTTCTGTAAATTAATTACATCCGACCAGGTGATAGTAGGTATCTCAACGGTGGCGGGGTCATCAAAGAATTGCTGATCCGTTAGTACTGCGTTGAACTCCGCTTCGGTGTAGCTAAAGGTTTGGTCGTCGGCTGCCATTAAGAGCTCCAAAAAGGTACTTCCAGACCCAAAACACCACAGAGCAAAGAATACTGCACTTCAATAATATCCAGACACCAAAAGTGCAGAAAAGAATTTAGTCCAAACCACGTAGTTCAAAAAGCTCTACAGAGTGTAAACAGTTTTTATTCTTGAACGGCAACTCCACTGATTCACAAAATACCAATTTAGACCGCGTCCCCCGACACGGTCCCGTGTTTCGCCTAGGGCTGCATCGGGGGGGAGCAACAATTTTTACATGGCACTGTAAATAAAGTATATACAGGTTAGGACTTAGAGCTGCAAAATACCGACACATATCTTATTTCACAAATATCTAACATACCTGAATGCACAGCAGTTTCAAAATTGGCAGGGAGCGCGTCCATCTTACGTACAGACAGGCATTTAAACCTCACGGAGTTGGCGCGAAATCAGGTTGACAGGTCACATGGTCAAGGAGGGGCCAATCACAGCGGCCCCCGTTCCTGAGGCGCAACTAGCAGTACAAACAGCAAGCGCGTCTTCTGGTGATCCCACACCGATTTATGTAAATAAATGCCATTCGAGTTCCCGATTCAGCCCACTTGGTGTTACTGTGTTAAGGTAAAAAATCCACCTCTGTTCAACTCGTCCTAACTGTTCACTATAGTTGCCTCCCCGGGGTGAACGGGGGACAACCTCAATAATGCGGAAGGTCAAGTCAGCAAGAGTATGTTCCCTTTGAATCCAGTGTAACACAAGTGGTTCATTTTCACGAGAGTGGCGGATGTTAGAACAGTGTTCAATTATGCGTGTTTTAATCATTCTGAATACTGGCAACCGACGGCCAGAGTGCAGGAGGTCGCGCCCAGACCCCCGCTGACTTGACCTTCCGCATTATTGAGGTTGTCCCCCGTTCACCCCGGGGAGGCAACTATAGTGAACAGTTAGGACGAGTTGAACAGAGGTGGATTTTTTACCTTAACACAGTAACACCAAGTGGGCGCTCCCTGCCAATTTTGAAACTGCTGTGCATTCAGGTATGTTAGATATTTGTGAAATAAGATATGTGTCGGTATTTTGCAGCTCTAAGTCCTAACCTGTATATACTTTATTTACAGTGCCATGTAAAAATTGTTGCTCCCCCCCGATGCAGCCCTAGGCGAAACACGGGACCGTGTCGGGGGACGCGGTCTAAATTGGTATTTTGTGAATCAGTGGAGTTGCCGTTCAAGAATAAAAACTGTTTACGCTCTGTAGAGCTTTTTGAACTACGTGGTTTGGACTAAATTCTTTTCTGCACTTTTGGTGTCTGGAGATTTCAATTACCCCAATATTGACTGGGTAAATGTAACATCAAGACTTGCTAGAGACATAATGTTCCTGGATGTAATAAATGATTGCTTCATGGAGCAATTGGTTCAGGAACCAACAAGAGAGGGAGCTATTTTAGATTTAATTCTTAGTGGAACGCAAGATTTGGTGAGAGAAGTAACGGTGGTGGGGCCACTTGGCAACAGTGATCATAACATTATCAAATTTAAACTAATAACTGGAAGGGGGACAATAAGTAAATCTGCAGCTCTAACACTAAATTTTAAAAAGGGAAACTTTGATAAAATGAGAAAAATAGAAAAATAGAAAAAAACTGAAAGGTGCAGCTGCAAAGGTTAAAAGTGTTCAACAGGCATGGACATTGTTTAAAAATACAATCCTAGAGGCGCAGTCCATATGTATTCCACGCATTAAGAAAGGTGGAAGGAAGGCAAAACGATTACCGTCATGGTTAAAAGGTGAGGTGAACGAGGCTATTTTAGCCAAAAAAACATCCTTCAAAAATTGGAAGAAGAATCCATCTGAAGAAAATAGGATAAAACATAAGCATTGTCAAGCTAAGTGTAAAACATTGATAAGACAGGCGAAGAGAGAATTTGAAATGAAATTGGCCATAGAGGCAAAAACTCATAATAAAAACTTTTTAAAATATATCCAAAGCAAGAAACCTGTGAGGAAGTCGGTTGGACCATTAGATTACAGAGGGGTTAAAGGGGCTCTTAGGGAAGATAAGGCCATTGCAGAAAGACTAAATGAATTCTTTGCCTCCGTGTTTACTAATGAGGATGTTGGGGAGATACCAATTCCGGAGATGGTTTTCAGGGGTGATGAGTCAGACGAACTGAACGAAATCACTGTGAACCTGGAAGATGTAGTAGGCCAGATTGACAAACTAAAGAGTAGCAAATCACCTGGACCGGATGGTATGCATCCTAGGGTTCAGAAGGAACTCAAAAATGAAATTTCAGATGTTAGTAAAAATTTGTAACCTATCATTAAAATCATCCATTGTACCTGAAGCCTGGAGGGTGGCCAATGTAACCCCAATATTTAAAAAGGGCTCCAGGGGCGATCCGAGAAACTATAGAGAAACTATAGATGCATATTAGATATGCTAATACCATTTCTGTATATATTTAATTCAATACTTATTTACTCTCAAGTTATTTAATAGTCATTCATTACATATACTATATATTTGTATATTTATTTATTATTCTTTTGTACCCCCAAGAGTAAAAGTATTTAGTTTATTGCTATCTTCCTGTAATTATTATGCACATGGTTTTAACCTAGTCAAATCACAGAACTTGGAATTTCTTTGTCCACCAGTTATTTTGCAATGTCTAACCCGCTAATTGTCTTTAAAATACGAAAACGTTTAATGGTTTATTGTTTCTGTTCAATGTTCCTTGTAAAAAGCTCCGGTCGGACCTCACAGACCAGGGCAACTTATCGTTTCATGTAAACCGGATTGATTTGTATTGTATACAGGAATTCCGGTATATAAAAATTAAAAATAAATAAATAAAATAAATAGACCAATTAGCCTGACTTCAGTGCCAGGAAAAATAGTGGAAAGTGTTCTAAATACCAAAATCACAGAACATATAGAAAGACATGGTTTAATGGAACAAAGTCAGCATGGCTTTACCCAGGGCAAGTCTTGCCTCACAAATCTGCTTCACTTTTTTGAAGGAGTTAATAAACATGTGGATAAAGGTGAACCGGTAGATGTAGTGTACTTGGATTTTCACAAGGCGTTTGACAAAGTTCCTCATGAGAGGCTTCTAGGAAAAGTAAAAAGTCATGGGATAGGAGGCGATGTCCTTTCGTGGATTACAAACTGGCTAAAAGACAGGAAGCAGAGAGTAGGATTAAATGGTCAATTTTCTCAGTGGAGGGGGTTGGCCAGTGGAGTGCCTCAGGGATCTGTATTGGGACCTGTGCTTTTCAATATATTTATAAATGATCTGGAAAGGAATACGATGAGTGAGGTAATCAGATTTGCAGATGATACAAAATTAATCAGAGTAGTTGAATCACAAGCAGATTGTGATAAATTGCAGGAAGACCTTGTGAGACTGGAAAATTGGGCATCCAAATGGCAGATGAAATTTAATGTGGATAAGTGCAAGGTGATGCATATAGGGAAAAATAACCCATGCTATAATTACACAATGTTGGGTTCCATATTAGGTGCTACAACCCAAGAAAGAGATCTAGGTGTCATAGTGGATAACACATTGAAATCGTCGGTGCAGTGTGCTGCAGCAGTCAAAAAAGCAAACAGAATGTTGGGAATTATTAGAAAGGGAATGGTGAATAAAACGGAAAATGTCATAATGCCTCTGTATCGCTCCATGGTGAGACCGCACCTTGAATACTGTGTACAATTCTGGTCACCGCATCTCAAAAAAGATATAATTGCGATGGAGAAGGTACAGAGAAGGGCTACCAAAATGATAAGGAGAATGGAACAGCTCCCCTATGAGGAAAGTCTAAAGAGGTTAGGACTTTTCAGCTTGGAGAAGAGACGGCTGAGGAGGGATATGATAGAGGTGTTTAAGATGATGAGAGGTCTAGAAGGGATAGATGTGAATCTGTTCCTGTATGTACCCGGATCAGTCCAGACAGTGGGTTGAGCTTCCTTTCCAGCAGGTGGAGACTTAAACTTGAAGGATGCCCTATATCAGGACAGAGCCTATCCTCTACCCCTCCAGTATTCGTCTGTCTGCAGCAGGTGCAGCATCTCCCCTTCGGTTCTCTGCTGTAGGCTAGTCAGCCTCTTCTTCTTTCTTTTTTGGCTCAAGCAAGTAGTTCTTTGATTCCCGCTTGTTTTAGAAACAAAAAAAAAAAAATCTATGAAGGAAATTTTGCCTTCTTTTAGTGCTTTTACTGTTTTTGTGTGGGAGACGTCCGTCTCCCAGCTCTTGCCCGGCTCAGGGGGGCTTTGCTCCTTTTGCAGGAGGGGGTTCCCTGCATAGTCTTGAGTCCGTGGACGCTTCCAGGTGTGGGGACCGACGCTCTCTGGGCCTCGTTCCCCCTCTGGCTGCCGAGAGGGTTTTTAACCCGCTGCTGCGCTCAGTAAAAAAAAAAAAGGAGTTTAAAAGTTTCAAACTTCAATAAGTTGCAGGTACTCACCTACCTCTAACTTATTTGCAGCAGTTGACCAGCTTTTTTATTTTTTTCTGGTCAGAGTAGGGCTAGAACCGGCAGCCAGAGAAGCAGAAGGCAGCAGGTTTCCCGCCTGCTCTCTCCTGCTGTGCAGGCTGTCAATCAAGCTTTTTTTTTTTCAGCTTTTTGTTCTTTAGCCACGGCTTAGCTATGTCCCGGCTGGCAGCCTGCCTTTCTTGCGGGCTGCCCTCTTCGCGTTTTTCGTGGCAGGGCCTCTGCACTGCTTGCCTGCCGGGTGGGGAAGGTCCCTCCTCGGCAGGACAAGCAAATTTAGCCCGGGGCTCCACTCCTCCCGGCATGGCTAGGCCTTTCCCGAGTCGTTAGAGCCTGGGAACGGCCGCCATTTTGGATTTTTCATCAGGGCCGATTTCAGTGCTCCCTGGGGCTGGGGGGCCAGATTTTTTTGATTTAACCCCCGATTTTCCCCCCGCGGGTGCCCAGGAAGGGGGGTCCTGACCTTCCCTCGCCCCCCTTCCCCCCCCCCCGCCAAATCCAGGGTCCCTTTTTCAGCGGATTTCGTCCTCCTCATGCACAAATCTTATCTAGCTAGCCTGCATGAGCTGGACGATAGCCCCCCCCTGCCAAAAATCCCTCGCTCAGCGCCGTTGACCACTGGACCGGCCGCGGAGCCCCAGGGACCAGTTCGGGTGCGGGTGGTCCCAGGGGTGCCCCCCCCCCCCCCGGTGTCTCCCGTGTCCTCGGACCCCGCTGCTTCCTCTGATTCGGCGGATGCCCCTCCCCAGAGGGGGATGACCCTAGAGCCCTCCGTCTTTTTCGTAAGGAGGTATTAGAGCCCCTCCTCCCTTTTGTTTTGCAGGAGCTGGGTCTGGAGAGTCCCTCCGTGGATAATCTCATGGCCTCGCTCCCTAAGGATATGAACCCGGTTCTGGGAGGGCTCCGGGCTCCGGCCTCGGCCTTTCCCTTCCACCCCATGCTTAAGCTCCTTATCCTGCGGGAATGGGAGGCTCCTGAGGGTGCGCTTCGGGTGGGGCGTGCGATGGATAAGCTCTATCCCCTCCCGGAGGAGGGCTTGGAGCTGTTGCGATATCCATCGGTGGATTCTTATGTTTCTGCAGTGGCCAAGCACACCACGATTCCGGTGGAAGATTCCACGGTCTTGAAGAATTCACAAGATCGTAAGCTGGAGGCTCACCTGAAGCGCATCTTCGACGTTCTGGCCCTTGGGGTCTGGGCGTCTTGCTGTAGCAGTCTCATGATGCGAGCGGGCCTCCAATGGGTCCAACAGTTACTCTGCGCCCGGGAGCTTCCGCCAGGTGAGGCAGAACAAGCCGAATGTCTGGAGGCAGTCACTGCTTACGTATCGGACGCCCTCTACGATCTGGTCCGTGTCCAGGCGAAGGCGATGGTTTCGGCAGTGGTGGCCCGGAGGTGCCTTTGGCTACGCCACTGGTCGGCTGATCAGTCCTCGAAGACTCGGCTGGGCACGCTGCCCTTCAAAGGTAAGATGCTCTTTGGCGAGGATCTTGAGAAGCTTATGGACCCCTTGGCTGACAACAAGGTCCATAAGCTCCCAGAAGACCGCCCTAAGTCTTCCCGATCCTTCGCGGCCTCTGCTCTCGCTTCAGGGCCAGCGTCGCTTCGCTTCTCGGGGGCGGGGCGGTTCTGCGAGGGGGTCTTCTTGTGCGCAGTCCTGGTCGCAGTCCTTTCGTGGCAGACAGCCCTTTCACGAGGGCCAGCCCGTGCATGCCGCCGCTAAACCTGCCACGCAATGAAGTTCAGCCGACCCATTCCTCGGTTCCTTACCTCGGCGGACGCCTCTCCCTGTTCTTCAAGGAATGGGGCAAGATCATGTCTGATCAGTGGGTCCTCGACATTATCAGAGACGGATACGCTTTTGACCTCGTCAGGGAACTTCCAGCTCTCTTTCTTTTCTCACCTTGCGGCCGGGCCAAGAGGGACGCGGTGGTCCAGACTCTCTCCAAGCTTCTGGATCTGGGAGCGGTGGTCCCAGTCCCAGAAAGGGAAATTGGCGCCGGCCAGTATTCTATTTACTTCACCGTGCCCAAAAAGGACGGGTCCTTCCGCCCAATATTGGACCTCAAGAGGGTCAATCGGGCTCTCAAGATCCCCCACTTCCACATGGAAACCCTGCGGGCGGTCATTGCAGCGGTCCGCCCCGGAGAGTTCCTTGCTTCCCTCGATCTCGCAGAAGCTTATTTTCATATTCCCATTCACCGTGACTTTCAGAAGTATCTCCGATTCCACATTCTCAACCAGGACTTCCAGTTTCGAGCTCTCCCCTTCGGCCTCGCGACCGCTCCTCGCACCTTCACGAAGATCATGGTAGTAGTAGCGGCGGCCTTGCGCCGGGAGGGGATTCTCGTCCATCCCTATCTGGACGATTGGCTCATCAGGGCCAAGTTGGAGACCTCTTGCCGGCGGGCGGTGGATCGCGTCTTGGAGCTCCTTGCCTCTCTCGGGTGGATAGTGAACTTTTCCAAGAGCAAGCTTCAGCCCTCCCAGGAATTGGAATTTCTGGGAGCCCACTTCGACACCCGAGTAGGCAACGTTTTCTTACCTCGGGCGCGAGCCCTCAAGTTGATCGATCAGGTCCAGACTTTGATTGCCCTACCCTCCCCGACAGCCTGGGATTATTTCCAAGTCCTGGGATCCATGGCTTCTACCATCGACCTTGTCCCCTGGGCTTTTGCTCATATGCATCCATTACAGAAAGCTTTGCTGTCCCGTTGGCAGCCAGTGTCGGAGCAGTTCCACGTAGTCCTTCCGTTATTGGATTCTACTGCCGACGAATTACAGTGGTGGCTGTCTCTTCCTCATCTTCTGCAAGGGATGCCCCTTCAAGCTCCACAGTGGACGATAGTGACCACGGACGCCAGCCTGTTGGGCTGGGGTGCAGTCTGCCTTTCTCAGTCCACCCAGGGAACATGGTCGCAGACTCAGTCGCGCTGGCACATCAATCGACTGGAAACGTTGGCGGTCTGCTTGGCGCTTCAGGAGTTCCTTCCCCTGATCCGCGGCAAGGCGGTACGAGTCCTGTCCGACAACTCCACCACAGTGGCCTACATCATTCGCCAAGGGGGCATTCGCAGTCCCCTGGTAGCCTTAGAAGCCAGCCGTCTCCTCGCTTGGGCGGAGCGTCACCTACAGTGCCTTGCGGCTTCTCACATCGCCGGAAAAGACAATGTTCAAGCCGACTTCCTCAGCCGGCAGTTGCTCGATCTGGGAGAGTGGGAGCTCTCGGACGCGGCCATGGCTCTGATAGTGGACAGGTGGGGTCCTCCTCACCTCGACCTCATGGCGACTCTGGGCAATGCCAAGGCCAATCGGTTCTTCAGCCGCTGGAGGGAGCACGGCGCAGAGGGCGTGGATGCTTTGGCTCTACCTTGGCCAGCGGACGTCCTTCTGTACGTGTTTCCCCCATGGCCACTGGTGGGGAAAGTTCTCAGGAGAATCGAGCTCCACCGGGGACCGGTGATTCTCGTCACTCCCGAGTGGCCGCGAAGGCTGTGGTTCGCGGATCTCATCAATCTAGCGGTGGACGGGCCCCTGCGCCTCTGTCATCTCCCTCGTCTCCTCCGGCAGGGGCCTGTATTTTTCGACCAGGCTGATTGCTTCTGTCTTGCGGCCTGGCTTTTGAACGGCGTCGCCTGAGGCGCAAAGGTTATAGGGAGGAGGTCATCTCCACCCTGCTGCGAGCCCGGAAGCAGTCGACTTCTCTGGCCTATGTGCGCATCTGGAAAGTTTTTGAGTCCGCGTGTACGGAGGCGGGTGTCCCTGCGCGCTCCGCCTCGATTCCTTTGATTCTTTATTTTCTTCAGAAGGGTCTCTCTAAGGGCCTCTCCTTCAGTTCTCTACGCATTCAAGTCTCTGCCCTCAGCTCTCTCCTGGATTGGGTGGACAGTCATGCCTTAGCAGCTCACCCTGACGTGATTCGTTTCCTGAGGGGCGTTAGACACCTCCGCCCCCCCTCTCAGGCCACGTGTCCGTCGTGGAGTCTCAACCTAGTCCTTCTTGCTCTCTGTGCGGCTCCCTTCGAGCCTCTTCGCCACGCTACGCTCAAGGATCTTACTCTGAAGACTGTCTTTCTGGTCTCTATTTCCTCTGCTCGCCGTATTTCCAAGCTTCAGGCGCTGTCCTGTCGGGAGCCCTTCTTGCGTTTCTCGGATTCCGGGGTCTCTCTCAGGACGGTTCCTTCCTTCTTGCCTAAGGTTGTCTCCGCTTTTCATGTCAACCAGTCGGTCGAACTTCCAGCGTTCTCTCCGGAGGAGATTGCTGGTACGGCGGGTGGCGACCTTCGTCGTCTAGATGTAAAACGAGTCTTGCTTCGCTATCTCCAGGTCACCAATGACTTCCGGGAATCGGACCATCTCTTCGTCCTTTGGAGTGGTCCCAACTGCGGTAAACAGGCTTCTAAGACCACGATTGCGCGGTGGTTGAAGGAAGCCATTTCCTCGGCGTATCTTTGTCAAGGTCGTCCGCTTCCTGAGGGTCTGAAGGCCCATTCTCTGCATTCTCAGGCTACTTCGTGGGCAGAGAGTCAATCTGTCTCCCCGCAGGAGATTTGCAGGGCTGCCACTTGGACGTCTCTGCACACTTTTGCTCGGCACTACCATCTGGATGTACACGCTCCGGTGTTCGGTTCCTTTGGGCGGCAAGTGCTTCGAGCGGGACTGTCTCGGTCCCACCCAGTTTAGGGAAGCTTTGGTACATCCCACTGTCTGGACTGATCCGGGTACGTACAGGAAAGGAAAGTTAGTTCTTACCTGTTAATTTTTGTTCCTGTAGTACCACGGATCAGTCCAGACGCCCTTCCCTGTCTGTCTTCTGTCCTCTCGAAGCTTGTTTTCTTGCAGGTCTGCAGATTTCCATATATTTCTTTGTGCAAGATTACTGAGCAATTACACCAGAAGCCTTGGTCGTTTTCTTATACCAAGTTGATGCAAGAGCGTATAGGTATACCATGTTTTCTATATTATTCTATATTTACTCTGTTGAGCTTTACAGTTACTTGCTTGATCCTATTCTTGGGTTTGTTGTTTTATGCTTTGACATACGTTATACTGAAGGGGTAGAGGATAGGCTCTGTCCTGATATAGGGCATCCTTCAAGTTTTAGTCTGTCTCCACCTGCTGGAAAGGAGGCTCAACCCACTGTCTGGACTGATCTGTGGTACTACAGGAACGAAAATTAACAGGTAAGAACTAATTTTCCTTTACTTACTCTTTCGGATAATAGAAAGACTAGGGGGCACTCCATGAAGTTAGCATGTAGCACATTTAAAACGAATCGGAGAAAGTTCTTTTTTACTCAACGCACAATTAAACTCTGGAATTTGTTGCCAGAGGATGTGGTTAGTGCAGTTAGTGTAGCTGTGTTTAAAAAAGGATTGGATAAGTTCATGGAGGAGAAGTCCATTACCTGCTATTAATTAAGTTGACTTAGAAAATAGCTACTGCTATTATTAGCATCAGTAGCATGGGATAGACTTAGTTTTTGGATACTTGCCAGGTTCTTATGGCCTGGATTGGCCACTGTTGTAGACAGGATGCTGGGCTTGATGGACCCTTGGTCTGACCCAGTATGGCATGTTCTTATGTTCTTAATTGTATTGGACATTAAAGTTCCAGTGATTGTTCTCTATTTAATTTAATTAGTGAAACCGTTTTATATTCCGCAATTTCCGTATTCAACGCGGATTACAGTAAAAGCATTCATAATAAAACAGAAGTAAGATATAGAAAACATAAAGCAGTAAAATGAGTGTCGGTATAGTAAAAGAAGTTAAATAAATAAAATAAATAATACATAAAAACTCAAGGAATGGAAATTGATTATTGGATATGAACTCTTCTTTTTAACATGCAGATAAGGAGGAGGTACCTCAAGAAACATCTGCTGATTCCTCCCTCTTACTCCAGCAACCAGAGGTCAAACTGATGTCCAGCTCTGTGGTGGTTCAACTTGCAGACTTTAATATCTACCAGGTAGAGTTATTACTGTAAAGCCACAGCTTTGAGATCAATTGACTTTCCTCCTCACCTTTAGGATTTTCAGACCATGTGTCTTGTTTTAAAGAGCTTCTGCTTCCACTTTCTATAGAATTTAAAGAGCAATTTGTGGTAAAAACCTGTCAGTAGCCTCAGCCGAAGACACAATGATTACAGCCTGGGAAAAAGACTGGTGTCCTTTACCATTACAGTGATTACAGCCTTAGCAAAAATCAGTGCCTAGTGGTAAAAGAGGGCTATTCCCAGGCTGTATTTGTTGTTCACTAGTAAAGGAGACCTATGTTTTTCCCTGATGTTCTAATCACTATGTGATGGTAAAGGAGGCTTGTCTTTTTCTCGGGGCTGTATTTCTTGTATAATTGTTATATAAAGGAGGCCTATCTTTTTCGCTAGGGTTATCTTCAATGATGTAAATTAATCATTTTGAGTTGCTGGACTGTACCTTGTGATATACCTTTTTATAAGGCCAGTATTTGAAGAAGGAATTTGAGGTCTGGGCATATTTTCTTTACTAGCTTAATTCTTATGTCAATCCAATAAAAAGGTATTACAACCTGCAAAGAATTTACTAACATTTTGTGAAAAACAATAATAAACGGGGAATGTATGGCAATTTAAAATACCTGCAGTACCTTTATTTCAATGTGGTTTCTTGGGTGTTATCCCAGATTTGGGGAGACAGAAGAGAGACTTCAGGCACAGAACTTCTCTCCCATGTATGGCTACACACTGACTGTTCCTCTGCCTCACTTCTTGTTTCCCAGCAGGGAGATTCTTCTTCCAAGAGTGCAGGCTATATAGGAGAGAGCTAGTCATAGCAGGAGGTAACCGTAATTGGAAGTAACACCAAGAAGCTGAGCTGGTATGCTGCATTTAGCAGTTGCCTTGGAGCACGCCAGAGACAGCTAGTGGATTCCTGCAGTGTCCTTCCTGTATATTTTGCAGCTCTGTGGGTCTCTGCAGAATCTCAGGAAACTGAGCATGAGCACAGGGGCATCCCTCCCTCCCTCTGCTCCTTTTCTTGCTGATCCCCAGTCGGCCAGCATGGCAGCAGGGAGCAGGTATTGGTTGGACAGGAATATGAGGGAGGATTTTGCTGGGGCTGGGAAATGAGGAGGAGGAATTGACTGGGGTGGGGAATCAGTGCTGAGGGATGTGTATTTGAGAGAGAGAGAGAGACAGAGAGCCAGGATCCTCCTGTTCCTACTCCTGGCTCCTATTTTACAGGATAAAAAATTTTCCTCTGGTTCTAAAATGAAAATCTGTCTTTGGAGAAAGAAATTAAGGATAGAGAAACGACTGTAAATGCAGAATGACTCTTGACATGCCACCTAAGATTATTGCTTGGATTACTGAAAAGTGTAAAGCATTGCAAATAGTTAAAGAGTAGTCTGCAGGTTAAAATGAAGAACAACAGGGTATTTCCTAGCGTGTAGCAGATGGACTCAGGACCAATGGGTATACTGTACTCCTGATAGCAGTTGGAGACGCATCACATTTCAATCTGACATCAGTTGTAGTACATTATACCCCTGCAGGAAGTGCAGCTCTTCTGTATTTTCCGTCTCCATAGTAGTTAGGGACTCTATGCACGCTAGCACAGCATTAGAGTAAATTTTACCAAAGAAATCCAAATTAAGAAGAAATCTTACCTCTACAGACGAGCCCCACTCTCCTGCATTGATACCAGTTGGGTCCCTCCCCCAATTGAGATTTCCCGAGGTGATTTCCGCGATCCCTCGGAGGTAAGCCTTGGTCCGGCGGCCGACCCTGGCGGGGACCTAGCCCCCGACATCGGGTGAGGCTGAGAGGCAGCGGGTGCAACCTCGAGCGTGGCGGTGAAGGTATTTTCCCTCTCCCCCCCACAGCCGGAGACATCCCGGAACGAAACCGGGAAGCGCCGAGACAAGGTAAGGTAGAAATCTATTTAAAAGTCTCCGCTCTCCGAAGCTCAAGGAGACTCACAGGTCGCCAGCCGGGACCAGTGCCACCGGGTTGATCGGCCCTAGCAGGGCTAGACACTGGTCAGATCCGAGGGCCTTCCCATGTGGAGACCCTCCAAGATGGTCATCATATTGTCCACGTGGTCGCCGTCAACATTTTGGCTCTGTTCGCTGCCCTGTCTGCCGTTTCGATCCGTGCACACAGAGACGAGCCATGCGCACAAATACCTTGTGCGCACAACGTCATATGCACAAGTACCGGGCGCACAAGCGGCATGCTAACTGTGCCGGGCGCATAATTTCGACCTGTGCGCACAACAGTGCGCACATCTCCTGGCACGCGCGCACCAAACCTACGCGCGCAACTTCGACGTACACTGGAGCGCACAAGCCATGGCACCACCGGAAAATAAACTCAAAGCTCAGGGCCTTTGCCCAGCATGCCATATTAGAGCTGCACAGCATGAGGAGGCCACGGCCCTGTGTGTACAGTGCGAAGAGGCCCTAGGGGACCCAACTCATGGCCCTCCTCAGCCGGTACCGGACCTCAGCCTCTCGAGCAGTACGCCGGACCTAGCATTACACAGTGGGACACCCCCTCAAACGAATCTCCCCAGGGACACGGCGCCCCCTAGTCTAGACCCAGCATCTATCTCCTGGGTGGAATTCTTCAAAGGTCTGCATACCTTCGTCCACATGCAACCAGGGCCTCCTATAATGCGGCCTCAGGCTCCACCAGAGGACCTCAACATGCCAGGACCCTCTATGCCCAGGGAAGTGATCCCACCGCCCAGAAGCCCCACCTTCAGGGACACGGACATCTCAGATGAGGAGTCAGAACCCCTGGAGGAAGGGGAACTCCCTCCGGGGACAGAACCCCATCGAACCATGAGATGCTTCTTCACCAAGGACGAGCTTCCAGACCTGGTCACACACAGCTTAAAAAGAGCTGGCCATCCCGGGCACAAGTGCCTCGGGGGAACCTAAGACAAACCCACTTTTGGAGGGACTCCATCAGACCTCCCGCCATTTCCCACTATTACAAGCTGTCCAGCAACTAATTGACCTGGAATGGGATGCCCCAGAAATCACATTCAAAGGGGGGCCGGGCTCTGGCAGCCATGTACCCTCTGGACCCAGCTGCCAAAGATCTCCTGGCATGTCCGAAAGTGGATGCCATGGTCTGCGCGGTCTCGAAGCGCACTACTATCCCGGTGGAGGGAGAAGCAGCACTCAAGGATGCTCAAGACAGACGTCTGGAATCTATCCTCAAACAGTCCTTTGACGCCTCTGCTATGTCTTTACAGATCACGGCCTGCTGTGCTGTGGTGACACGTGCCTGCTTAGCACAGATCAGGAACAACACTCCTGGGGAAGCCCTGGAACTGGCTGTATCATTCCTCGCAGACGCTGCTTCGGATCTGTTACGCACAGCAGCTAGAGGAGTCTCATCTGCCGTGGCAGCCAGAAGACAAATCTGGCTCCAAAACTGGTCAGCCGACGTATCCTCCAAAACAAGACTCACAAGGATGCCTTTCAAGGGAAGACTCCTGTTCGTCAATGAACTAGAGTCCCCACTGCCGCGGCTACCGGAGGACAGGAATAATAGAAACCAGCGATCCTTCCCCCGGACCTCCAGGGGCAGAGGATCACAGCGCTTCAACCCATATAGAAGCTCATATCAAGCGGCCCGCCCCGCAGGCCGGAGCCAATCCTTTCAGAACAAGCACAATAAAAGGGGAGCCAGCTCGGGCCCAGGCCCCAGCCGCACCCCACAATGAAAATCAGCCGACCCATCCAAAGGAAGATACCATAGGGGGCAGACTGACCCTATTCTACCAAAGATGGGTCAAGATAACTTTGGACAAGTGGGTCCTATCCATCATTCGAGAGGGATATTACCTGGATTTCCACCATCTCCCTCCAGATGAGTTTGTGGAATCTCCCTGCCACACCCCTTCCAAGAGAATGGCAGTGGAAGCTACCCTGACCAGATTGCTAGTCTTAGAGGCTATAACACCAGTGCCTGCACAACAAATAAATACTGGCCATGTATTTTATCGTTCCCAAGAAGGAAGGAATGTTCAGACCTATCCTGGACCTCAAGGCGGTCAACCGTCACCTGAAGATTCCTCGCTCGGTAATAAGAGCGAAACAACCGGGAGAATTTCTTACCTCCCTGGATCTGTCAGAAGCCTACCTACACATTCCGGTCCAACAAGAGCATCAACGTTTTCTACGCTTCTTGATCCTGGACCATCACTACCAGTTCCGGGCACTACCTTTCAGGTTAGCCACTGCACCCCTGACGTTCACCAAGATCATAGTGATGGTGGCAGCAACACTGAGGAAGGAAGGAATCCGCGTGCACCCTTATCTAGACGATTGACTGATCAGAGCGAAATCCCCAGAGGAAAGACACCAGGCAACCAGAGTCAAAACTCTACTGGAGAACCTCGGGTGGGTGGTCAACACAAACAAGAGCTGCCTGCAGCCTTCCCAATCTCTAGAATAGTTGGGAGTCCAGTTCGACACCAAACAAGACAAGGTCGTCCTGACATCGACAAGAAGATCAAAACTGATGACCCAGTTATGAACCCTGTTGAGCAAACTTTGCCCCATCATGGGATTACCTACAAGTTCTCGGCCTCATGGCATCCACACTGGAAGTAGTCCCATGGGCAAAAGCTCACATGAGACCCCTACAATGCTCACTACTATCACGATGGAATCCACTGTCCCAAAACTACACCGTACGGCTTCAGCTCCCGGACAGAGTTCAGGCCCAACTACGATGGTGGCTACAAGAAGCCCATCTGAGCCAGGGAATGAGACTATCCTCCCCAACCTGGATCCTACTCACCACGGATGCCAGCCTACAAGGATGGGGAGCACACTGCCAGGAGCTAACCGCCCAAGGGCAATGGAACGAAGAAGAGTCGGGATGGAATATCAATTGCCTAGAAGCCCGGGCAGTCAGACTAGCCTGCCTAAGGTTCATTCACAGACTCCGAGGCAAAGCGGTCAGAGTAATGTCAGACAACGCCACAACAGTGGCCTACACCAACTGGCAGGGAGGAACCAGAAGCCAACAGGTGTCTCTGGAAATAGACCTCCTGATATCATGGGCGGAAGTGAACCTTCAAGAGATCTCAGCCGTCCACATTGCCGGGAAAGACCATGTCGCGACGGACTACCTCAGCAGAGAAAGTTTAGATCCAGGAGAATGGAAACTGTCACCCACAGCATTCCAACTGATAGTAAACCATTGGGGAACACCAACCATGGACCTCCTGGCAAACCGATCCAACGCCCAGGTACCCAGTTTCTTCAGCCGCAGGCGGGAACCCCTGTCCCAGGGAATCGATGCCCTGGTACAGACCTGGCCACAGGAAACTCTATTATACGCCTTCCCACCGTGGCCTCTATTGGGCACGATCATCCACAAGATAGAACACCACAGGGGACCAGTACTTTTAGTGGCCCCGGACTGGCCAAGAAGACCGTGGTACGCAGACATGCAAAGACTGCTGGCAGGGAACCCCCTACTGCTACCTCCACACAGAGACCTGCTCCAACAGGGACCGATCCTCCACGAGGATCCAGCTCGATTCTCTCTTATGGTCTGGCCATTGAGAGGACTCGCCTAAGGAAGAGCGGATACTCGGGGGCAGTAATTGACACCCTACTTCGAGCATGCAAGTTCTCCACATCCCTAACATACATAAGGATTTGGAGAATATTCGAAGCCTTGTGCGAGGACCACGACATCATACCACGCTCAGTCAAAATTCCTACGATTTTGGAATTCCTACAGAATGGCCTACAGAAGGGATTGTCCCTTAACTCCATCAAGGTACAGGTGGCTGCATTGTCATGCTACAGAACCAGCGAGAGCGGCAGCATAGCCTCTCACCCGGATGTCTCCCACTTCCTGAAAGGAGTCAAGCACATCCGACCACTCCTAAAGTGGCTGGTGCCTCTTTGGAACCTCAACCTGGTCCTAGATTTCCTAGCAGAACCTCCTCAGACCTCTCCATGGCCTGTCTCTCCGACTATTAACATTGAAGACAGCCTTCCTGCTGGCAGTCTGTTCAGCCCGTCGTATATCCGAGCTACAAGCACTGTCCTGCCAGCAATCGTTCCTCAGACTCACCCCGGGAACCATCCAGTTACACACAGTTTCGTCGTTCCTCCCCAAAGTGGTGACTCACTTCCATCTCAACCAAGCCATCTCGCTTGAATTCGGAAGAGGCTCAAAGTCTACGCCGTCTCAATGTCGGCAGACTCCTAGTCCGATACCTAGAAAGGTCAGAACCCGTACGAAAGACAGACCATCTATTCGTCCTTCACAGTGGGAAGAAGCAAGGGGAAGCGGCCTCACGAGCAACCATAGCCCGCTGGATCAAAGAAGTCATCAAGGCGGCCTACGTAGAAGCAGGCAAACCACCGCCTTTACAAGTCAAGGCCCATTCGACTAGAGCCCAGGCAGTGTCCTGGGCAGAAACCAAGATGCTGTCACCCGCCAAGATATGCAGGGCGGCAACATGGTCCTCCATCCTTACCTTCTCCAGGTTTTACCGCCTGGATGTTCAGGCTCGGGAGGACACAGCATTTGCAAGGGCAGTACTAAGTGGGTCCCAGGTAGCCTCCCACCTGGTTCGGGAGTAGCTTTTATACATCCCATTGGTCCTGAGTCAATCTGCTACATGCTAGGAAATGGAGAAATTACTTACCTGATAATTTTGTTTTCCTTAGTGTAGACAGATGGACTCAGCATCCCAGCCATGGCTGCCGTTACTCATAGAATTCTCGGGAGACATCCCCGGGAGCGAGTGATTCACGGGTAAGCCATGCTTTCCTTCATCTAGGACACCCACCCTACCGGGTGTCGACATTTCTTGGTTGAGGGCACTGGTGGTCTCCAGCTATAACCAATTCAACCAGTTCAAATTAATTAAGTTAACCAAGTTATAAAGTTTAATCAAGTTATTCAAATTATTCAGTCATACATATATCCACAATGCTTTTCGAGGAGAATACTGAAGAGCTGCACTTCCTGCAGGGGTATATGTACTAGGGCTGACGTCAGATTGAAATCTGATCTGTCTCAAACTGCTATCAGGAGTACACTATACCCATTGGTCCTGAGTCCATCTGCTACACTAAGGAAAATGAAATTATCAGGTAAGTGATTTCTCCAATTTTCAAAGGAAAATGTAAATGTAGGACTTGGGCTATGCCTGAGATCACAGCCAAGGACGGCTCCACTCGGGCCAAATCTATTTTGTTGTTTTCACCTTTTCTACAATTATTTTTGGCAGCACAATTTATGCCAAATTGCTAATATTAAACCATCAATTCCAGCAGTTTTTCTGTCGATGCAACTCACACCCTAAGAGAAAAAGCTAAATACCCTGATCTCAAAATGGCCGTTGAGTTGGAGATGTCATTAATGGAGCTGAAGGAGTGGATAGTGAAAGATATTTCTAAAAATGTATCAGTGGTTTTGAAGGATTGTCTATGCAAACACCAATCCCCTATGGATGAAATTAAGGAGGGCTTTGAACAGCAGTTGGAGAAATGTCAGGATTTGGACAATCGCGTTACTGTAGAGGAAGGTGCTGTCTGATCAGTTTTCCATTCAAATTGCTAACTTAAAGACAGAGAATGAAACTCTCCAGGAATGGCCAGAGGAACAAGAAAATAGGGCAAGATGAAATCATCTCCAGTTAGTAGGTCTCCAGGAATGGGTAAAAGAAATGGATCTTTTGCAAGTTGTTCAAGTTTGGCTTCCTGAGATGATGGACCTTTCAGTGGAGAGAGCCCTTCGGGTGGGTCTATCCAGAAGAAATGCTCCCAGACTAAGACTAGTTATAGTGAGAAGCAAAGTCAAGATTATGCAAGTTTACAAAAAGAAAAAAAAGGTTTGGAATTTGAAGGGAGCAGACATTTTCCAACAAATTGTCTGAAGCTCAAAGAGTTAATCTGAAATGAGGTGACATTTCAATTACAATTTCCAGCAAAACTTAAAGTATTCTCTAAGATGATTATTTGCAATCAAAGGATCAAACTCAGCATTTTTTGAATGGTATCATGTGAGCCAGTTCCAGGAGTAAAAACAGTTTAGAAATAAAATGTTAGTGGGCAGTATTGGAACTTGTGGTTATTCTGGGATCAGAAACATTAGTTTGCTTTGCACAGCATTTCTTTTTTGGACACATAAGAACTTTGTTATTAGCATGGGATAATTACATGTACCATGACATTGTGCGGGTGTCAAGCCCATCGGGCTGGGCTTTTTTGCCAGTAGTGGTACAGCTTTTTAATTTGTTGGTGTGCCATTATAGGAATTCATAGGTGGCAGCCTTGACTGTTTTTTATTTTAACCCAATGCAAAAGTTGTGCGCTATCCTTTGAGTGCATTGCATCCAGATTGTTTCTTTTTCTTATGGATATGTCTTTTCTTCAGTCATGTCGACTAACTCTTTGTCCTTGGACGGGTTGGCAAAAAACAATTAACTAGCTATCTGCAATGGATGGTTCCTGTTGGGATTTTTTTTCACCGCAGAAGACTTGTTCCTTATTTGGCCCTTGGGTACATCTACTAGAAAGAAAGAAGAAGAGCAAAGAAGTGAAAGATGTAGTCCCTAGGGGTAAAAGGACTTGTTTTGACGTTTTGTGTTTTTGTCTAGTCTAGTTTTGTGTGGCATGAAAGGTATTTGGCTGGGTTCAGTGATATTTTTCTTCTGGACATATTTTGGTGCCATTTGCTGCTTATTCTTTATTTTGCATTACATTTGGAATTAGTTATTGTACTTTGTGGTAGCGGTATAGGGAAATCTCGGGTGGTGGGAGAGTCTAAGCTGGAGAGCTCTCTACATAACATTTCACATTTATTTGGTATCCTTGTTAATATTTATAGGAGATTGGGCCTATAATAACTGATGAGGTTAAAATATGCTCCCTCAAAGCTGATGTAGTCCACATGCCAATAAAGAGAAAAATATTTTGAATTTCTTTAAAAAAAGAACGTGCTCAAATCACCTTTATGCAAGAAACTCATCTTACCGCAGCAGAGCAAAGAAAATTCCATGCGCATTTTCTTCCTGTTCCGCTTGACAAAAGGGAGGTGTTATATTATTGCATAAAAATGTTCTCTTTGAGGAAGATAAGGCTATTACTGATCCAGATGGATGGTATGTTTTCCTTAGTGGTTCTTTGCACAAAAGGAAATATTTATTGGGGAATATATGCACTCCAAGAGGATTACTTTAAACATGCATGAGCATGCCCATATATGCAGCTATATAGATGCATGCTTGTCGGAACATGTATTTTATGTCGTGCACGCATGCTATATAAAATACACATAAATCTAACCAATATGTTTGTGTATCAAAAAATAGCCACATAAACTTTGAGTTATCTGGCTAAGTGGTGACAAATATTTGGCTAAGTAGCACTGTGGTGCTACTTAGTAAAAGTAGAAGAAAAGCGCTAAATAGGCAGATAAGTAAGACATACGGATAGCTAACGTTTGAAGACTTATCCAGCTATGTAGTGCTACTTAGTAAAAGTAAAAGAAAAGCGCTAAATAGGCAGATAAGTAAGACATATGGATAGCTAACGTTTGAAGACTTATCCGGCTCTCTTACTTATCCGGCTATGTAGTGCTACTTAGTAAAAGAAAAGCGCTAAATAGGCAGATAAGTAAGGCATACGGACAGCTAACGTTTGAAGACTTATCCGGCTATGTGGTGCTACTTAGTAAAAGTAAAAGAAAAGCGCTAAATAGGCAGATAAGTAAGACATACGGATAGCTAACGTTTGAAGACTTCTCCGGCTATGTGGTGCTACTTAGTAAAAGTAAAAGAAAAGCGCTAAATAGGCAGATAAGTAAGACATACGGATAGCTAACGTTTGAAGACTTATCCGGCTATGTAGTGCTACTTAGTAAAAGTAAAAGAAAAGCGCTAAATAGGCAGATAAGTAAGACATACGGATAGCTAACGTTTGAAGACTTATCCGGCTATGTAGTGCTACTTAGTAAAAGTAAAAGAAAAGCGCTAAATAGGCAGATAAGTAAGACATACGGATAGCTAACGTTTGAAGACTTCTCCGGCTATGTAGTGCTACTTAGTAAAAGTAAAAGAAAAGCGCTAAATAGGCAGATAAGTAAGACATACGGATAGCTAATGTTTGAAGACTTATCTGGCTATGTAGTGCTACTTAGTAAAAGTAAAAGAAAAGCGCTAAATAGGCAGATAAGTAAGACATACGGATAGCTAACGTTTGAAGACTTATCCGGCTATGCAGTGCTACTTAGTAAAAGGAAAAGAAAAGCGCTAAATAGGCAGATAAGTAAGACATATGGATAGCTAACGTTTGAAGACTTATCCGGCTATGTGGTGCTACTTAGTAAAAGTAAAAGAAAAGCGCTAAATAGGCAGATAAGTAAGACATACGGATAGCTAACGTTTGAAGACTTATCCAGCTATGTGGTGCTACTTAGTAAAAGTAAAAGAAAAGCGCTAAATAGGCAAATAAGTAAGACATACGTATAGCTAACATTTGAAGACTTATCCGGCTATGTAGTGCTACTTAGTAAAAGTAAAAGAAAAGCGCTAAATAGGCAGATAAGTAAGACATACGGATAGCTAACATTTGAAGACTTCTCCGGCTATGTGGTGCTACTTAGTAAAAGTAAAAGAAAAGCGCTAAATAGGCAGATAAGTAAGACATACGGATAGCTAACGTTCTAAGACTTATCCGGCTATGTAGTGCTACTTAGTAAAAGTAAAAGAAAAGCGCTAAATAGGCAGATAAGTAAGACATACGGATAGCTAACGTTTGAAGACTTATCCGGCTATGTAGTGCTACTTAGTAAAAGTAAAAGAAAAGCGCTAAATAGGCAGATAAGTAAGACATACGGTTAGCTAACGTTTGAAGACTTCTCCGGCTATGTAGTGCTACTTAGTAAAAGTAAAAGAAAAGCGCTAAATAGGCAGATAAGTAAGACATACGGATAGCTAACGTTTGAAGACTTATCCGGCTATGTAGTGCTACTTAGTAAAAGTAAAAGAAAAGCGCTAAATAGGCAGATAAGTAAGACATACGGATAGCTAACGTTTGAAGACTTATCCGGCTATGTGGTGCTACTTAGTAAAAGTAAAAGAAAAGCGCTAAATAGGCAGATAAGTAAGACATACGGATAGCTAACATTTGAAGACTTCTCCGGCTATGTGGTGCTACTTAGTAAAAGTAAAAGAAAAGCGCTAAATAGGCAGATAAGTAAGACATACGGATAGCTAACGTTCTAAGACTTATCCGGCTATGTAGTGCTACTTAGTAAAAGTAAAAGAAAAGCGCTAAATAGGCAGATAAGTAAGACATACGGATAGCTAACGTTTGAAGACTTATCCGGCTATGTAGTGCTACTTAGTAAAAGTAAAAGAAAAGCGCTAAATAGGCAGATAAGTAAGACATACGGATAGCTAACGTTTGAAGACTTCTCCGGCTATGTAGTGCTACTTAGTAAAAGTAAAAGAAAAGCGCTAAATAGGCAGATAAGTAAGACATACGGATAGCTAACGTTTGAAGACTTATCCGGCTATGTAGTGCTACTTAGTAAAAGTAAAAGAAAAGCGCTAAATAGGCAGATACGTAAGACATACGAATAGCTAACGTTTGAAGACTTATCCGGCTATGTAGTGCTACTTAGTAAAAGTAAAAGAAAAGCGCTAAATAGGCAGATAAGTAAGACATACGGATAGCTAACGTTTGAAGACTTATCCGGCTATGTGGTGCTACTTAGTAAAAGTAAAAGAAAAGCGCTAAATAGGCAGATAAGTAAGACATACGGATAGCTAACGTTTGAATACTTATCCGGCAATGTGGTGCTACTTAGTAAAAGTAAAAGAAAAGCGCTAAATAGGCAGATAAGTAAGACATAGGGATAGCTAACGTTTGAAGACTTATCCGGCTATGTAGTGCTACTTAGTAAAAGTAAAAGAAAAGCGCTAAATAGGCAGATAAGTAAGACATACGGATAGCTAACGTTTGAAGACTTATCCGACTATGTGGTGCTACTTAGTAAAAGTAAAAGAAAAGCGCTAAATAGGCAGATAAGTAAGACATACGGATAGCTAACGTTTGAAGACTTATCCGGCTATGTAGTGCTACTTAGTAAAAGTAAAAGAAAACCGCTAAATAGGCAGATAAGTAAGACATACGGATAGCTAACGTTTGAAGACTTATCCGGCTATGTGGTGCTACTTAGTAAAAGTAAAGGAAAAGCGCTAAATAGGCAGATAAGTAAGACATACGGATAGCTAACGTTTGAAGACTTATCCAGCTATGTGGTGCTACTGATTAAAAGTAAAAGAAAAGCGCTAAATAGGCAGATAAGTAAGACATACGGATAGCTAACATTTGAAGACTTATCCGGCTATGTGGTGCTACTTAGTAAAAGTAAAAGAAAAGTGCTAAATAGGCAGATAAGTAAGACATACGGATAGCTAACGTTTGAAGACTTATCCAGCTTTGTAGTGCTACTTAGTAAAAGAAAAGCGCTAAATAGGCAGATAAGTAAGACATACGGATAGCTAACGTTTGAAGACTTATCCAGCTATGTAGTGCTACTTAGTAAAAGTAAAAGAAAAGCGCTAAATAGGCAGATAAGTAAGACATACGGATAGCTAACGTTTGAAGACTTATCCGGCTATGTAGTGCTACTTAGTAAAAGTAAAAGAAAAGCGCTAAATAGGCAGATAAGTAAGACATACGGATAGCTAACGTTTGAAGACTTATCCGGCTATGTAGTGCTACTTAGTAAAAGTAAAAGAAAAGCGCTAAATAGGCAGATAAGTAAGGCATACGGATAGCTAACGTTTGAAGACTTATCCGGCTATGTGGTGCTACTTAGTAAAAGTAAAAGAAAAGCGCTAAATAGGCAGTTAAGTAAGACATACGGATAGCTAACGTTTGAAGACTTATCCGGCTATGTAGTGCTACTTAGTAAAAGTAAAAGAAAAGCACTAAATAGGCAGATAAGTAAGACATACGGATAGCTAACGTTTGAAGACTTATCCGGCTATGTAGCGCTACTTAGTAAAAGTAAAAGAAAAGCGCTAAATAGGCAGATAAGTAAGACATACGGATAGCTAACGTTTGAAGACTTCTCCGGCTATGTAGCGCTACTTAGTAAAAGTAAAAGAAAAGCGCTAAATAGGCAGATAAGTAAGACATACGGATAGCTAACGTTTGAAGACTTCTCCGGCTATGTAGCGCTACTTAGTAAAAGTAAAAGAAAAGCGCTAAATAGGCAGATAAGTAAGACATACGGATAGCTAACGTTTGAAGACTTATCCGGCTATGTAGTGCTACTTAGTAAAAGTAAAAGAAAAGCGCTAAATAGGCAGATAAGTAAGACATACGGATAGCTAACGTTTGAAGACTTATCCGGCTATGTAGTGCTACTTAGTAAAAGTAAAAGAAAAGCGCTAAATAGGCAGATAAGTAAGACATACGGATAGCTAACGTTTGAAGACTTATCCGGCTATGTGGTGCTACTTAGTAAAAGTAAAAGAAAAGCGCTAAATAGGCAGATAAGTAAGACATACGGATAGCTAACGTTTGAAGACTTATCCAGCTATGTAGTGCTACTTAGTAAAAGTAAAAGAAAAGCGCTAAATAGGCAGATAAGTAAGACATACGGATAGCTAACGTTTGAAGACTTCTCCGGCTATGTAGTGCTACTTAGTAAAAGTAAAAGAAAAGCGCTAAATAGGCAGATAAGTAAGACATACGGATAGCTAACGTTTGAAGACTTCTCCGGCTATGTGGTGCTACTTAGTAAAAGTAAAAGAAAAGCGCTAAATAGGCAGATAAGTAAGACATACGGATAGCTAACATTCTAAGACTTATCCGGCTATGTAGTGCTACTTAGTAAAAGTAAAAGAAAAGCGCTAAATAGGCAGATAAGTAAGACATACGGATAGCTAACGTTTGAAGACTTATCCGGCTATGTAGTGCTACTTAGTAAAAGTAAAAGAAAAGCGCTAAATAGGCAGATAAGTAAAACATACGGATAGCTAACGTTTGAAGACTTCTCCGGCTATGTAGTGCTACTTAGTAAAAGTAAAAGAAAAGCGCTAAATAGGCAGATAAGTAAGACATACGGATAGCTAACGTTTGAAGACTTATCCGGCTATGTACTGCTACTTAGTAAAAGTAAAAGAAAAGCGCTAAATAAGCAGATAAGTAAGACATACGGATAGCTAACGTTTGAAGACTTATCCGGCTATGTGGTGCTACTTAGTCAAAGTAAAAGAAAAGCGCTAAATAGGCAGATAAGTAAGACATACGGATAGCTAACGTTTGAAGACTTATCCGGCTATGTGGTGCTACTTAGTAAAAGTAAAAGAAAAGCGCTAAATAGGCAGATAAGTAAGACATACGGATAGCTAACGTTTGAAGACATATCCGGCTATGTAGTGCTACTTAGTAAAAGGAAAAGAAAAGCGCTAAATAGGCAGATAAGTAAGACATACGGATAGCTAACGTTTGAAGACTTATCCGGCTATGTAGTGCTACTTAGTAAAAGTAAAAGAAAAGCGCTAAATAGGCAGATAAGTAAGACATACGGATAGCTAACGTTTGAAGACTTATCCGGCTATGTGGTGCTACTTAGTGAAAGTAAAAGAAAAGCGCTAAATAGGCAGATAAGTAAGACATACGGATAGCTAACGTTTGAAGACTTCTCCGGCTATGTGGTGCTACTTAGTAAAAGTAAAGGAAAAGCGCTAAATAGGCAGATAAGTAAGACATACGGATAGCTAACGTTTGAAGACTTATCCGGCTATGTGGTGCTACTTATTAAAAGTAAAAGAAAAGTGCTAAATAGGCAGATAAGTAAGACATACGGATAGCTAACGTTTGAAGACTTATCCAGCTTTGTAGTGCTACTTAGTAAAAGAAAAGCGCTAAATAGGCAGATAAGTAAGACATACGGATAGCTAACGTTTGAAGACTTATCCGGCTATGTGGTGCTACTTAGTAAAAGTAAAAGAAAAGCGCTAAATAGGCAGATAAGTAAGACATACGGATAGCTAACGTTTGAAGACTTATCCGGCTATGTAGTGCTACTTAGTAAAAGTAAAAGAAAAGCGCTAAATAGGCAGATAAGTAAGACATACGGATAGCTAACGTTTGAAGACTTATCCGGCTATGTGGTGCTACTTAGTAAAAGTAAAGGAAAAGCACTAAATAGGCAGATAAGGAAGACATACGGATAGCTAACGTTTGAAGACTTATCCGGCTGTGTGGTGCTACTTAGTAAAAGTAAAAGAAAAGCGCTAAATAGACAGATAAGTAAGACATACGGATAGCTAACGTTTGAAGGCTTATCCGGCTATGTAGTGCTACTTAGTAAAAGTAAAAGAAAAGCGCTAAATAGGCAGATAAGTAAGACATACGGATAGCTAACGTTTGAAGACTTATCCAGCTATGTAGTGCTACTTAGTAAAAGTAAAAGAAAAGCGCTAAATAGGCAGATAAGTAAGACATACGGATAGCTAACGTTTGAAGACTTATCCGGCTATGTAGTGCTACTTAGTAAAAGTAAAAGAAAAGCGCTAAATAGGCAGATAAGTAAGACATACGGATAGCTAACGTTTGAAGACTTATCCGGCTGTGTGGTGCTACTTAGTAAAAGTAAAAGAAAAGCGCTAAATAGGCAGATAAGTAAGACATACGGATAGCTAACGTTTGAAGACTTATCCGGCTATGTGGTGCTACTTAGTAAAAGTAAAAGAAAAGCGCTAAATAGGCAGATAAGTAAGACATACGGATAACTAACATTTGAAGACTTATCCGGCTATGTAGTGCTACTTAGTAAAAGTAAAAGAAAAGCGCTAAATAGGCAGATAAGTAAGACATACGGATAGCTAACGTTTGAAGACTTATCCGGCTATGTAGTGCTACTTAGTAAAAGTAAAAGAAAAGCGCTAAATAGGCAGATAAGTAAGACATACGGATAGCTAACGTTTGAATACTTATCTGGCAATGTGGTGCTACTTAGTAAAAGTAAAAGAAAAGCGCTAAATAGGCAGATAAGTAAGACATACAGATAGCTAACGTTTGAAGACTTATCCGGCTATGTAGTGCTACTTAGTAAAAGTAAAAGAAAAGCGCTAAATAGGCAGATAAGTAAGACATACGGATAGCTAACGTTTGAAGACTTATCCAGCTATGTAGTGCTACTTAGTAAAAGTAAAAGAAAAGCGCTAAATAGGCAGATAAGTAAGACATACGGATAGCTAACGTTTGAAGACTTATCCGGCTATGTGGTGCTACTTAGTAAAAGTAAAAGAAAAGCGCTAAATAGGCAGATAAGTAAGACATACGGATAGCTAACGTTTGAAGACTTATCCGGCTATGTGGTGCTACTTAGTAAAAGTAAAGGAAAAGCGCTAAATAGGCAGATAAGTAAGACATACGGATAGCTAACGTTTGAAGACTTATCCGGCTATGTGGTGCTACTTATTAAAAGTAAAAGAAAAGCGCTAAATAGGCAGATAAGTAAGACATACGGATAGCTAACGTTTGAAGACTTATCCGGCTATGTGGTGCTACTTAGTAAAAGTAAAGGAAAAGCGCTAAATAGGCAGATAAGTAAGACATACGGATAGCTAACGTTTGAAGACTTATCCGGCTATGTGGTGCTACTTAGTAAAAGTAAAAGAAAAGCGCTAAATAGGCAGATAAGTAAGACATACGGATAGCTAACGTTTGAAGACTTATCCGGCTATGTGGTGCTACTTAGTAAAAGTAAAGAAAAGCGCTAAATAGGCAGATAAGTAAGACATACGGATAGCTAACGTTTGAAGACTTATCCAGCTATGTGGTGCTACTTATTAAAAGTAAAAGAAAAGCGCTAAATAGGCAGATAAGTAAGACATACGGATAGCTAACATTTGAAGACTTATCCGGCTATGTGGTGCTACTTAGTAAAAGTAAAAGAAAAGCGCTAAATAGGCAGATAAGTAAGACATACGGATAGCTAACATTTGAAGACTTCTCCGGCTATGTGGTGCTACTTAGTAAAAGTAAAAGAAAAGCGCTAAATAGGCAGATAAGTAAGACATACGGATAGCTAACGTTCTGAAGACTTATCCGGCTATGTAGTGCTACTTAGTAAAAGTAAAAGAAAAGCGCTAAATAGGCAGATAAGTAAGACATACGGATAGCTAACGTTTGAAGACTTATCCGGCTATGTAGTGCTACTTAGTAAAAGTAAAAGAAAAGCGCTAAATAGGCAGATAAGTAAGACATACGGATAGCTAACGTTTGAAGACTTATCCGGCTATGTAGTGCTACTTAGTAAAAGTAAAAGAAAAGCGCTAAATAGGCAGATAAGTAAGACATACGGATAGCTAACGTTTGAAGACTTATCCAGCTATGTAGTGCTACTTAGTAAAAGTAAAAGAAAAGCGCTAAATAGGCAGATAAGTAAGACATACGGATAGCTAACGTTTGAAGACTTATCCGGCTATGTAGTGCTACTTAGTAAAAGTAAAAGAAAAGCGCTAAATAGGCAGATAAGTAAGACATACGGATAGCTAACGTTTGAAGACTTATCCGGCTATGTGGTGCTACTTAGTAAAAGTAAAAGAAAAGCGCTAAATAGGCAGATAAGTAAGACATACGGATAGCTAACGTTTGAAGACTTATCCGGCTATGTGGTGCTACTTAGTAAAAGTAAAAGAAAAGCGCTAAATAGGCAGATAAGTAAGACATACGGATAGCTAACGTTTGAAGACTTATCCGGCTATGTAGGTGCTACTTAGTAAAAGTAAAAGAAAAGCGCTAAATAGGCAGATAAGTAAGACATACGGATAGCTAACGTTTGAAGACTTATCCGGCTATGTAGTGCTACTTAGTAAAAGTAAAAGAAAGCGCTAAATAGGCAGATAAGTAAGACATACGGATAGCTAACGTTTGAAGACTTATCCGGCTATGTAGTGCTACTTAGTAAAAGTAAAAGAAAAGCGCTAAATAGGCAGATAAGTAAGACATACGGATAGCTAACGTTTGAAGACTTATCCGGCTATGTGGTGCTACTTAGTAAAAGTAAAAGAAAAGCGCTAAATAGGCAGATAAGTAAGACATACGGATAGCTAACGTTTGAAGACTTATCCGGCTATGTGGTGCTACTTAGTAAAAGTAAAAGAAAAGCGCTAAATAGGCAGATAAGTAAGACATACGGATAGCTAACGTTTGAAGACTTATCCAGGCTATGTAGTGCTACTTAGTAAAAGTAAAAGAAAAGCGCTAATAGGCAGATAAGTAAGACATACGGATAGCTAACGTTTGAAGACTTCTCCGGCTATGTAGTGCTACTTAGTAAAGTAAAAGAAAAGCGCTAAATAGGCAGATAAGTAAGACATACGGATAGCTAACGTTTGAAGACTTATCCGGCTATGTAGTGCTACTTAGTAAAAGTAAAAGAAAAGCGCTAAATAGGCAGATAAGTAAGACATACGGATAGCTAACGTTTGAAGACTTATCCGGCTATGTAGTGCTACTTAGTAAAAGTAAAAGAAAAGCGCTAAATAGGCAGATAAGTAAGGCATACGGATAGCTAACGTTTGAAGACTTATCCGGCTATGTGGTGCTACTTAGTAAAAGTAAAAGAAAAGCGCTAAATAGGCAGATAAGTAAGACATACGGATAGCTAACGTTTGAAGACTTATCCGGCTATGTAGTGCTACTTAGTAAAAGTAAAAGAAAAGCGCTAAATAGGCAGATAAGTAAGACATACGGATAGCTAACGTTTGAAGACTTATCCGGCTATGTAGTGCTACTTAGTAAAAGTAAAGAAAAGCGCTAAATAGGCAGATAAGTAAGACATACGGATAGCTAACGTTTGAAGACTTATCCGGCTATGTAGCGCTACTTAGTAAAAGTAAAAGAAAAGCGCTAAATAGGCAGATAAGTAAGACATACGGATAGCTAACGTTTGAAGACTTCTCCGGCTATGTAGTGCTACTTAGTAAAAGTAAAAGAAAAGCGCTAAATAGGCAGATAAGTAAGACATACGGATAGCTAACGTTTGAAGACTTATCCGGCTATGTAGTGCTACTTAGTAAAAGTAAAAGAAAAGCGCTAAATAGGCAGATAAGTAAGACATACGGATAGCTAACGTTTGAAGACTTATCCGGCTATGTAGTGCTACTTAGTAAAAGTAAAAGAAAAGCGCTAAATAGGCAGATAAGTAAGACATACGGATAGCTAACGTTTGAAGACTTATCCGGCTATGTGGTGCTACTTAGTAAAAGTAAAAGAAAAGCGCTAAATAGGCAGATAAGTAAGACATACGGATAGCTAACGTTTGAAGACTTATCCGGCTATGTGGTGCTACTTAGTAAAAGTAAAAGAAAAGCGCTAAATAGGCAGATAAGTAAGACATACGGATAGCTAACGTTTGAAGACTTATCCGGCTATGTGGTGCTACTTAGTAAAAGTAAAAGAAAAGCGCTAAATAGGCAGATAAGTAAGACATACGGATAGCTAACGTTTGAAGACTTATCCGGCTATGTGGTGCTACTTAGTAAAAGTAAAAGAAAAGCGCTAAATAGGCAGATAAGTAAGACATACGGATAGCTAACGTTTGAAGACTTATCCGGCTATGTGGTGCTACTTAGTAAAAGTAAAAGAAAAGCGCTAAATAGGCAGATAAGTAAGACATACGGATAGCTAACGTTTGAAGACTTATCCGGCTATGTGGTGCTACTTAGTAAAAGTAAAAGAAAAGCGCTAAATAGGCAGATAAGTAAGACATACGGATAGCTAACGTTTGAAGACTTATCCGGCTATGTGGTGCTACTTAGTAAAAGTAAAAGAAAAGCGCTAAATAGGCAGATAAGTAAGACATACGGATAGCTAACGTTTGAAGACTTATCCGGCTATGTGGTGCTACTTAGTAAAAGTAAAAGGAAAAGCAGCTAAATAGGCAGATAAGTAAGACATACGGATAGCTAACGTTTGAAGACTTATCCGGCTATGTGGTGCTACTTAGTAAAAGTAAAAGAAAAGCGCTAAATAGGCAGATAAGTAAGACATACGGATAGCTAACGTTTGAAGACTTATCCGGCTATGTAGTGCTACTTAGTAAAAGTAAAAGAAAAGCGCTAAATAGGCAGATAAGTAAGACATACGGATAGCTAACGTTTGAAGACTTATCCGGCTATGTAGTGCTACTTAGTAAAAGTAAAAGAAAAGCGCTAAATAGGCAGATAAGTAAGACATACGGATAGCTAACGTTTGAAGACTTATCCGGCTATGTAGTGCTACTTAGTAAAAGTAAAAGAAAAGCGCTAAATAGGCAGATAAGTAAGACATACGGATAGCTAACGTTTGAAGACTTATCCGGCTGTGTGGTGCTACTTAGTAAAAGTAAAAGAAAAGCGCTAAATAGGCAGATAAGTAAGACATACGGATAGCTAACGTTTGAAGACTTATCCGGCTATGTGGTGCTACTTAGTAAAAGTAAAAGAAAAGCGCTAAATAGGCAGATAAGTAAGACATACGGATAACTAACATTTGAAGACTTATCCGGCTATGTAGTGCTACTTAGTAAAAGTAAAAGAAAAGCGCTAAATAGGCAGATAAGTAAGACATACGGATAGCTAACGTTTGAAGACTTATCCGGCTATGTAGTGCTACTTAGTAAAAGTAAAAGAAAAGCGCTAAATAGGCAGATAAGTAAGACATACGGATAGCTAACGTTTGAATACTTATCCGGCAATGTGGTGCTACTTAGTAAAAGTAAAAGAAAAGCGCTAAATAGGCAGATAAGTAAGACATACAGATAGCTATCGTTTGAAGACTTATCCGGCTATGTAGTGCTACTTAGTAAAAGTAAAAGAAAAGCGCTAAATAGGCAGATAAGTAAGACATACGGATAGCTAACGTTTGAAGACTTATCCAGCTATGTAGTGCTACTTAGTAAAAGTAAAAGAAAAGCGCTAAATAGGCAGATAAGTAAGACATACGGATAGCTAACGTTTGAAGACTTATCCGGCTATGTGGTGCTACTTAGTAAAAGTAAAAGAAAAGCGCTAAATAGGCAGATAAGTAAGACATACGGATAGCTAACGTTTGAAGACTTATCCGGCTATGTGGTGCTACTTAGTAAAAGTAAAGGAAAAGCGCTAAATAGGCAGATAAGTAAGACATACGGATAGCTAACGTTTGAAGACTTATCCAGCTATGTGGTGCTACTTATTAAAAGTAAAAGAAAAGCGCTAAATAGGCAGATAAGTAAGACATACGGATAGCTAACATTTGAAGACTTATCCGGCTATGTGGTGCTACTTAGTAAAAGTAAAAGAAAAGTGCTAAATAGGCAGATAAGTAAGACATACGGATAGCTAACGTTTGAAGACTTATCCAGCTTTGTAGTGCTACTTAGTAAAAGAAAAGCGCTAAATAGGCAGATAAGTAAGACATACGGATAGCTAATGTTTGAAGACTTATCCGGCTATGTGGTGCTACTTAGTAAAAGTAAAAGAAAAGCGCTAAATAGGCAGATAAGTAAGACATACGGATAGCTAACGTTTGAAGACTTATCCGGCTATGTAGTGCTACTTAGTAAAAGTAAAAGAAAAGCGCTAAATAGGCAGATAAGTAAGACATACGGATAGCTAACGTTTGAAGACTTATCCGGCTATGTGGTGCTACTTAGTAAAAGTAAAGGAAAAGCACTAAATAGGCAGATAAGTAAGACATACGGATAGCTAACGTTTGAAGACTTATCCGGCTGTGTGGTGCTACTTAGTAAAAGTAAAAGAAAAGCGCTAAATAGACAGATAAGTAAGACATACGGATAGCTAACGTTTGAAGACTTATCCGGCTATGTAGTGCTACTTAGTAAAAGTAAAAGAAAAGCTCTAAATAGGCAGATAAGTAAGACATACGGATAGCTAACGTTTGAAGACTTATCCTGCTATGTAGTGCTACTTAGTAAAAGTAAAAGAAAAGCGCTAAATAGGCAGATAAGTAAGACATACGGATAGCTAACGTTTGAAGACTTATCCAGCTATGTAGTGCTTCTTAGTAAAAGTAAAAGAAAAGCGCTAAATAGGCAGATAAGTAAGACATACGGATAGCTAACGTTTGAAGACTTATCCGGCTATGTAGTGCTACTTAGTAAAAGTAAAAGAAAAGCGCTAAATAGGCAGATAAGTAAGACATACGGATAGCTAACGGTTGAAGACTTATCTGGCTGTGTGATGCTACTTAGTAAAAGTAAAAGAAAAGCGCTAAATAGGCAGATAAGTAAGACATACGGATAGCTAACGTTTGAAGACTTATCCGGCTATGTGGTGCTACTTAGTAAAAGTAAAAGAAAAGCGCTAAATAGGCAGATAAGTAAGACATACGGATAACTAACGTTTGAAGACTTATCCGGCTATGTAGTGCTACTTAGTAAAAGTAAAAGAAAAGCGCTAAATAGGCAGATAAGTAAGACATACGGATAGCTAACGTTTGAAGACTTATCCGGCTGTGTGGTGCTACTTAGTAAAAGTAAAAGAAAAGCGCTAAATAGGCAGATAAGTAACACATACGGATAGCTAACGTTTGAAGACTTATCCGGCTATGTAGTGCTACTTAGTAAAAGTAAAAGAAAAGCGCTAAATAGGCAGATAAGTAAGACATACGGATAGCTAACGTTTGAAGACTTATCCGGCTATGTAGGTGCTACTTAGTAAAAGTAAAAGAAAAGCGCTAAATAGGCAGATAAGTAAGACATACGGATAGCTAACGTTTGAAGACTTATCCGGCTATGTGGTGCTACTTAGTAAAAGTAAAAGAAAAGCGCTAAATAGGCAGATAAGTAAGACATACGGATAGCTAACGTTTGAAGACTTCTCCGGCTATGTGGTGCTACTTAGTAAAAGTAAAAGAAAAGCGCTAAATAGGCAGATAAGTAAGACATACGGATAGCTAACGTTTGAAGACTTATCCGGCTATGTGGTGCTACTTAGTAAAAGTAAAAGAAAAGCGCTAAATAGGCAGATAAGTAAGACATACGGATAGCTAACGTTTGAAGACTTCTCCGGCTATGTAGTGCTACTTAGTAAAAGTAAAAGAAAAGCGCTAAATAGGCAGATAAGTAAGACATACGGATAGCTAACGTTTGAAGACTTATCCGGCTATGTAGTGCTACTTAGTAAAAGTAAAAGAAAAGCGCTAAATAGGCAGATAAGTAAGACATACGGATAGCTAACGTTTGAAGACTTCTCCGGCTATGTAGTGCTACTTAGTAAAAGTAAAAGAAAAGCGCTAAATAGGCAGATAAGTAAGACATACGGATAGCTAACGTTTGAAGACTTCTCCGGCTATGTAGTGCTACTTAGTAAAAGTAAAAGAAAAGCGCTAAATAGGCAGATAAGTAAGACATACGGATAGCTAACGTTTGAAGACTTCTCCGGCTATGTAGTGCTACTTAGTAAAAGTAAAAGAAAAGCGCTAAATAGGCAGATAAGTAAGACATACGGATAGCTAACGTTTGAAGACTTCTCCGGCTATGTGGTGCTACTTAGTAAAAGTAAAAGAAAAGCGCTAAATAGGCAGATAAGTAAGACATACGGATAGCTAACGTTCTAAGACTTCTCCGGCTATGTAGTGCTACTTAGTAAAAGTAAAAGAAAAGCGCTAAATAGGCAGATAAGTAAGACATACGGATAGCTAACGTTTGAAGACTTATCCGGCTATGTAGTGCTACTTAGTAAAAGTAAAAGAAAAGCGCTAAATAGGCAGATAAGTAAGACATACGGATAGCTAACGTTTGAAGACTTCTCCGGCTATGTGGTGCTACTTAGTAAAAGTAAAAGAAAAGCGCTAAATAGGCAGATAAGTAAGACATACGGATAGCTAACGTTTGAAGACTTCTCCGGCTATGTGGTGCTACTTAGTAAAAGTAAAAGAAAAGCGCTAAATAGGCAGATAAGTAAGACATACGGATAGCTAACGTTTGAAGACTTCTCCGGCTATGTAGTGCTACTTAGTAAAAGTAAAAGAAAAGCGCTAAATAGGCAGATAAGTAAGACATACGGATAGCTAACGTTTGAAGACTTATCCGGCTATGTGGTGCTACTTAGTAAAAGTAAAAGAAAAGCGCTAAATAGGCAGATAAGTAAGACATACGGATAGCTAACGTTTGAAGACTTATCCGGCTATGTAGTGCTACTTAGTAAAAGTAAAAGAAAAGCGCTAAATAGGCAGATAAGTAAGACATACGGATAGCTAACGTTTGAAGACTTATCCGGCTATGTAGTGCTACTTAGTAAAAGTAAAAGAAAAGCGCTAAATAGGCAGATAAGTAAGACATACGGATAGCTAACGTTTGAAGACTTATCCGGCTATGTAGTGCTACTTAGTAAAAGTAAAAGAAAAGCGCTAAATAGGCAGATAAGTAAGACATACGGATAGCTAACGTTTGAAGACTTATCCGGCTATGTGGTGCTACTTAGTAAAAGTAAAAGAAAAGCGCTAAATAGGCAGATAAGTAAGACATACGGATAGCTAACGTTTGAAGACTTATCCGGCTATGTGGTGCTACTTAGTAAAAGTAAAAGAAAAGCGCTAAATAGGCAGATAAGTAAGACATACGGATAGCTAACGTTTGAAGACTTATCCGGCTATGTGGTGCTACTTAGTAAAAGTAAAAGAAAAGCGCTAAATAGGCAGATAAGTAAGACATACGGATAGCTAACGTTTGAAGACTTATCCGGCTGTGTAGTGCTACTTAGTAAAGTAAAAGAAAAGCGCTAAATAGGCAGATAAGTAAGACATACGGATAGCTAACGTTTGAAGACTTATCCGGCTATGTGGTGCTACTTAGTAAAAGTAAAAGAAAAGCGCTAAATAGGCAGATAAGTAAGACATACGGATAGCTAACGTTTGAAGACTTATCCGGCTATGTAGTGCTACTTAGTAAAAGTAAAAGAAAAGCGCTAAATAGGCAGATAAGTAAGACATACGGATAGCTAACGTTTGAAGACTTATCCGGCTATGTGGTGCTACTTAGTAAAAGTAAAAGAAAAGCAGCTAAATAGGCAGATAAGTAAGACATACGGATAGCTAACGTTTGAAGACTTATCCGGCTGTGTGGTGCTACTTAGTAAAAGTAAAAGAAAAGCGCTAAATAGGCAGATAAGTAAGACATACGGATAGCTAACGTTTGAAGACTTATCCGGCTATGTAGTGCTACTTAGTAAAAGTAAAAGAAAAGCGCTAAATAGGCAGATAAGTAAGACATACGGATAGCTAACGTTTGAAGACATATCCGGCTGTGTGGTGCTACTTAGTAAAAGTAAAAGAAAAGCGCTAAATAGGCAGATAAGTAAGACATACGGATAGCTAACGTTTGAAGACTTATCCGGCTGTGTGCTGCTACTTAGTAAAAGTAAAAGAAAAGCGCTAAATAGGCAGATAAGTAAGACATACGGATAGCTAACGTTTGAAGACTTATCCGGCTATGTGGTGCTACTTAGTAAAAGTAAAAGAAAGGCGCTAAATAGGCAGATAAGTAAGACATACGGATAACTAACGTTTGAAGACTTATCCGGCTGTGTAGTGCTACTTAGTAAAAGTAAAAGAAAAGCGCTAAATAGGCAGATAAGTAAGACATACGGATAGCTAACGTTTGAAGACTTATCCGGCTATGTGGTGCTACTTAGTAAAAGTAAAAGAAAAGCGCTAAATAGGCAGATAAGTAAGTCATACGGATAGCTAACGTTTGAAGACTTATCCGGCTATGTAGTGCTACTTAGTAAAAGTAAAAGAAAAGCGCTAAATAGGCAGATAAGTAAGTCATACGGATAGCTAACGTTTGAAGACTTATCCGGCTATGTAGTGCTACTTAGTAAAAGTAAAAGAAAAGCGCTAAATAGGCAGATAAGTAAGACATATGGATAGCTAACGTTTGAAGACTTATCCGGCTATGTAGTGCTTTGTAAGACTTATCCAGATAAGTAAAAAATTATCTGATTAAGTGGTGGACCTCTGCTATGCGTGTGTATTTGTGCTCCTAATTTTATTAATTCACACGAGGAAATATAACTCACGTCTGCTTTTCCATGTGTAAATTATCACATTTTATAAGGAAATTAACAATTAAACCACTTAGTCCACCACTTTGCCCAGTCTATCTGTACTTCATCCTGCACTCTCTCTAGGTTACTCAGACCCCCCACTCAGTCATGTATGACTATAAAGAATTATAATCTACTTGCACCTGATAATTAGCAGGTGGTAACAGCCGTACGTGTGTTGCATTGGCAGGTTTTAAAATAGCACCATGTACATGTAAATGTTGGTCCCGCCCTGGAATACCCCTGGCCTGACCCTAGCCTGCTCCTTTTTTAGATGAACAGAATTATTCATGCACCATTACTTGCACATGTATGTTTGAGGTTTATAAAATGGCAGTTGCATAAATATGCGCTACTTATGTGCACATGTGCTCATTAGTATGCACACAACTCTTTCATATTCACTTTCTGATGTTTATAATTATGTCTTTTTTTTCTGAAATTATAACTAAGCTCAGTCAGTTTATGGGTCATACTGTGATTTTTGGTGGAGATTTCAATTTGTTAGTGGATCCAGGTATTGATGCCAAGCCACCTAGATCTCAAAGCCTCATGAAAAGGAGAATGGGAATTCCTTTTTTGTGAAGGGAATTGCAAATCTTAAATATCTGGAGGGGACTTCATCCTGAAAAAGCTGATTTTATTTTCTATTCTACACCCCATAATTCCTACTCCCGCATAGATTACTGGTTGGTTTCTACACTCCTTTTTTCTTCCATTGGCAGTATGAGTGTGTTGGACCATGCTCCAGTTGCTATAGTAGTCCAGATGTGCTTAAAATCACAACAGGCGTTTGTGGCAATTCCCAACAGTTCTGTATAATGATAAGATATTTGTTGATTTTTTGAAGTTGAAATGGCAACAATATCTGAATGTAAATAAACTCCTAGACACTAATCCAACTATTTTATGGGAAGCTGGGAAAGCTGTAATGCGGGGGGAGTGCTGACTGCAGAGCTTTCATCTGCTGGTGGTAAGCTGGACTTGCTAAGAAAGAATGCCTAAAATCTAAGAAAAAGAAAATTCTTGAAAGGGTTAAACTATTACTGGCTGTGTTTATTGTGTGTTAATTTTTAAGGCTAGTAATTGTTTTTAATTGTTAGAAATTGTTTGTTTTTAGAAATAGGACATTGGGTTATTTTGTGAGCTTGTATAAGACTAAAATCAGTTATGGTGGCTAATGTAACACCAGTTTTAGACACGGTTCCTGGGGTGATCCTGGAAACTACAAACCGGTGAGTCTGATGTCGGTGACGGAAAAAATGTTTGAAACTATTCTAAAGAACAAAATTGTAGATAAACATAGTTTAATGGGACAAAGTCAATAGGATTTAGCCAAGGGAAGTCTACATTTTTTTGCAGGCATGAATAAACATGTGAATAACGGTGAGCCAGTTGATATAGTGTATCTGGACTTTCAGAAAGTGTTTGACAAAGTACCTCATGAGAGATTCTTGAGGAAATTAAAAAGTCATGGGATAGGAGGCAATGTTCTATTGTGGATTGGAAACTGGTTAAAAGATAGAAAAGAAAGTAGGGAAGCACCACTGGGGCAAGATGGCTGCCAGATAGGGAGCGTTTGAAGCAGGCTCAAGACGCCGCGCTGTTTCTTTCTAAAATTAAGCTTCCTATAACAAGATGCCCCACACAAAAAGAAAGGGAAAAGTATGGGGAGCAATGACAAGCTCACCTGTTCTTGACCCTTTCCAGCGGCGAATTGAAGGCTTCTTCGCGGGAGCTACCGCAACGCCAGAAGGACTAGTCGCTGGGGGGACACCGGTGCAGTGAACGCTGTCCCCTCTGACTCTTGATGATACTCTGAGTCCAGGCGAGCCATCCAGGCCGATGCATCCAGCTCAGAGCGAATCAACCCAGGCTACGTGTGGAGTACAGAGCGGATTACATCAAGCTCAGTTGGAGAGTAGCCAGGGAGATCCCAGAATGCAAATGGACGGAGAGCCCAGTCTGCGAAGTGGAGAATTCCAATATGAGCCGGTGGAGGGCCCCCCAGAAGGAGGGAGTCAAGGAGACTGCTAGAACATCTGCAAGTAACAAGCTGCATTCGGCAATCGAAAGGGAAGAGAGAGAAACCCTGTCAGAACCTGAGGTTGTGAGTATAAACCTGGGTCAGCCCGAGGAAATCACGCTGGGGAATGTGTGGCACGCTTTAAAGGCTATCGAAGGAACTTTGAAATCTTTAGCACAGATAATTACTGATGTTAAAAGTCAAACAACAACTAACAACAATTTAATTGGAACTTTTAACATTAAAATACAAAACCATGAGGAAAGAATAACAAAAATGGAGTCCCTCCAACAGAATTTCATAAGATCTGACTTGATAATTGAAAAAAGATTGGAACGGGTTGAAAATAATCTAAGAATTTTGAATCTGAGGATTATAAACTTCCCTGTGGTCAGAATGATTTCACCGATGGAACTTTTCAAAATCTATATGAAAGAAGTCTTAAAAATTCCTGAAGCTGCGTTACCAGTTTGCACTAAGACATACTACCTCCCCCGACCGGGAACCGAGGTTGAAGGGGAGAGAAATATTCCATCTATGAACATTTCTGAATTATTGGAAATATCACTAGAATCAGAAATAAAAGAGAGAAGGGCAATGTTAATATCATTTGCATTTGTATCTGATAGGAATTATATTTTGAAATTGTTCTTAAGAAATAGATTAGTCCCCTTTTATGGGGCTCAAATTTGGATATACCCTGATGTGGTAAAGTTAACCCAGCAACGTAGGAAGGAATTCCTTGGAATGAGAGAAAGGGTTCTTAGTTTAGGGGCCTGATTCGTCTTAAAATATCCTAGTAAATGCTGTGTAAGATTTCAAAATAATAATTATGTTTTCTTTGAGCCCGAGCAACTGAAGTTTTTTCTGATAGGAAACTCTCAGGATCCCGGAGATGGAGTGACTCATTAGAATTGTGGTAGCTCACCTCTTTTTCTTGTTAATTAAATGAAATACCTGTTTTTTCGCTCTGTATTCTTATGCCCCCTCATATTCTTCTATTTAGGTATAAACTTCAGATAACTAATGATTTATATAGGAAGGTATTATGAAAGCTGAAACTATGTGAAGATATTGTACCGTATTTCTATTCAGAAATGTATTTTCTGTATATATTTTGAAATTTGAAAATTAAAAATTAAAAAAAAAAAAAAAGAAACAGAAAGTAGGGCTAAATGGTCAATTTATAAAAGATCTAGAGATGGAAACAATGAGTGAGGTGATAAAATTTGCTGCTGATACAAAATTATTCAAAGTTGTTAAATCAAAAGAGGATTGTGATAAATTGCACAAGGACCCTGCATACTGGGAGACTGGGCATGCAAATGGCAAATGACATTTAATGTGGCAAGTGCAAAGTGATGCATGTAGGGAAGAACAACCCAAATTATCAACCTAATAAATGAAGGTTGACCGACGTGCCGCAAATGCGCAGTAGAGAGCAGCTCTACCGCGCATGCGAGCACGTCGGTCACAGTGTGCCTCTTAAAAATAAAAATGGCGCTGTAGGAGCTGCGGTGGCACCGGCCCGAAGAGCTGGAGCGGCGGCCCGAAGACCCGGAGCGGCAGGAGCGGCAGCCCAAAGACCCGAAGCGGCGGCGGCGGCGGCCCGAAGAGCGGCGGCGGCGGCGTCCCGAAGAGCAGGAGCGGCGGCGGCACCAGCCCGAAGACCCGGAGCGGCGGCGGCGGCCCGAAGACCCGGAGCGGCAGGAGCGGCGGCGGCGGCCCGAAGAGTGGCGGCGGCGGCGGCCCCGGCCCGAAGAGCAGGAGCGGCGGCGGCATGCGCGCGAGGGAGGGACGGACGGAAGGAACACCCCGGAGATCGACTGAGGGGAGGAGGGAGGGGGGAGAGAGGAGTAACTGAGGGGAGGGGGGAGAGAGGAGTGACTCGAGGGAGGGGGGAGAGAGGAGTGACTCGAGGGGAGGGGGGAGGGGGGAGAGAGGAGTGACTCAGGGGAGGAGGGAGGGGGGAGAGAGGAGTAACTGAGGGGAGGGGGGAGGGAGGAGTGACTGAGGGGAGGAGGGAGGAGTGACTGAGGGGAGTGACTGGGGGAGTGACTGAGGGGAGTGACTGGGGGAGGGGGAGATAGGAGTGACTGAGGGAGGGAGGAGGGGGGAGTGACTGAGGGAGGAGGGAGGAGTGACTGAGGGGAGTGACTGGGGGAGTGACTGAGGGGAGTGACTGGGGGAGGGGGAGATAGGAGTGACTGAGGGAGGGAGGAGGGGGGAGTGACTGAGGGGAGGGGGGGAGGGAGGAGTGACTGAGGGGAGGAGGGAGGGGTGGAGAGAGAGGAGTGACTGAGGGGAGAGAGGAGAGAGTGGGGGGAGGTGGGAGGGAGAATGAGGGGGAAGGAAATGATCCAAAAAAAATGTTAATGTAGCCCTTTTTAACGGGCTTAACGGCTTGTAGCTACATAATGCAAGGTTCCACACTGGGAGTTGCTACTCAGGAAAATAATCTAGGCGTCATTTTGGATAATATGTTGATATCCTCTGCTCAGTGTGTGGCAACAGCCAAGAAAGTAAATAGAATGCTAGGAATTATTAGGAAAGGCGTGGAGAATTGTTATGTTTGGTGGCTTACAAACAACTGCACTCACCTTCCAACGATGCTCAGCCTCCATATGCTAGGAAGCTGCCGAAGCTCTTCACCCATACTGCCATGTCTAAGACTCGACAGCCATTTTCAGTGCATTGGGAAAGCCGCCAACTCCAACTTTCATGACCACCATGCCACCAAGGTACATGCATGTGCCTGTGAGCAGATATGTGCTCAGTGCAGGGAAACCAGGATTGGCGCTCTCTGATGACATCATCCCCTTGGTCCTATATAAGCCTCAGTCTTGCAAAATTCTCTGCCTCAGCAATGGGTCTTCTATACAGCCTGTGTAGTGTGTGTTGCTGCTTCTTCATTCCTGGTTCCTGTGTTTTTGATCCTCACCTTGTCTCTCCAGCCCAGCCCAGCCTTGCCTCATCTCTCTAGCTCAGCCTTGCCTTGTCTCCCATTAGTTTGACTTCTGGAGCTGACCTTTGCCTGGATACTGACCATTCTTGTTTGACGCCTGCCTCTGACCCTAGTCTGGCTCCAGATTGACACTTAAGTCATGCCGGCCTCCAGAATCTAAGGGGTTGGTATAGGTGAAGCTCCTAGTCAGTCTCTCTCTTATGTCACTCTACCAGCTGTCAGTGAGGGCCTCTGGGACCTACACCACAAGCTGAACCAATCTCACCATAGCAGCAAAGATCCACAGATCTTACGGATTGCTGAAACCATAGCCTCGGCAGACCTGTTCTCACTCTAGGCTATACCAGGCCTAGTTCAACGTGTCCAAGAACAGGAGAGGGTTCTTAACCAAGTGACTGCCCTGCTTGAAAGACTTGTGCACCATATGGATGCTTTCATGCTGGCACAGACTCCTCTTCCAGCAACTGTGCCTCCTCTCCTTGTGTCTCCACACAGACCGGTTATTCAGCTTCCACCACCACCACGCTATCATGGGGATCTCAAAGAATGCCGTGATTTCATCAATCAGTGCCACATCCATTTTGAACTACAATCCGCTTTCTTTTCCACTGATTGGTCCAAGGTAAGCTACATTCTCTCACTAGGTGGCACTGTGCTGGCTTGGGCCTCTCCTATATGGGAATGTGACAGTCTTCTGCTCCAGAGGCTCCCAGATTTCCTTTAGCAGTATCGGCTGGTGTTTGAAGAGCCAGGTCAGACCCTCCTCCTTGGCAGCTGACCTGTTCCGGATCCAGCAGGGCTCTCAGACAATATGCTATAGAATTCTTATGTTGGCATCCGAACTGCACTAGGGGAAGGATGCTCTCATCGCCATCTTCTGGCAAGATCTTTCGGGTAGAATCAAAGATGACTTGGCTAGTGGAGACGTTCCTAATTCAGTGGATGCCTTGATCTCAGTGACTGGTTGTATTAATACTCGCTTCTAGGAATAAGGCCACCCGGTACCGGGTAGTGTTGGCTCCCCATTTTCAGTCTCCTCCCAGCCAGATGTAGTCGCCAGAGCACAAAGTTCCAGAAGAGCTCATGCAGCTGGGTTGAGCTAAGCTGTCGCTAGAGGAGAAGCTTCGGAGAAGGCAATTGAGCTTATGCCTATACTGTGCTGGCTGTGGATACCTGCCATCATAGTGCCCTGAGAAATCGGGAAACTCCCATGCTTAGGGTTGATTAGGGAGGCAACCCTAGATCGGACACTTTCCTCCCCTCAACTACTGGCTCCCTTCTCCTTCTCCACAGAACAGTGCCAGCTTAATACAGAGGCCTTCTTGGATTCTGGAGCTGGAGGGAACTTCATTGATCAAGCCCTGGTTCATCAGCATCAGATCCCTTTCACCCTGTGACCATCTCCTCAGTATACGAAGATCCTCTTCCCAGCCGCCTCACAGAAATCATATTGCCACTCACTCTTCAGACTGGCCTCCTCCACAAGGAGACCATCTTCTTTCATATGATTCCTCAAGCCGTGAATTTGGTTATTCTGGGTTTGTCCTGGCTACAACAATACCAACCAGTTATTGAGTGGCAATCTTTGGAATTGGCATATTAGGGCCCCACCTGTTCAGCCACCTGTCTCACACTGGCCCGCTTGACTCTGGCTGCCACTATACCTGGACTCTCCCCACAGTATGCTGACTTTGCCAATGTATTCTATAAATAGTGGGCTGAAACCCTGACACCATCACTCTTATGATTATGGCATAGACCTTCCTAACAACGTACCCCTGCAGAGAAGGGTTTACCAGTTATCAGTTCCTGAAACCGAGGCCATGAATCAGTACATTAAGGAGAACCTGGTAAGGGGCTTTATTTTGCCATGTTCTTTCCCCACTGGAGTGGGTTTTTTCTTCATGGGCAGTAAGGATGGGGCTTTCAAGCCTTGTATTGATTACAGGGGCCTCAGTTCCATCACGAAAAAGAACTGGTATCCACTACCTCTCATATTTGAGTTTTTTGACTGCCTTCAAAAGTCTAAGGTCTTCACCAAGTTGGATCTACGGGGAACATACAATCTCATTTGCATGAGGGAGGGAGAAGAGTGGAAAACCGCATTTAATACTCGACAGGCATTATTAATGCCATTCGAACTCTGCAATGCCCTAGCAGTATTTCAAAATATGGTAAATGAAGTTTTCCAAGATCTCTTATGTTGTAGTCGATCTTGATGACTTACTCATCCTTGACACTATACTGAGAACATGTTAAGCAGGTGCTATAGTGATCACGAAACCATCATCTGTATGTAAAACTTGAGAAATGTCTCTTTGAACAAGAGCAGCCCCCTTTCCTGGGTTCATTTTTCAGACTGGCTTCCTTATGGATCCTGCAAAGCAGAAAGCAGTTCTGGACTGGCTCCAGCCCATTGGCCTTCAGGCACTACAGAATTTTCTAGGATTCGCTAACTAATATCGCCAATTCATTCCTGGGTATTCTACCCTTGCAGCTCTACTCTCCCACCTTCACCAAAAAAGGTGCAGATATCTGGAATTGGTCCTTTGAAGCTGACAATGCCTTTCAGGCTCTCAAGCAAACCTTCTCTCAAGGACCTTGCCTATGACACCCAGACTTTGTTTGCCCCTTCGTCTGAGAGGTAGATGCCTATACCCTTGGGGTAGGGACTGATCTTAGTTAACACAGTTACCAGAGGAGCCTCCTGCTATGTTCCTTCTTCTCCAGAAAGTTCTTTCCAGGAGAGAGTAATTACACAATTGGGGATCTCAAACTCCTTGCAGTGAAATTGGTGCTGGAAGAATGGCAGCATCTGCTAGAGGGAGCCAAACATCGGACCATAATCTACATTGACCACAAGAATCTGGAGTACCTTCAGCAAACTCATCAACTTAATCCCAGACAGGCTTGCTGGTCTCTCTTCTTCAACCAGTTTGATTTTGAGTTCCACTACAGTCCAGCAGCCAAGAATCTCTCCCGCTCCTTCCAATTGGAAGACACACCGGAGACTCCTCAATACATCATCAACCCTACAAATTCATTGTCGCTGCTGCAATACCAGTTCCTCCTGGGAAGATGGTAGTACCCAATCGTCTTTGGGAAAGAGTTTTAAAATGGGCTCACAACTCTCACCTAGCAAGCTATCCCGTGGTAGCCCATATCCTTGAACTCCAGCACCACTACTGGTGGCCTCAGGTCAAGATGGATGTGAAGGCCTATGTGGAATTTTGCCCTGTCTGTGCACATCATTAAGCTACTTGTGCCCGACCCTGGGGACTGATAGAGCTAGTCCCCAAGGAACCCTGGACCCACCTGTCCACTGATTTTATCACAGACCTCCCTTTCTCACATGGCTACACCATGATGTGGATCGTGGTAGATTTCCCAAGATGGTACATTTTGTTCTTCTCCCAGGCTCGCCTTCTGCTCCCGAGCTTGCCCATCTCTTCATCCAGCATGGCTTCTGACTACGTGGACTACCTTCCCACATCCTCTCTGTCAGAGGCATCCAATTCGCGGCCCAAATTGGAGGGGGGTCTTTGTAAATAACATAGCTTGATGTTACCCAGGTAGAGAGTCTGTCAAGCTAGGCTGAAAGAACATTGTACAAATCTCATCGTTGTGTGAGTTTCCTCACTCCAAAGGACATCAAATCTTCACAAGAGTGCACTGTTCTGTTCGTTCGTCTCACTCTGCATGTAAAAGTGGCCCCTAACCCCTACGCTAATACCTAAACCTCACCTCGAGTTACTAGATGGGCCTCCTATAGTAGCATAAATAGCTGCTTACTATGGTGCCACCCCCTGAGGCTCCCTCTCTCCCCTCATCTCAGGCCCTTCCCCCACTCTCCTCCCACATCTCAGGCCTTTCCTCAGCCTAAAAATGCCCAAAACAGAATTTGCGAAAAAATCCCAAATTGCATTATGGGCATAACGCATGATATGGGCATAACACATGATATTTCAGGTTCCGCTGTTCGGACCTCTATCAGTTGTCCTCCCCCATCCCTTGTTAATTGTACTTTCCACCTATTTGTTATTATGTGAACCGATATGATGTGTACTTTAATGTCGGTATAGAAAAGCTGTTAAATAAATAAATAAATATCGCACAGCTTAACGCAATTGAAAAAGGTGTAGTTATTTTCGGCGTTAAAACTGTGCGTTATCCCAGGACAAGCAGGATGCTAGTTCTCACATATGGGTGACATCACCGAACGGAGCCCAGGCGGGAAAGCTTTCTGTCAAAGTTTCTAGAAACTTTTGACTGGCCCTGTGAGGCCACTGAGCATGCTCAGCATGCTATGATATTCTCTGCCACAGGTGTCTCTCTTTAGTCTTCACTTTTCCGCGCTGCCGTTCGCACCGCGGACTGATAGCCCTACCGTTGGGAATCTCGTTTTTTGACTGAAAAGTCATTTTTTCTAAATATTCTCTGTCACGGGAAGATCTCTGCCTCGCCGGCTGGTGAGTACGGTCTTTTTTTAAGAAATTTTCGGCTGAAAATTTTTCACACACACACGTTCGTCATCGACGGCCGTCGATCAAAAATGGCGACCGGTTTTAAAAAATGTCCGGTCTGCAACAGAACTATGTCTATTACTGATCCCCATTCGGAGTGTGTAATGTGCCTCGGGGAACAACATGATGTCAATTCCTGTGAGAAATGTGCTGAAATGACAGTCAAGGGAAGAAAGGCCAGGCAAGAGAAGATGGAACACCTTTTTTCTCTTCAACTAATTCCTTCTCCCTCAAAAGCACCGAGGTCGTCTCCGGCTGGCGCCACGAAGAAAGTTCTCCTTAAAAAACCGCGTCCGAATGGATCGGGGGACCGTTCATCCTCGCCATCTTCTGTACTCTCTGCGACGTCAACAGAACGATCCAAAACTAAACATCGCCATCGCCATCGATCATCCTCCAAAACACCGTCCCAGGACGAGTCGATGCCAAAGCGGCCTAAAAACCAAGACACGCCGGTGATTGGGCCTTCGCCGTCACCGACACCAACACCGTCATCGATGGTTGTTGCACTACCATCGCATACACCATCGGCTCCCTCGCTCACACCACAGCTTGAATTGTCTGCACTGATTAAACAAGCTGTTTTCCAAGCTCTTCAAGAGCAACAACTTCCGACAGGCCTGTCGATGCCGACCTCCGAGTCGATGCCGATACCCTCGATATCGATGCCGATACCCTCAGTATCTATGCCGATGCCTCCAGCATCGATGCCGATGTCTTCAACATCGATGCCGATGGCTATGCCATCGATGCCGATACCTTCACCGTCAGTATCGATGCCGATGGTTCTACCTACACCATCGATGCCGGTGATAACACCGATGACAACAACATCTTTTCCCTCAAGTTCCTCGGTGGATACTATAACCACTACACCGAGGGTACTGACTCAATCTACATCGATGATTTTTCAAATTCCATCAATGAATCAATCGACTGCATCTCTGCAGCAACCTATTCCATCGGAGAAAGTCCACGATGAAGCTTTTTATCATCGCCTCCTGCAAAGATACCAAAAAGTAATCGACAAATTACCACCTATTACAAAAAGGAAAGTATCTGCTGATTTTTTCCTCGATGATCCTCAACCTGGACCTTCCGGGCTGCAAGCCCCTCCAGTTCCAACAACTTATAGAGAGGAATCAGATGACTCCTGGGATGATGATGAACCCTCTCAATTTTCCTCAGAGGAATTCATGTCCAATCCTTCTTCTCCTGACCGAAGAAAGAAGTCACCTCCGGAAGATCTTTCCTTCTCATCCTTCGTACAAACTATGTCTGATTCCATTCCATTTAAATTGGCTGCTGAGGAGGATACCAGAACACAAACTCTCGAAGTACTACAGTTTGTGGATCCACCGAAACACGTACTAGCAATACCTGTACATGAGGTGTTATTGGAACTTCAAAAAAGAATCTGGGAACACCCAGCTTCCATACCTGCAGTAAACAAAAGAGTAGAAACTACTTACATTGTTCAACCAGCTCCTGGGTACCATAAACAACAATTGCCCCATCAATCTGTCGTTGTGGAATCTGCACAGAAGAAATCTAAACGTGTGCGTCCACACTCCTCCATCCCACCAGGCAGGGAGCACAGGTTCCTGGACACATTGGGTAAGAAGATTTACCAGAGTTCCATGCTGAGTACTAAAATCTCTGCATATCAACTCTATATAACTCAACATCAAAGAAATCTCTGGAAAGAGATGGAACAATTCGTCACTTCCTTACCAACTCAATTCCAAGAGCCTGCTCAAGAAATTATAACAAAAGGTCTTGAAGCAGGAAAACACGAAGTAAGAGCAGTTTATGACAACTTCGAAACTGCTTCAAGAACAGCAGCAGCAGGAATCACTGCTCGCCGGTGGACCTGGCTCAAGGCATCTGACCTCAGGCTTGAGGTTCAAGATAAGCTTGTTGACCTTCCCTGTCTTGGTGACAATCTTTTTGGAGATAAAATTCAAGAAGCGGTTCAACAGCTCAAAGACCACACAGAGACACTAAAGCAACTGTCTCAGACCCCACAAGAATCTGCTAGTCAACCTTCTCGTCGTCCTCCATGAAGAGATGTAAGACGTTCTTACTACAGGCCACGCAGATACTACCAACCAACAAATAGAGGTAGATCCACTAGGCCAACTCAGCGTTCTCAAGCCAGACAAGCCAGACCCACCCGCCCACAACCACCGGCGCAGACAGGGCCTGCAACAGGCTTTTGAGGATTATACCAGAGAACAGATTCAACCTTGCAATCCCAAACCAAACCTACCAGTTGGAGGCAGAATATCCCTCTTTCACGAAAATTGGCAAAACATAACCTCAGATCAATGGGTTCTTTCAATAGTTGCCCGAGGTTACAAACTAAATTTCACTTCAATTCCTCCAGAATTTCCACCAACATCTTGCCAACAACAAAAATCTCAACTTCATCAATTACAAACAGAATTATCCACCCTTCTGAAATCCAAGGCCATTCAACCAGTGCCTCGGAAGCAGAAGGGCAGGGGATTCTACTCCAAATATTTCCTCATTCCAAAGAAAACAAGAGGCCTACGTCCCATCCTAGACCTCAGAAATCTCAACAAATTTCTAAAGAAAGAAAAGTTCAGGATGGTTTCTCTAGGCACCATGCTTCCACTTCTTCAAGCAAAGGATTGGCTTTGTTCTCTGGATCTTCAAGATGCTTATGCTCACATTCCAATATACCCTCCTCATCGCAAGTACCTGCGCTTCACAGTGGGTCTTCAACATTACCAATACAGAGTTCTCCCATTTGGACTGGCATCTGCTCCCAGAGTCTTCACCAAATGTCTAGCAGTAATAGCAGGACACTTACACAAAGAAGGTGTCCATGTCTTCCCATACCTAGACGACTGGCTCATAAAGAGTCCATCTCAACAAGGAGCAATAACTTCTCTCAACCGAACAATTGCTCTGCTTCACTCCCTGGGATTTCTCATCAATTATCAAAAATCCCATCTCACTTCAACTCATCTGCTTCAATTCATAGGAGCAGATTTGAACACAATCCAAGCAAAGGCCATTCTACCCATAGAACGGGCAGAAACCCTTATTCAGTTAGCAAGGTCCATTTCCTTACGGACACAAACCACAGCTCATCAGTTTCTGATTCTGTTAGGTCACATGGCATCAACAGTTCATGTTACTCCTATGGCAAGGCTAGCCATGAGAGTAACTCAATGGACTCTAAGGTCACAATGGATCCAAGCAATTCAACCATTACACTATCCAATTCAAGTGACCCACCAACTAAGATCGTCTCTACTTTGGTGGACCAACATGGACAACCTGTGCAAAGGCCTACCTTTCCAACAACCTGTCCCACAGACTACTTTAACTACGGATGCCTCCACCTTGGGATGGGGAGCTCATATAGACAATCTCCACACACAAGGAACCTGGACAAAACTCGAAGCAACATATCAAATCAATTTTCTGGAACTTCGAGCGATACATTACGCACTGCATGCGTTCCAGGATTGCCTTTCACGCAAGACTGTTCTCATTCAAACAGACAATACAGTAGCCATGTGGTACATCAACAAACAGGGAGGTACGGGCTCGTATCTCCTTTGTCAAGAAGCTGCACAGATTTGGGGATGGGCCCTGACTCACTCAATGTCTCTACGAGCCACATATCTGGCAGGCATTCACAATGTAGTGGCGGACCGACTCAGCCGTCATTTCCAACCACACGAATGGTCCCTGGATCCTACCATAGCAGCCAGGATCTTTCAACGCTGGGGTCAACCGACAATAGACCTCTTTGCATCACCTCTGAATCACAAAGTGGACAACTTCTGTTCTTTACACAGACAGAAGAACCAACCAGCCAAGGACGCCTTTGCTCGCCCTTGGAATTCAGGCCTGTTATACGCGTATCCTCCAATACCGCTCATAACCAAAACTCTAGTGAAGCTACAACAGGACAGGGGGGCCATGATTCTCATAGCCCCGCATTGGCCTCGACAAGTATGGTTTCCCACACTTCTAGACCTCTCAGTCAGAGATCCAGTTCGTCTAGGAGTAGCTCCCACTCTCATTACTCAAGATCAGGGTCGGTTGAGACATCCCAACCTCCAGTCCCTGTCTCTGACAGCATGGATGTTGAAAGCTTGATTTTACAACCACTCAATCTTTCATCTCTTATATCTCAAGTGCTTATAGCTTCACGTAAACCTTCCACACGAAAAAACTATGCTTCTAAATGGAAGAGATTCACTTTGTGGTGCTCAGCAAAGGATATAAATCCTTTCACTTGCCCCGCAACTTCTCTTCTAGACTACTTATACCATCTTTCGGAATCTGGTCTCCAGACTTCATCCGTAAGAGTACATTTAAGTGCAATCTCTTCTTACCATAAAAAAATAGCAGATGCACCTATATCTACACAACCTCTCATAAGTAGATTTATGAGAGGTTTAACTCACCTCAAACCACCAATTCGAAAACCCGTCCCAAGCTGGGACCTGAATTTGGTTCTAACAAGACTCATGCGCTCCCCTTTTGAACCCATCGACTCTTGTAATCTTAAATTTCTCACATGGAAAACTATTTTCCTCATAGCCATTACTTCAGCTAGAAGGGTTAGTGAGTTACAAGCACTTGTCACATATGAACCTTATACAAAGTTCTTACATGACAGGGTGGTTCTCCGCACACATCCGAAATTCCTTCCCAAAGTTGTTACGGAATTTCACTTGAACCAATCCATAAATTTACCCACATTCTTTCCAAGGCCTCATTCCCATCCAGGGGAAACAGCCTTACACACCCTGGACTGTAAACGTACACTCGCTTTCTACTTAAACCGTACTTCAGTCCATAGGAAATCCACTCAGCTTTTTGTTTCTTATGATCCAAACAAACCGGGTAAAGCAGTGGGTAAACATACCCTATCCAATTGGATAGCAGATTGCATAGAGTTCTGCTATAAACAAGCAGGCCTTCCTCTTCAAGGGCGAGTAAAGGCTCATTCCGTAAGATCAATGTCAACTTCAGTAGCACATTTTCGTTCAGTGCCAATCTTAGACATATGCAAAGCAGCAACATGGAGTTCTCTTCACACCTTTGCAGCTCACTACTGCTTAGACAAAGAAGGAAGACAAGATTCAGCCTACGGACAATCTGTCTTAAAGAACTTGTTTCCTGTTTAATCCCAACTCCTCCTACATCCAGTGTTCTGGGATCCTCGGCTGACTCATTCAACAACAATACTTCAATGTTGCCTCAATACAACCTGACTCAGCCTCTAGCTTGCTATTCACCCATATGTGAGGACTAGCATCCTGCTTGTCCTGGGATAAAGCAAAATTGCTTACCTTGTAATAGGTGTTATCCCAGGACAGCAGGATGTAGTCCTCACGAAACCCGCCCGCCACCCCGCGGAGTTGGGTCTCATACCTTTTATTATTTTATTTTTTGCTATCGCTTCATGCTATATAACAGACTAAAGAGAGACACCTGTGGCAGAGAATATCATAGCATGCTGAGCATGCTCAGTGGCCTCACAGGGCCAGTCAAAAGTTTCTAGAAACTTTGACAGAAAGCTTTCCCGCCTGGGCTCCGTTCGGTGACGTCACCCATATGTGAGGACTACATCCTGCTGTCCTGGGATAACACCTATTACAAGGTAAGCAATTTTGCTTTATGGCTTTGCACTTTGCGAAGCCAGCCCACTTTTTCTGAAATCCCTTCTCTTTAAAAAATTTGCATTGCACCATGCGTTATGGTGCTTATTGCTTGCGTTAAGGCGTTTTTCGCCTTAACGCACGCGAAAACACCATAACACGATTTGATAAATGACCCTGTAAGTTTCTTGAAGTTCTACCATTAAAAGTCCAGATCATCATCCCAAGTATTAGAACAAAAAGAAGAGAATATTATACCATTATATTGTATTCTCTTTGCTTTTTAAATTTTAACCAATGTATGATATTGTTTTACAGTTTAGGGAGAGCTTAGAACTGAGGCAGAGGAACATTGTGCAGCCATTCACATTAGAGAGAAATTCTCTGCCTTGTCTCTGGGCTGTCCTGGTGGGATTCAGTTTTTGCAAGTGTCATCATTTTAACAGTACTCCAGGTATCTGACATCATCATAGAGCCCATGACATCATTGCTGATTTATTCCTTTTGGCATGTGGGATTGGCGATGCAATTTATTAATTTCAAAATGAGATATTGCAAAGATATTTGTTGAAAGTAATGGAGCATAAAATGTGAGAGTGTGTACAATGAGGAGGATAAAACAAAAATGTTAAATACTTTTATTCAGTGGTGAAAGAATACCAATAGTTGTCAAGGGTAGACACTGTTAACACAGGAAAGCATGTGTATGGAAGAAGGAAAACTGAAAGTGGATAAAATTATGGAGCCAAATATAATCCATTTTAAGATATTAAGGTAGCTGAGAGACATTCTGGGAGGGAGGTGATAATGGCTCTCTATAAGTTGTTGGTGAGACCTCACCTGGATCCCTTCCATCAATCTACAGTACCTGAATGTAATCCACTTTCAAGTGTCTAAAAAGTGGAATATAAATCAAATAAATCTGTTAACAAAAGTGATTGTTAACATGCAGGCCCTTTATCCTGTTGGACTCTATGCCAGCCCAGACACAAAGTGCCACACCGCCTCCCGGGTGCTCCTCTCTGTCATTGCGATATAATTTGTACCCTGGTATAGCACTGTCCCATTGGTTATCCTCTTTCCACCATGTCTCTGAGATGCCAATTAAGTCTATGTCATCATTCACTGCTATACCTTCTAATTCTCCCATCTTACTTCTTAAACATCTGGCATTAGCATACAAACATTTCAAAGTTTGTTTTTTGTTTGTATTTTCATTCTGCTTTTTAAATGATAGGGATAAGTTAGAATTTTTTTAGCTCAGGTGAGTTTTTAGTTACAGGCACTTGGACTACTTTTCTAATTATTGGAACCTCACTGTCGGGATGCCCTAATTCTAATGCATCATTAGTATCCTTTAAAGATACCTCTCTCCGAACCATGCGCTGCTGAGCGACTGTCGGCTTTCCCCCTTGTTCTAGTTTAAAAGCTGCTCTATCTCCTTTTTAAAGGTTAGCGCCAGCAGTCTGGTTCCACCCTGGTTAAGGTGCAGCCCATCCCTTCGGAAGAGACTCCCCCTTCCCCAAAAGGTTCCCCAGTTCCTAACAAAACTGAATCCCTCTTCCTTGCACCATCGTCTCATCCACACATTGAGACTCTGGAGCTCTGCCTGCCTCTGGTGACCTGCGCGTGGAACAGGGAGCATTTCAGAGAAAGCTACCCTGGAGGTTCTGGACTTAAGCTTTCTACCTAAGAGCCTAAATTTGGCTTCCAGAACCTCTCTCCCACATTTTCCTATGTCGTTGGTGCCCACATGTACCATGACAGCCAGCTCCTCCCCAGCACTGTCTAAAATCCTATCTAGGTGATGCGTGAGGTCCGCCACCTTCGCACCAGGTAGGCAAGTTACCAGGTGATCCTCACGCCCACCAGCCCCACCCAGCTATCTACATTCCTAATAATTGAATCACCAACTATGACTGCCGACCTAACCCTTCCCTCCTTGGCCGTAGTCGTGGGAGACACATCCTCGGTGTGAGAGGACAATGCACTTCCTGGAGAGCAGGTCCTTGCTACAGGATCATTTCCTGATGCACTAGGTTGATGCTTTCCGATCATGAGACTTTCCTCCTTTAATGCAGCACCAGGACTGCCAGACTGGAATTAGGACTTGGCTACTATGTCCCTGAAGGTCTCATGTATATACCTCTCTGTCTGCCTCAGCTCCTCCAGGTCTGCCACTCTAGCCTCCAGAGATCGGACTCGTTCTCTGAGAGCCAGGAGCTCTTTGCATCGCATGCACATGTACAACGTCTCACCGGTGGGTAAAAAATCATACATGTGACACTCGATGCAAAAGACTGGGAAGCCCCCCTCTTGCTGCTGGACTGCTGCCTTCATCTCAATTTTGTTCAGTTCCTGGTTAAGGTTTAGGTTGCTATGGGAGTAGGAATGTGTCTAATTAATGTCCTTTAAATGTATTAGTGAATTCACTATATGTCTGGTAGTGACTTACAAGGGAATGATCAACTCTGATAAGGTGTGGGGAATTTCTGAGTCTAAGTTAAAATGATGATTTTTAAAAAAACATTTTTTAAGTGTGTAAGTGACACCTGCCTATAAATTAAAGGATGAGCTGGGCTGGGTGGGAGGGGGAAATACAAACACACAAACTTCTTTGTTGCCTCCCTTTCTGACTACCTATTTACAACAAAAACACATGAACACTAAATAATATTTCCCAATAGTTTACTTCTCCCCAATACTTTTAAGTTTTAAAAATGTCTCCAAGCAGTAGTTACTGATTCTTTCCAGCCAGCAGCAAGGTGATCCTCTCCTCTCAGTGCTCCCACTGGACGGGGGAGTGAGAAAAAATAGAAATGGTTTCAGGATGAGGCAGATGTGGTGACGAGGGTGTGTTTGTGGGGGGTAAAAGGGAAAGGAGGGTGAGGATGGGTGACAGTCATAGGTTGTGAAAGTGAAAGGAAAGGCGAGAGAGCAACAGGGACAGGAGGGAGAAAGGAAGCTAGAGGTGTGATTGGACTGGAGAGGTGAGAGAGTCACAGATGCTGATTGGATGGGGAAGGATTTGAGAGAGAGAAGTGAGGGTGGGGAGGGGCAGTGCAAGAGGAGGTGGATGTGTGAGAGCCAGAATTGGTAATGGTGGAGCGTTTATGTGAAAGAGCCAAAGAGAACACTGGAGGGGGGAGGGTGAAAGAGGAGAGGGGGGTGGGAACAGAGTAGCACAAGTGACGGAAAGGGAGGATTAATGTTGGAGCCGCTGCAGCCCTGTCAATGGTCTTGTGGGGTTTGGGGAATTTTTTGCTGGGCTGCTGAGAGAGAGACTGATAGACGGAGGGGGATTGAGAGACACTGGTGGGGATAAGAGAGACAGAGAAACATTGGGAGTGCATGGGCAAGAGAAAGAGAGAGATGCTGGTCAGAGACAGGTGGGGACAAGATGGGAGGATGGAGAGAGACGGTGGGGATAGCAGAGGAATTGAGAGGGAGACTGATAGACGGAGGGGGATTGAGAGACACTGATGGGGACAAGAGAGACAGAGAAACATTGGGAGAGCATGGGCAAGAGAAAGAGAGAGATGCTGGTCAGAGACAGGTGGGGACAAGATGGGAGGACGGAGAGAGACGGTGGGGATAGCGGAGGAATTGAGAGGGAGACTGATAGACGGAGGGGGATTGAGAGACACTGATGGGGACAAGAGAGACAGAGAAACATTGGGAGAGCATGGGCAAGAGAAAGAGAGAGATGCTGGTCAGAGACAGGTGGGGACAAGATGGGAGGACGGAGAGAGACGGTGGGGATAGCGGAGGAATTGAGAGGGAGACTGATAGGAGGACTGAGAGATTGGGGGAAAGAATGCAATTAAGAGAGACTGTGGGGACAGGCTGGAAGGATTGGGAGAGATGGATGGAGGAACTGAAAGAGAGAAAATGCTGAGAGAATTGAGACATTGGTAGGTAAAGGGTGGGAGGATTGAAAGACTTGGAGAGATTGAAAGAGATTTGATGAGGGGGGTCAAGAAAGACTAATGGGAACAGGATGAGAGAGAGAGAGAGAGAGACTGAGAAAGACTGGTGGCCTAATTGAGAACAGGATGGGATTGAAAGAGAAAGGGGCAGAGACAGGGTGAGCATATTGAGAGAGAGGAAGAAATACAGTCTTGTGGTTTGGAAACGTGAGGCTCTTTGGTACTGTGCATTCTGATTTCTTGGTTTGTGAAAGGTTGACCACTCCTGATTTACAGGCCCCGTCTACCCCTTGTGTGCGCAGCAGGAGTTTCTTGCGTTCATGGGTGGCTTTTAAAATTTGCTTGGCGTGTGCCGGCCCAACTTGTCCGCATATCTTCCAGTTTTGGCACATGCAGGGCTTTTAAAATTCACCTTTTAAGGATATATTTGTGCATATCTTAGAGGAGTGGAGAGATGGGGATACGACAGAGACCTCAAAGGTGTAAATACACAAGAAACAAACCTTTTTCAGTGGAAAGAAGCCCTAAAATGAGGTCATGAGGTTCCACAGGGTTAGACTTATAAGCAACTTCAGAAAATATTTCTTCACAGAAAGGGCAATGGATGCATGAAAGAAGCAAAAATATTAACATTCAAGCAAGCCTTGGATAAGGGAAGCAGTGAATGGAGAGTCTGAGAACAACATGGGTTTGTGTCACTGAAGTAAATTGGGCAGGTTAGATGGGCCTTATGGTCCTTATGGTGTCATCAGATTCTTTGTGTCTTTACAGAAAATGTCTTTTTTAGGTTTCTACAGCAGACCAGCGCCGTTCTTCCCCAAAAGCATTGATCTCCTGCAATAAGAAGGCCCTTTACCTCCCAAAGGAGATGTCAGCAATTCACATTGAATTCACAGAGTATTATTTCCCTGATGCAAAGGATTTCCCAAGTAAGATTTGTTCTGGTTTTTTTTCACATATCACTCAAAAACTTATATCAACCAATCAGCGCTCTCTGGCCAGGTACATGGTGCCTCTTAAATGCTGTTAAATTAAAAGGAGGCAGTCCAGGGTAAGAGGAAAGAGAGACCAGTCTGCATTTCAAAGGAGAGGGTTGGAAATATAAGGGGAAAATATGAACATACAAAAGGTATAAGGGATCTCAGAGGATGACAGGAAGGAATATTGGGAAAAAGCTGAAAGAAGCAGGGAAGGTAGACAAGATGGCAAAGGTGTGAGGAGAGGTTGTAAAATCCAGGTCACTATTTCTTTCAGGTATGTCAGTGAAAGGAGGGACCTGTAAATGGGACTTTAAGACTTAAGAGGAGAAAAGGGAAAATTCAGCAATGTTAAAATAATTGTGTTCAGTGTTTATGAAGAAGAGGTTAGAAAAGGATTCCAGATAGTTGGAAGGGGTACATATGTTTTTGGGGATGATATCACATAATTTATAGAACAGCTGTTTGGGTAAAACTAACAAAGCAAAAAGTAGCAAAGCTATGGGGCCAGATGGAACTTATCCTAGGATATTAAGAGAGCTCAAAGAGTTTTTGGCTGCTCCCTGGAAGGACCTTTTCACTAGATGTTTGAGGATAGGAGTGGAAAAGGGTGGATGTCTTCCCTCTTTAAAAAGTGCTAGCTATGAGGAGCCTGTAAATTGTAGACCAGTGGTGGGAAAACTAATGGATCCTGGAAGGTTGCAGAATCTCATGTGGCTGAGTTTACCAAAGAGAGTTATTATCAAACAAATCTGATCGATTTCTTTGATTTAGTGACTAGAGAAATAGATCTCAGTGTATGCTGGATGTGGTATATGATCAGTAAAGCTTTTGCTACTGTCCCACACACATAAGATTTGCCATACTGGATCAGACTGAGGGTCCCTCAAGTCCAGTATCCTGTTTCCAACCGTGGCTAGTCCAGGTCAAAAGTACCTGGCAGGTTCCCAAATAATTAGATTTCATGCTGCTTATGCCTAGGAATAAGCAGTAGCTATCCTCAAGTCTACCTGGTGAATAATAATAGTTTATGGACTTTTCCTTTAAGAACTTGTCCAAACCCTTTTTAAACCCAGCTACGTTAACTGCCTTTACCACATTCTCTGGTAGTTAATTCCCGAGCATAATTGTGCACTGAATGAAAAAATATTTTCTCCTATTTGTTTTAAATGTGCTACTTAGTAACTTCATGGAGTCCTTGAGTCTTTGTATTTTGAAAGAGTAAACAACTGATTCGCATTTACCCTTTCTGCTGCACTCATGATCTTAAAGACCTCTATCATATCCCCCCTCAGCAGTCTCTTCTCCAAGCTGAACAGCCCTAACCTCTTAAGCCTTTCTTCATAGGGGAGCTGTTCCATTCCCCTTATCATTTTGGTTGCCCTTCTCTGTACCTTCTCCAGTACAACTATATCTTTGAGATGTGGCGACCAGAATTGTACACAGTACTCTAGGTGAGGTCTCACCATGGAGCGATACAGAGGCATTATGACATTTTCCATTTTATTTTCCATTCTTTTCCTAATAATTCCTAACATTGTGTTTGCTTTTTTGACTGCTGCTGCCCTCAGGGCCAAGGATTTCAAAGTATTGTCAATGAAAGCTAACCATATATGCATCACTTTGCAATTATCCATATTAAATATTATCTGCCATTTGGATGTCCAGTTTTCCAATCTCGTGAGGTCGTCCTGGAATTTCTTACAATCTGCTTGTGATTTAACAATTCAGAATAATTTTGTGTTGCTTGCAGATTTGATCAGCTCATTCATTATTTCCTGATCCAAATCATTTATATATATATATATATATATATATATATATATATATATGTATGTATATATATATATATATATATATATATATATATATATTGCAATACATTTGATAATGTGAGGAGAAACAAGGGGAATGGGAAATGTTGATGTATTTGTTCTACAAATATGTTAAAAGAAGGGATATAATTATTGTAGTATTCATTGTGAGATACTGATTTGTGCAATAAGTGGGAGATCAATGTGTATTTTTTATGACCGAATTGTTAGAATGAATGCTTGCATGGAGTTGTGTATGGGTATGAATGTTTTTAAAGTATAGTAGAAATTAGGGATGTGAATCGTTTTTTGAGTCGCGATACAATAGAAATTCCCTCGATTTATCGTGAAAAATCGTAAATCGGGGGAGGCACACCAAAACAACCCCTAAACCCACCTCGACCCTTTAAAACGAATCCCCCACCCTCCCGAACCCCCCTGCCTCACAGTCCTCTTCATTAGCGCTCACAACCAGTCACTCACACAAACACACCCTCAATTAGACCCCATGACCAGTCTCTGTCTCTTTCACACCAGTCATCTTCCTGACCAGTCTCTCTCTCTCACACAGAAACACATCACCTCCCTAACCAGTCTCTCTCTCAATCACACACAAATGCTCTCGCACCCATTCACACCAGCTCTCACCCAGGCACCGTTTCACATCCACAAGCTCTCACCCAGGCTTTCATTCACACCCCCACAAACCAGCTCTCACCCAAGCACCCATTCACACCTGCTCTCACCCTGGCACCCATTCACACCCACAAGCTCTCACCAAGGCACCCACACACACAAGCTCTCACCCATTCACACCCACACACACACAAGCTCTCACCCATGAGCCATTCACACCCAGAGACACAAGCTCTCATCCATGCATCCATTCACACCCACAGACACAAGCTCTCACCCATGCATCCATTCTCACCCATGCATCCATTCACACCCACAGAGACAAGCTCTCACTTAGGCACCCATTCACACCCACAGACACAAGCTCTCACCCATGCATCCATTCTCACCCATGCATCCATTCACACCCACAGACACAAGCTCTCACCTAGGCACCCATTCACACACAGACACACAAGTTCTCAACAAGGCACTCATTCACACCCACACACACAAACTCTCACCAAAAATTTCTTCTTCCTTCACTGCACGGATGGGCTACAGTTCCACCACGACTTTACTCCAGCGGGCCTTCTTTTTTAGCCACCACGGGGATGGGCTCCCACGGTGGTCGGGGACAGGTTTCCTCTTCGCCGCTACGGGAATGGGCTCCCGTGGCGGCCTTGGTTGGTCGGGGTCGGGTTTCCTCTTCGCCGTATGACGGCCTTGCTTCGTCGGGATTCGACACTACCATTCCTCCCACCTCCAAGCTATGCGATGCCTGCCTCACTGGCCAACCAAAGGCTTCCTCCCTTCCTACTCCCACTGGCAGGTAGAAGGGAGGAAGCTTCCGATTGGCCTGCGCGGGGGCAGACAGAATGAAGGAGGCTTCCCACTGGGCAGTGGGGGTAGGAAGAAAGGAGGCTTCCAATTGGCCCGCGGGGGCTGGAAAAAGCGAGAAGGAAAGTACAATGGGGCAGTGGGACACCGGGAGACGAGACACACCTGCCGGTGTTTGGCGACACACTGGTTTGTCGTGACACACCGGTTGAGAAGCGCTGCTCTAGACCCTGCTGTCTTATCCCTGGCTGAAAGGAACTTCCCTGATCCAGCAATGCCTGGGCTAACTCCTGGCTTCTCCTCTGTGGCCCATATAACTCAACCCATGGTCAAGCTTTCCTAAAGGATATTCCATGTCTAGGTAGGTTGCCCCACTACCCGTACGTTGGCCCCACATGGTGGCAAACTGGGGACAATCATGCCCCAGAATCACCGGGTATGAGAGTTTGGAAAGGACTCCTGCTTCCATAATGGCTTGTCCTGCTGTGATCGTTAGCATTATCCGCCTAGTTGGATATTTCTTACCAACACTGTGTGTACATGGGAGTGTCTCTTTTCTTTTACAGTAGATGTGCTCTTTTTAGATCAGGTCCTTGCGATCCAGAGTCTTACTACACCCTGAAGGCCCGATTTTAAAAGGCCCACGCGCGTAAATAACTGGGGTTTCGTGCAGAAGTGGCGGGCTGGGGGTGTGGTCTGGGTGGGATTGGCAGGGACAGAGGCCATTAGGCCCCGTCCTGGAGAAGCGCCCGCCGGCAGCTGGCTGGCGTATGGAAGATACTTCTGCTTGGGAGGAGCAGTAAGTATTAAAATAAAATAAATGGGGAAAGCTAGGGTAGGTTTAGGGGTTGGGGAGGAAGGATAGGGAGCAGACTGGGAGGGAACTGGGCAAAGGCCTGATTGCGTTGCCGTATGAATTTGGAATTTCTCCCCCCCCCCTCCTGCGTGCGTGAGTCGCAGGCCATCCGCACATGCAAGCTCGGATATTAAAATCCAGTGCTCATGTGCGCGCAGATATCCCTTTTTATAACAAGTGCGTGCCTACGCGTGCATGTTATAAAACGATTGCGTCCATGTGTGCACACTAGGAACTGCGCACACATGGATGCCCACATGGTTCTTTTAAAATCAGCCCTTGAGTCTGCCAGGGCTTGGGTTGGAACGTAATCCAGCTTCACCTGGATCACGAATTCCTTAAGTTCCCGATGTGAAATATCCATCAAGTTACATATCCATCAAGTTACAGATTATGACCATTCGTGTTCCCACATTTCATTCTCATTCTGCTTCCTGCTCCTTCTTGCATTGTTCCGCCAGCTTGTGTTCCCAGTCCATGTTTTCAGACCATAGGCACTATTCGTTTATATGATCCTCTGCCTAACAAAAAAGCATGTCTGCGGGGTGGTTCCCCTTTGGCTTTACCCACTCCTCCTAAGGGCTTTTCATTTTCTGTTCTTTCCATATAGGCAGCGAGCTTCTCGTGTCAATTCCCCACACAAAGGGCACAGAAGGAAAAAGTATCCATAGTCTTGTTCCTGGATTATGCCAGTATCTCTGAGCTTCCCTTTTTCCTTTGATTTGAGGATCATCCCTGCTTTGGAGGATTGTCTTCATCTGTTGCGTTCGTGCCTCTTCTTGCCCCTCGCTCCACCCTCTCTACCTTGGGAGTGACTTCCTTTGGCTCTGATGGACAAATGCAGCTGCGGCTTCTCCCTGCCTTTTGGTCCCAGTGTCCCCGGGCTGGCTTGACGCTACGGATCCGCCATGTTCCTGATGACATAAGGGCGCGTGCGTGTGCGCTCCAGACTTTGTACCAGCAAGGGCGCGAACCTCGGGAGCGTTCCCCCATAGTGATGAAATCCATTTCCACTTTAAAAGGTGTTTGTTTGCTAACCTCTAACGAGTTAGCAAGGAACTCCAACAGGACTTGCTTCGGCAGTCCACGATACTTGCAACAACGATCCGAGTCAGCAAGGGGAATCCTTCTCCACTGCTCGGCCTTTTCAAACTTACCAGGAGTACTCGCTCCATGGGGGCTCCGCTCTCTCTTCTTGATTTCAGATTGCCAAGATGGGATCCGGCACTCGCTCCTCGAGGGCCTACATCCCTGAATACTCAGAAGACTCCTCATTGCCTGGAAGCGATCGCAGACATGAACACAGTGAGTTCTATTGTAGATAGGAATCGGTACTCACTCCAAGAGGGCCTACATTCCTATAGCTCTGAAGACTGCCTTCCATTCAAGACGTTATCGCAGGTACAGAGATCGAGAGTTATATTGGCAAGATTGCAGATAGGAACCGGTACTCGCTCCACGAGGGCCCATGTTCCTAGAATCCTTTACAGACTCTCTTCTACTCTAGAAGCCATTTCATATACAGCTATTGTGAGTTCTTATTACAGACTGTTTATAGGAACCAGTGCTTGCCTATGGCTCCTGTTCCTGAATATACTGAAGACTCTCTGTGGCATAGAGACCATTGCAGACATCTACTATTGTGAGTGTACCATCTTGTATCCAGTATATCCTGTCTACTCACTACTTCTAGTCTCTCTCTACAGCTCAAAACCCAGAGATTATATTCCAGTATCAGAAGGACTTCAGCCCTGCCGGATACATTTACTCACTACTGCCACCACTGGTGGTCCAGCTTCCAGCCAAATAAAAAACTATTTGTGTTTATTTCATATTCTAGCCTAGCCGGTGGTTCCTCTCAGGATCTCCTCCTGGAGGCGCTGTCATCTGCCATCGGCCCAGGGATTCACCATTTCCTCCAAGTGGTCATTCCTTATACTACTGTCACTCTGTGGGAGCCAACCACTACCGACCACTAACACCGCTTACGGAAGACTTGCCAGCAGCCTATTTATAACAGATTGCTACTCCTTAGTGGAGGCATGATAGATTGCTATCTCAGTAGCGAAGTACAATATACCTATTGTTAGCTTCTCTCTTCAGAAGAGTATCATTGAACAGATTGCCAACTCCTCTTCCCTGGGGAGTTGATCCATAACAGATTGCTACCTCATTCCCTTACAGGAGCATCTAACAGCAATTCGCTAACAGATTACTAACTCCGCCCTCCTGGCGGGGAAGCACTACAGATAGCTAACTCCTCCCCTCTGGAGGAGCAGATCATGACAGATTGCTAACTCCTCCCCCTTTCAGGAGAAAAGCAGAACAGATTGCTAACTCCGCCCTCCTGGCGGGGTGAGCGATAACAGACTGCTAACTCTTCCCCTCTGGAGGAGGAGAGCGTAACATCATGTAAGTGGACTTTACCTTCATGTTGGCTGCATCATTAAGCTCATGTCTATAACCTTGCATCCCTCATAATGACAATTCCTTGCCAAATGACCTTTCCTTCCACAATTAAAGCACGCGAGAGAGGCTGTGACTGGTGGTCTGATTACAGAAGAAGGGCTGTCTGCCTCAGAGGATCATTGCTGGGGTCTTCCACTCTCATTACTGTGCCATGGAGGCTGTTTGGGCTGTATGTCTAGCCTTCATACCATGTTGGGAATTAATTGTGCCTGGTGAAAGGTATCTGCAACTTCTAGTGCTTTTTCCATAGTGAGCCTGGAGTGGCAGCAGACCCAGTTCCGCATGGGCTGGTCTAGCCCATGTTGGAACTGTTCCAGAAGCACCTACCTGGCCACACAGAGGTCAATATTTACCTCCAGCTGCAGCTACTTTTATCTGGCCTCTTTCAGTCAAAGGAACAGGTTTTGGGGGCTTTTCCTGGGCTGTAGGACACCCTGTTGGAAGTATTGCCAGTAGGTTTCTGAGGTATATTCAGTTCGTTTTAGGCTGGTGGTTTTTACATCCGCATAGGTGGCCCTTCCATCCACATTGGCCTTTTGAAAGGCCTCTTGGCATTTGCCCATGAGCAAATTTGCCAGATATGTGTTCAAGTTGACTTCTGGGCAATCCATCATGCGGGAAGTCCTTTCAAAATTTTTCAGGAAATCATCTTAAACAGGATGGGAGGGAGTGGATTTCTCTGGGTTGTGGTAGCTTGCATGGCTTGAGCAATCTGCACCAGTGTTCCCTGCTGCTGGCCCTCTGTCAGGACATGTACCAGCTGCTCTATGTTCTCTGCTCCTCTACGTGCACAGACCACAATCTAATGAGTTTTCAGGGAGACTGGGGAGATACAGGAAAACAAAAAAAAACCAAAACTTTTTTGCCTGTTGGGGCCTTACTAATTGATTAATTCCCTAGCTGCTTCAGGAAGAGCTAGCCCCCTTGGCCTGATATACTGAAGTAAAGAGAGATATTTTTTTTCTCTTCTCTTTCTTCTGTGTCTGTGAGCTCAGGTCTGTGCTCCTTGCATAGACAGGTGTCTCTCTGCTGCCACCATTTATAGTACTGAGCAGTCAGAGGGTAGCCAGAGAACAGACTTCAGGCTGCACTCTGGCAAAATCTTTTATAAATCTCTTTATTTGTAGAAAGTAATAGCCAAAGAAACTTTGCTATTCTATGCAGTTCAACAAACAAATGTGACAATGTAACTTACATTTCAGTGCAATTCTCCAGAGGCCTGCCTAGTCTCTCTGGGCCCTACTGTCTTATCCCTGGCTGAAGGGAACCTCCCTGACCCAGAATCCCTTGCTGGGTGAGCTCTTAAGGGGGATCGGGCCAGATAGCTGTGGCTGGTCCTTTAAGGTATTCTAAGGGAGATTCTTATATACTCCCTTACAGTTGCAAAGAAACATCCCGGAATCTGAGCCCTTATCAGTTTCTCTTGATATATCATAGGGATAGCAAGCAAAATAGTTTTGGTACTGAAATCTACTCGAAAACTAAATTGTCTTTGAAAGAAAATCATTTAGCTAAGAATCTACAACACACTCTAATTAGTTTACCAATCAATGGCCAATGACAGCTCTGTCTGTGTTTACTCATGTATATAATTTTCAAGAGTAGCTTTTTTCAGTTCAGGGCAAAAGACTGCTTCTTTTAGAACTATAGGGAATATTCTATCTTGCACTGAAGTATTAATCGATTGTAAAGGCACCAAAACAAAAGCTAGAATTAATTTAACTAAAGCAGCAAGGATAGAATTCACAGGAGAGCCCCTTGGATTTGCCTCTAGTTCTACTGACAAAATGGAGGTAAGTGTTGTAAATTCCTCCTTTGTATCTTTTTTCCCTTTTGCCAGGCATTTCATTTTCTTTGATGAAAAGTATGAGAGAAATGACAAAACTGAAGTTTATATCTTTAAAAAATAAATGTATATTTTTGTCACACATTGGTATTTGTTGTTCTCTATTCCTTTTTGATTTGAAGGCTATCCTTAGCTGGCTGGTCCTAAATGTCAGACTCTTTTGAGGCTGCTTGATGGGATAAGTAAAATTGCTTAGCTATAACATTTCCTAATATTAGTAGCTCAGTGAAGTTACACAACCTAATATTTTCCTCTTTTGGGAAGTTGTTCTTTATCATTTTCTATCCTTGAATGCACATGGCTTAGAAGCTTTTTCTGAAAACCTCTCCAGGACATTCCGACCAAGACATTCACAACACTCATATATGTGACTCCACTGGGTAACTGTTACAGAGAATGAACATTACAGATAAATAATTTAACTTGTGTAAATCATGTAACAGATATATGAACCTGGAACCCTGAAAACCCATTAATTAATGAGTTGACCAGAAATAGAATAGAGTAGACTGAGGATCATTCACACAGATGGTTTTTTGTTTTTTTTTTTGCAATGGTGCACTTCGTGAGCATAAGCAATAGCTGCTTCTGCTCATTTACTATACTCACACAAATGTCATTTTCTAATGTAAAATGTCCTGTCCTATTGTTCTCTGCGCATTCAGCTAATCTGAGCTTACATTCACTATTTTATTTTATTTTTTTGCAATTTATTATTTATTAAGCAAATTAATAAAACATAAGATGTACTGAGAAACAAAGTACAACTTCAAAACAGGTACCTCATAATACAATATATGTTAATTGCAAACACATGCCAACAAAAGGATACCAAATTAACCAGCATCTTGTAGTTCCACCCACCATAATCACCAGTATTATCCAATTGATACCCACTGCCTCCAGGCCTCTACACAATCCTCTCCCATCGATCCCACCCTATAAATAGCTCACCACACACAATAGCTCAAAAAAGGGGAATCATAGTAACTAATACCTGTTAAGCAGATGATACACTAAGAAAAGCCAAAACGGGCTCCCAGTCTTTCTTAACCACTGAATATTTCCTTCTAAACTTTGCTATAAAAGTTCTAACTCTATCCACTTACTTAACTCTGCGTATCAATCCTTGCTAGATGGAGAACATACCTTATTCCAGTAAAACAAGAGCATTCTCCTCCTAATAGCAAATAGTTTCGGAATAAATAGCCTTGTTTTATCATTGCAAGCTCAGAGGGCCAGAAAAATAAAATATTAACTCTCAGATCCTCAGGCACATATACTCCAAAATTAGCCTTGTGAACAGTACCCCAGTAGTTCTTAAGGACAGGACAGGACATGTAAACAGGATATGAGTAAGAGTGCCTTTCTGCCCACAAACCTTCCAGCAGACCTCTGACTGAGAATTGTCGATAGCCTTTAGGCGACAGGGCATGCAATAGACCCGCATGAGGATCCTATATTGCTGCTCTACAATACCTAAAGACCTGGAGTACTTCCAAGTATCAGCTAACATATAATCCCACTTTAACAGTTGCATTTCTTAATATAGTTCTCTGTTCTCCGAGATCAAGCAGGATGGTAGTCCTCATACATGTGTATATCAGATGGAGCCCTGATGTGGAAAACTTATGTAAAGTTTCCAGAACTTTGACTAGGTACCCTGAGCATGCCCAGCATACCCTATACCATGCGTTCATGCGCGGTCCCTCTTCAGTCTCTTCTTTTCCGCGGAGCTGTAAGCCTTGCGGTATAATTGAGCTCATTTTGGCTGTTTTTAGCCTTGTGGAAAACTTTTTTGCTCTTCATGTTTTTGTGGCTTTTTCCTTCAACTCCGTTGCTGGTCCCTCTCAGTGCATTCCCATAGTGTCTCTAGCCAGGGCTTTTGACGGTTCAGGTAAGTTTGCTTTCACGGTCTATTCACCCTGTGGTGAGTGTGCCTCAGTGCCTGCCAGCCATCGACGCCCACCATTACTTTTGACTTTGTGGCCCTTTTATTTTGGCCCGTCATGGCCACATCCAGTTTTCACCAATGTCCCCGGTGCCTGAGGACCTTCTCTAACACTGATCCTCATGAGGTATGTATCCTCTGTCTGGGGGCATTGCATGACATCTGGGGTTGCACTTATGTTTCCAGATGACCACAAAGGGACGTCTGCTTCAAAACGACAAGATGGATCAGTTCTTAGGGTCGAGGAAGTCCAAGCTATTGGCATTGAGGGACCTTGAAAATGCACTGATGGACACCAGGACATTGACATCAACGGTTCAGTTGATGCCGCCAGTGGATAGGGGCGTCGGAGACCGACCATTGTTGATCTCCTTCAGACTAAGAATGCTGGGTTTGTCGTCTTCGACATTTGCACTGGGGAACAACTGGGCCAACATCGAGGGAAGCCTAAGAAGCATCAGCACCGGTCCCCATCAATGCACAGTACCAGGGATGCACCGACTTTTGCCGCGATGCTTCTTAAGCAACCCCGTGGTGAGAAGAGCCCATCCTCTATCGGTGCCAGTGATCCACAAAGGTCTCTACTGGTCCTGGTGCCGATCGCCAATCCCCCTCACAGGTTCAAAGAAGATCTGGCCACTCCTGCTTCCTCCCAGTAGGAATTGGCATCGGCAATGTTTGAAGAGGAGCTGGAGTGCCAAAACCAGCTGGCAGTGGATTGGGCCTACAGGGCCTCAGTCATGTGGCACCAACGGCACCAGACCCCATCCTTGTACCACTTCTGGAGAAGCTCATCATGCTCATCGGTGCATTACTGACCTAGCTGGCACCAGTTTCAAGCCAGCTTCGGGGCTTCCCCCTACCGATATGGTAGTCATTGCTGATTCCTCAGAGGAGGAAGCTCCACCAAAGCCAACAGAGATGCTGAGGCCTGTAGTCCCCTGTCCAGTTCTACCGGTGCCTGCACCTCTGGACGAAGGCCGAGCACCTAGGCCCCCATCCCCTGAGTACAGTGAGGATGAGGTCCCTATGACCCCTGGGGAGATGATCCAACTGAGTCCTCCTCCAAGGACTCGGATGGTCCCCCTCAGACCCTTCTCCTCCAGATGATCGAAGGAAATCCCCGCCTGAGGACTTGACCTTTGCAGGGTTTGTAAGAGTGATGGTGGAAGCCATCCCATTTCAACTTTTGACAGAGGAGGATGCCAGGCACAAAATGCTTGAGGAACACCCCCTCACAGTACCTCTTGTTAATAAGGCGAACAGGGTCTACCTCATCCAGAAGGCTGCCAGATTCAGTAAACATCAGCTGCCTCACCAGTTGTTGGCTGTCGAATTTGCTCTCAAGAGGGCCAAAAACTCTTGGACCCATTCCTCAGTGCTCCCAGGGAAGGATTACAGAGCAGTGAACACTCTTGGAAGGAAGGTGTTCCAAGGCGCCATGCTTATTGCCTGTATCGCTGTTTACCAGCTCTACATGAGTCAGTACTTGCGGGGCATCTGGAAGCAGGTGCAGGAAGTGGCTGAGCATCTGCCTCAACAGCAGCAAGACACCCTCATGTCACTAGTGCACAAGGGTCTGGAGTGCAGAAAACAAGAGGTTTGTGCGACCTACAATATTTTCAAAATGGCATCAAGAGTCTCTGCAGCGGGAATTGGCGCTTGCAGAATGGCATGGCTGTGGGCCGTGGATCTCCGACTGGAGGTACAGGAACGACTCGCCAGCATGCTGTGTACTGGAGAAAATCTCTTTGGAAGATAGGGTGAGGGATGCTGAGGCCCAACTTCGGGACCATCATGAGACCCTCCGACAACTCTCCACCAGTACTCTGGACCCATCCTCCTCATCCAGAAGGCTGTTGAGACGGGGCACAAGGAAGTTCTTCTTTCATCAGAGGAAGTACTAGTCTCTACCTCCTCACTCCCGTCAACACCATCAAGGATCCCACATCCGTCCTAGGTAGCAGAGAGCCCCCAAACATTAATCAGCTCCTCAGTCAACTCCGGGGACGGGGTTTTGACTGGGCCATAGGGAGCGTAAGCCAGTTGCCCATACCCAAGACAATGGTCCCTCCAGTTGAGGGCAGGCTGCGGTTCTTTGCAAACCAGTGGCCCAGTGTAACCTTGGAGCAGTGGGTTCTGTTCATTGTCCACTAAAGGTACCAATTGAATCTATTGGATGTCCCAGCAGATTGCCCTCCATGCCAACAGTGGGGGCCGGTAGCACATCAGGAGGTACTACAAGCAGAGCTCTCCTCCCTGATAACTGGCTGATCAAGAGCACATCTCAGGCAGGGGCCATCAGGTCCTTGTGCTTGACCATTCGGGTTATGGAGTCACTAGGGTTAGTTCTCAGCCACCCAAAGCCCCATCTCAGCTCGTCACCTCAGTTGGATTTCATAGGAGCCCTGCTAGACACAGCTCAGCCAAGGCCTTTCTGTCTGCCAGAGGGCCATCGCCATGACGACCATTGCAGCAGAAATTCAACAGAGCCAGCAGGTGTTGGCCTGGCACATGTTAAGGCTGTTGGGTCATATGGCTGCAACCGTCCATGTTGCTCCCTTGGCACGTTTACACATGTGCAGAGTCCAATGGGCCCTGAGAGCACAGTGGTGCCAGGCCACTCAGAGCCTCCAGGATTGCATCCCAGTCACTCCGCCTCTCTGGGACTCATTATCCTGGTGGCGGGTGCTTTCCAATCTGGAACAGGGGATCTTGTTTCAGAGTCTCTCCACTCAAATTATCCTAACCACGGATGCATCTACCCTGGGGTGTGGGGAACTCATAAAGATGGGCTTGGTACCCAGGGTCTTTGATCTGCTTTGGAACATTCTTTTTTAATCAACTTCCTGGAGCTTCAGGCAATCAGGTACGGCCTATGGGCTTTCAGAGATTGGCTGTCCAACAGAGTTGTCCTGATCCAGACCGACAACCAGGTAGTCATGTGGTATGTCAACAAACAGGGAGGTACAGGATCATACCTCCTTTGTCAGGAAGCGGTCCAGATCTGTTCGTGGGCTCTATCCCACGGGATGGTGCTCAAGGCCATGTACCTGGCTGGGATGGAGAATGTGGTAGCAGACAGGGCTGAGTCGAACCTTCAGACCCCACAAATGCCCCTGGACCAGGGGGTAGCGAATCAGATTTTCTGCCTCTGGGGGAGCCCAGAAGTAGATCTGTTCACGTCCCCCTGCAAAAGGAAGGTGCCTCGGTTCTGCTCCCTGCACAGGTCAGACAGCAAACCAGTCTCTGATGCCCTTGCTGGACATTGGGGCAAGGTTCTTCTGTATGCGTATCCCAGGATTCCCTTAGTGGCAAAGCCTCTCTTGAAGTTTCATGAGGACAGAGGGCTTATGATCCCCATAGCCCCTCATTGGCCAAGACAGGTCTGGTTTCCACTCCTACGGGAGTTGTCCATCCAGAAACCGATCAGTCTGGGGACTTCTCTGGCTCTCATCAAGCAAGATCAGGGCAGGCTGCAGCATGCCTGTTATGAATCTGTTAGACTTTCTGCTAGGAGATAGCAATCTGTTGAAAATTGTTATGCTGATGGGAGGAGCAAGCAGAAGGAATCTGTACTAGTAGACTGCGGAGTAGCAATCTGTAGTATTTGATATAGTTGTGGTTGGATTCCTGGGCCGGTGGCAGATGACTACGCCCTTGGGAGGATATCCCGAGAGGGACCACCAGCTAGGCTTGAGTATGGAAACAGACACACATTAGTTCTTTTATTAATCAGGTATGAAGTACCAGAGGTGGCAGTAGTGAGCTGATATGCCCGGCAGGGCTGTAGTCCCTCAGGTATTGGAACAGCAATCCAGGATGGCTGAGCTGTTGAGAAACTGTAGAACGTGAGTAGGCAGAGTAGACAGGGTTCATAAACAGAACTAGATGATAAAACTCACAAAAGGTCTCAAGGAAGCTCAGGAGCTGGAACGATATAGGCCCTCGAGGAGCGAGTACCTGGTTCCAGGGAAAGCTCTGAGAGAGCGATGGTAACTCACAATTTTTTTAGTAGCGATATCTTCCAGGCAGTAGAGAATCTTCAGAGTATCCAGGAACATGGGCCCTCGAGGAGCGAGTACCGGTTCCTATCTGTAAACTGAAAGGTAAAGAGAGAGCGAGGCCCCCGAGGAGTGGGTACCTCTGGTAAGTCCGAGGAGGCAGAGTAGCTTGGGTAGCGTAGCCAAAGCAATCCCCTTGCTAACTCAATTCGATAGTGAAAATAGAGACCTTAAATATTGGAAGCGGATGACATCATCTCAGGGGGACACCCCTGAGGTTCGCGCCCTTGCTGGTACTTTAGTCAGAGCGCGCGCCCTAGGTCATCAGGCAAACATGGCAGAACTGCAACGTTGAGCCGGTCCGGGGATGCCGGAGGGAGACGGCATGGAGACGCCGCGGCAGCCAGCCATCCATCAGACCCGGAGGGAGTCGCCACAGAGGTAAAGAGGGCGGAGTGAGGGCATCGAGCAGCGACGGACACAACAATACCAACCTCCAGACCCTGTCGCTCACAGCATAGATAGTAATTCTGCAGCTGCTTGATATTTCAGAAGATGTCTTGGGTCCTGGTGACTTCTAGAAAGTCCTATGGACTGGAGGAGGTTTTCCATGTGGTGTGAGCAGAAGGCCCTAGATCCATTTTCCTGCCTCACATAAAAACTGCTCGATTACCTTCTTCACCTATCAGAGATGGATTGAAAACCAACTCCGTTAGAATTCATCTGAGTGCAGTTGGCGCATACTACCATGGTGTAGATGGTATGCCTATCTTTGTACAACCTATAGTTGTATGTTTCATGCAGGGCCTGCTTTAGTTGAAGCCTACCCCTAGGCCTCCTGCTGTATCTTGGGACCTCAATGTGGTATTAGCTCAGCTGATGAAAGCTCCTTTTAAGTTGCTGCACACCTGTGACCTGAAGTACCTGACTTTGTAATGTCAAATTTTTGGTGGTGGTCATATTTTTGGTGGCAGTCACTTCAGTGTGCAGGATCAGTGAGCTTCAGGCCTTAGTGACTTATCCACCTTGTATTAAATTATATCACAATAGGGTGGTGTTGGGTACACACCCTAAGTTTCTTCCTAAGGTGGTGATGGATTTCAATCTTAACCAGTCAATCATCTGGCCAATATTCTTTCCTAGGCCCCATTTGCACCAAGGCAAACGAGCTCTGCACAGTTTGGTTTGCAAGTGAGCCTTAGCCTTTTATCTGGAGCTGACAGGAACCCATAGACAGCCCACCTAACTTTGTTTCTTTTGATTAGAATAGGTTTGGCGTTGTTGTTGCCAAACAGACGATATCAAGTTGGTTAGCAGATTATATCTCCTTCTGTTTTGCCCAGGCAGGACTGCATCTTGGAGGGTCATGTCCAGGCTCATTCTGTCAGAGCCATGGCAGCGTCGGTGGCCCACTTGCGAGTATTCCTGTGGAAGAGATCTGCAAGGCTGCATCGTGTAGTTCTCTCCACACATTCACATCATACTACTGTCTGGATAGGGATGGCCGATGTGATATTAGGTTCAGCCAGTCTGTCCTTCGGAACCTATTTGAGGTGTAGAGCCAACTCTCTCAACCTAGGACCTGTTGTTTGGGTTCAGGCTGTCTCCCCTTTTGTTACTAACAGCATGTTGTGCCCGTTAGCATCTGGTTAGATGTCTGTTGGTCCCCTTTTGTGTTGGGGAGCAGCCTGAAGCTAGGTATTCACCCATGTCTCCAAGTTCATTTTCCTGTTCCATGTAAGACTCGCATTTTAAGTCACTCCAATGTTATATGTAAACCGAAATGATTAGCAACATTGTTGCTAGAATTTCGGTATATAAAAAAATGTTAAATAAATAAATAAATAAATGTGTGAGGACTATCATCCTGCTTATCCTTGGAGAAAGCAGAGTTGCTAACTTGTAACAGGTGTCCATAAACTGCTATTAATCAATAAGGAATAGCCACTGCTTGTTAGCAGCATTAGTAGCTTGGGATTTGTTTACTGTTTGGGAACTTGCCAGGTTCTTATAACCTGGATTAGCCTCTGTTGGACACAGGATGCTGGGCTTGATTGATCCTTGGTCTGACCAGTATGGCATGTCTTATGTTTTTATGTTCTAAATTCTTTTTCTGTGTTTAGTGCCAGTATAACTGAGTCCCCTCTGTTCTTAGCTTCCAACAGCTAAGGTCCTCAGCATAATGTCACTAGACCGTCTACTAGAAATAAAGCCCATTTGGTCTCTATAAATAAGTTTCCCTATCAAACAATCCAGTCTGTTTGCTAAAATTTTAGTAAACATTTTCATATCTGTATTTAATAAAAAAAGATGAGATGCTAGAAGGCCAATGCAATAAGACATACTCTCAAAATGGGCACTCATATTGAGCACCCATTTTTCCTAACACTTGGACAGCCACATCCCCTGTGCACCCAATACAGTATTTAAATGAGAGGGAAATTAGGGCAGCATAAAAAAGGGTGCACTAAGGGAGAATTGTGCACTTCTGGCGCTCAAAGGCATTGGGCGACCACAATTGCAACAGGCACTCACTATGATCGACGCTTTTTTGGGTTATTTTGCTGAAGTGCTGGATTTCAGTGCTGAAGTTTATTATATCAGGCGCCCATTGCTACAGGAGTCTAAATGGTACAGTCATAAGAAAGTGTGCTTCTTTTTGATCAAATGAATATACCTATATTTTTGTCCACTGCAAGCAGTAAATTCAAGAGTCAGGATGACACTAAGGAGGAGGACACATTTATCGCAACACAGAGGACATATTTTTTAATGTTTCTCATGAGCCCTTGACTGTGAGTTAACTTTACTCCACCTCCGGACCTGGAGTTAAATTCCCCATGTTAAAAAATGTGCATTGGGTGCCCAGCCTTTGGATACACTTTCCTACATCTGACTGTAATAGCTAATGTTTTCATCTACAGTTACAAAGACCTAGTACTAGCGTAATACAAGTGGGAGAAAAGGGATGTGAATCGTTTTTTGACGATTTAAAAAAATCGTCAGATATGTTTTAAATCGTCAAAAATCGTTAAGAGTTGCGATACAATAGAAATTCCCCCGATTTATCGTGAAAAATCGTAAATCGGGGGAGGGCGGGGAAAACCGGCACACCAAAACAACCCCTAAACCCACCCCGACCCTATAAAACTAATCCCTTACCTTCCCCCACCCTCCCGAACCCCCCCAAAACATTTTACGAGTAAGAACATAAGAAAATGCCATACTGGGTCAGACCAAGGGTCCATCAAGCCCAGCATCCTGTTTCCAACATCCTGTTTCCAACAGTACCTTTAAAGATGGCCACCGGCCATCCAGTGCTCCTACCATGTAACAGGAGCCGGCCAATGGCACGGATACCCTGTCACATGGTAAGGGCAAAGGGCCATCGGCGCCATCTTTGAGTGGCAGCTGACGGCCCGAGAACGGGAGATCACTCCCGGGACCACCACTAGACCACCAGGTAATTTTAAAATGTTTTAGGGGGCTCGGGAGGGTGGGGGAAGCTAAGGGGTCATTTTTAAAGGGTCGGATGGGTTTTTTTTTTATCAGGCCATCGGCGCCATTTTTGAGTGGCAGCCAAAATGGCGCCGATGGCCCGAGAGCGGGAGATCGGTCCCCGCGCCCCCACTGGACCACCAGGTAATCGTAAAAAGTTTTGGAGGGGGTTCGGGAGGGTGGGGGAAGGTAAGGGGTCAATTTTAAAGGGTCGGGCCTCACTAAAAAAAAACAAAAAACGATGTGAATCGGAACTGATTCCGATTCACATCACCACCGATCAGATTTCTTTCCCCCTCTAGCCAAACCCGATCGTTAAGACGATTGGGCACACGATTCATATCCCTATGGGAGAACCTAAAATATCAGCAGTTTCCTGTGTAACCTATGCCCAGAATTGCTTAACCCCTGGATAGTGGCACCACATATACAAATATGTTCCAATTTCACCGCATCCCCTCCAGCACACCATATCCGAGGTTAAGTGTATATGATGATAGATTACAGGTGTATGATAGGTTCGGTGTAGGAACCTAATCATTAGCTCAACCTGCCTAGTACATATAGAAATATAATGGGCAGCAATCCAGATATTCCTCCACAATTTGTGATTATATGTGCTACCCAAGACTGCATTCCATGTTGCAATCAAATATAGTGGAGTTTCTTCCCTGAATTTGCCAATTAGAATGCCCCAGTATATTGCAGGTATTCCATTAATAGCGACATCAGGATCGCTGAGATTTCTATATTATCCCAGGACAAGCAGGATGCTAGTCCTCACATATGGGTGACATCAGTAACGGAGCCCTAGTGTGGGAAAAACTTCTGTCAAAGTTTCTAGAAACTTTTGACTGGCAGCCTGAGGCTACTGAGCATGCTCGGCATGCCATGATATTCTCTGCCACAGGGGTCTCACTTCAGTCTTCGTTTTTCCGCGCCGCTGGATAGCAGCATGAACACCGGAGCCCTCTGACTTTACCTCAGTTCTAACTAAAAGCATAGTTATATTTCTTCTCATTTCTCCCTCAGGGGATCTCACTTTCTCAACTCACCGGCTGGTGAAGTACTTTAGCGTTATTCTTTTAAATAAACGCTACTATTTTTTCAGTCATCGACGGCCGTCAGTGACAGAATGGCGTCGGGATTCAAAAAATGCCCGACTTGTAACCGAACAATGTCGGTTACAGATCCGCACTTAGAGTGCGTTCGATGTCTGGGTGATCAACACGACATTTCCTCTTGTCAGAAATGTCAAGAAATGACACCCAAAGGCCGAAAACTGCGTCAGGAGAAAATTCAACAGCTCTTCAGCCTGCAGTTGATTCCCTCTCCGGCCACTTCATCAAAGTCCTCACCGGTAGGAGCTTCCAAAAAAGTCTTACTAAAAAAGCGCCGACCCAACGGTTCCAGAGATAAATCCTCCCCTACTCCATCAACATCGTCGATTCGCTCGGCGGCGGAGGTAAGGCCTTGGCATAAGCACTGTCATCGGCATGCCTCGGCGTCACCATCGGGATCCGTCCGCAGGGAACCGACAGAAAAGCGGGCTAAGTTTACGGCCACCTCGATGCCTGAAAGGCCTACTACGCCAGCACTTGCGCCACAGTTAGAATCGTCCCCACCTCCAAAGGTGCCACTTCCTATCCCAATACCGCAGGATTCACATCCTATATAAAGGAAGCAGTTTTACAAGCCATCAAGGAACACTTACCGGTGCCAGCACTGATGCCGGCGAAATCGCCGATGCCGGTGACGTCTACCTCCACATCAACATCACCGATGCCGGCCCAACCGGTGCCGATGTCCGTTCCACCGACGATGGCATCAATTCCGGGACCTCTCCCGATGCCAGGTACTGACCCGATGCCGGGCACCTTCCCGATGCCGGGTACTGACCCGATGCTGGGCACCATCCCGATGCCGCTCACGGCCCTGACACCAACCACAGTCTCGATGCCGAGCACCGTCCGGATCCCGGGAACTTTCCTGACTCCAGGACCCTTCCCGATGCCACAGGACACACCGACTCACCGTGCATCCCTTTTTTCCTCGATGCCCACATCGATGCCCCCACTTTTATCAGGCATGTCATCGATGTTTTCCACGGCTTTGGGTCCAGCATCGACGCGAATCGCGGCCACCACTGCCGTACCTTCATCTACGGGAAGGGTATCGATATCAATGATTCCAACACCAAAATCTACGATGCCACTCCCTTCTGGAGATGCTATATCCTCTGAAGCAACATTGTTTTCGGTGCTTCAGAAGAAATATCAAGACCTACTGGATTCCTTGTCCTCAAATCCGACGGAAGAGGAGTCTTCTTTCCAGGAACCTATTCCAGGACCCTCTGGTGTACCTCCTCCCCCTTCAACTGCAAATCCACATCCACACACTCCAGATTATCACACATGGAGTGATACACAATCTGACTCTTCAGAAACTTTCATGTCTGACCCTTCTCCTCCACACCCAAGGAAACAGTCCCCACCAGAAGACCTTACTTTTTCTGCCTTTATTCAGGATATGGCTGACTCTATCCCGTTTAAGTTAGTCTGAACAAGATATACGTCATCAAACCCTTGAGGTATTACAATTTGTTGATCCTCCCAAACAAATTATGGCAATACCTATTCATGACATTCTCCTCCAACTTCAACAAAGAATGTGGGAACATCCTTGTTCTATTCCTCCCATTAATAAAAGAATGGACTCAACATATTTGGTCCAAGCTGCACCAGGTTTCCAGAAATCCCAACTACCACATTCTTCAGTAGTTGTGGAGTCAGCACAGAAGAAGGCTAAAAGAGCAAGGGTGCATGCGTCTAATCCTCCTGGAAAGGATAATAGGTTTCTAGACACTTTAGGTCGTAAGGTATTCCAGGGTGCAATGTTAAACTCTAGAATAGCAGCTTATCAATTGTACATCACCCAATACCAACGAAACCTATGGAAGCAGATGGAGGAGTTTATCCCATCTCTACCCCAAGAGTACAGAGAACCAGCACAAAATCTAGTTCATAAAGCTTTTGAGGCTGGAAAACATGAAGTAAGAACAGCCTATGACTCTTTTGAGACAGTTTCAAGAGTGGCAGCTTCCGGTATAAGTGCCAGGAGTTGGGCCTGGCTTAAGGCATCAGATCTCAGGACAGAGGTCCAAGATAAACTAGTGGACCTTCCCTGCACAGGGGATAACTTATTTGGGACGAAAGTTCAAGAAGCGGTCTCCCAACTTAAAGAACATAACGAGACCTTAAGGCAGCTATCCTCTATGCCTCAGGATACTACTACACATGCTGCACGCAGAACCCAAAGGAGAGACATCCGGAGGCCTTATTACCGTCCAAAACGATATTATCCTCCTGCAACTAGGCCTCGCCAATCAAGGACCCAGCACAGAACACAGCCTCGCCAACAAAGAGCACCCAGGCCTCAGCCTGCCACTCAAACGGGTCCTGCAGCGGGCTTTTGAAAATATCTCCAGAGAACTAAGCCTTTCAAGAAATCCTCGACCAGAACTCCCTGTAGGAGGAAGACTATCCAAATTTTACAAGAATTGGATAACAATAACAACGGATCAATGGGTTCTGTCCATAATATCTCGAGGTTACAAACTCAATTTCCTATCAATTCCTACCGAATTTCAAGCACCCCAGATTCCTCTCAGCAAGGATCACATTCCTCAGCTTCAAATAGAATTACCCACCCTTCTGACATCCAGGGCTATAGAACCAGTGCCCCGGTCTCAGCAGGGCAGAGGATTCTACTCCCAATATTTCCTCATCCCAAAGAAAATGGGAGGCCTACGTCCCATCCTAGACCTCAGAAATCTCAACAAATTTCTAAAGAAAGAAAAGTTCAGGATGGTCTCTCTAGGCACCATGCTTCCACTTCTCCAAAAACAAGATTGGCTTTGTTCTCTGGATCTACAAGACGCTTACGTTCACATTTCAATATTCCCTCCTCATCGCAAGTACCTGCGATTCGTAGTAGGCCACAAACACTTCCAATACAGAGTACTACCATTCGGACTCGCCTCTGCTCCCAGGGTATTCACCAAATGTCTGGCAGTAATAGCAGCACACTTACACAAGCAAGGTGTCCATGTCTTCCCATATCTAGACGACTGGCTCATCAGAAGTCAATCTCAACATGGAGCAATAACTTCTCTCAACCAGACAATGGCTCTACTTCACTCCATGGGATTTCTCATCAATTATCAAAAATCCCATCTCACACCGTCTCATCTGCTCCAATTCATAGGAGCAGAACTCGACACCACTCTTACAAAAGCCTTTCTACCCGAGGATTGAGCAGAAACACTATCCTTCCTAGCAAACTCGCTTCACTCAAAGAAACAAGCAACAGCTCATCAGTTTCTAACCTTGCTAGGACACATGGCTTCTACAGTTCATGTCACTCCTATGGCAAGGCTCGCCATGAGAATGACTCAATGGACTTTAAGATCACAATGGATCCAAGCCATTCAGCCACTACATTCTCCAATTCAAGTAACCCACCAGCTATGATCATCTCTTCTTTGGTGGATAAACAAGGACAATTTGCGCAAGGGCCAACCCTTCCAACAACCAGTCCCACAGATAACATTAACTACAGATGCATCCACCTTGGGCTGGGGAGCTCACGTAAACAATCTCCAAACCCAAGGTACTTGGACAAAACTCAAAGCAACATTTCAAATCAATTTCCTAGAGCTTCAAGCTATACGTTATGCACTGCATGCGTTCAAGGACTGCCTTTCTCACAAGACTGTTCTTATCCAGACAGACAACACAGTAGCCATGTGGTACATCAACAAACAGGGAGGTACGGGCTCGTATCTCCTTTGTCAAGAGTCTGCACAGATTTGGACCTGGGCCCTAGACCATTCAATGTTTCTCCGGGCCACTTATCTAGCAGGCATTCAAAACGTAGTGGCGGATCGACTCAGCCGTCAATTCCAACCGCACGAATGGTCCCTGGACCCCGCAGTGGCAACCAGGATTTTTCAACGATGGGGACATCCAACCATAAACCTCTTTGCGTCACACCTGAATCACAAAGTGGACAAATACTTTAGACACATTCCTACTCCCATAGCAACCTAAAACTTAACTAGGAACTGATCAAAATTGAGATGAAGGCAGCAGTCCAGCAGCAAGAGGGGGCCTTCCCAGTCTTTTGCATCGAGTGTCACATGTATGATTTTTTACCCACCGGTGAGAAGTTGTACATGTGCATGCGATGCAAAGAGCTCCTGGCTCTCAGAGAATGAGTCCGGTCTCTGGAGGCTAGAGTGGCAGACCTGGAGGAGCTGAGGCAGACAGAGAGGTATATAGATGAGACCTTCAGGGACATAGTAGTCAAGTCCCAACTTCAGACTGGCAGCCCTGGTGCTCCCTTGGAGGAAGAAGGTCTCATGATGGGAGAGCACCAACCAGGAGCAGCAGGAAAGGATCCTGTAGCAAGGACCTGCTCTCCAGGTGATGCATTGTCCTTTTGCACTGAGGATATCTCCCCAAGGCCTACTGCCCAGGAGGGAAGGGTTAGGTCGGCCGTCATAGTTGGTGATTCGATTATTAGAAATGTAGATAGCTGGGTGGCTGGTGGGCGTGAGGATTGCCTGGTAACATGCCTACCTAGTGTGAAGGTGGCAGACCACACGCGTCACCTAGATAGGATTTTAGACAGTGCTGGGGAGGAGCCGGTTGTCGTGGTACATGTGGGCACCAACGACATAGGAAAATGTGGGAGGGAGGTTCTGGAAGCCAAATTTAGGCTCTTAGGTAGAAAGCTGAAATCCAGAACCTCCAGGGTAGCTTTCTCTGAAATGCTCCCTGTTCCACGCGCAGGTCACCAGAGGCAGGCAGAGCTCCGGAGTCTCAATGCGTGGATGAGACGATGGTGCAAAGAAGAGGGATTCAGTTTTGTTAGGAACTGGGGAACCTTTGGGGGAAGGGGGAGTCTCTTCCGAAGGGATGGGCTCCACCTTAACCAGGGTGGAACCAGACTGCTGGCACTAACCTTTAAAAAGGAGATAGAGCAGCTTTTAAACTAGAACAAAGGGGAAAGCCGACAGTCGCTCAGCAGCGCATGGATCGGAGAGAGGTATCTTTAAAGGATACTAATGATGCATTAGAATTAGGGCATCCCAACAGTGAGGTTCCAATAATTAGAAAAGTAGTCCAAGTGCCTGTAACTAAAAACTCACCTGAGCTAAAAAATTCTAACTTATCCCTATCAATTAAAAAGCAGAATGAAAATACAAACAAAAAACAAACTTTGAAATGTTTGTATGCTAATGCCAGAAGTCTAAGAAGTAAGATGGGAGAATTAGAATGTATAGCAGTGAATGATGACATAGACTTAATTGGCATCTCAGAGACATGGTGGAAAGAGGATAACCAATGGGACAATGCTATACTGGGGTACAAATTATATCGCAATGACAGAGAGGAGCACTCAGGAGGAGGTGTGGTGCTTTATGTCCAGGATGGCATAGAGTCCAACAGGATAAACATCCTGCATGAGACTAAATACAAAATTGAATCTTTATGGGTAAAAATCCCTTGTCTGTCGGGGAAGACTATAGTGATAGGGGTATACTACCGTCCACCTGGTCAAGATGGTGAGACGGACAGTGAAATGCTAAGAGAAATTAGGGAAGCTAACCAAATTGGTAGTACAGTAATAATGGAAGACTTCAATTACCCCAATATTGACTGGGTAAATGTATCATCGGGTCACGCTAGAGAGATAACGTTCCTGGATGGAATAAATGATAGCTTTATGGAGCAATTGGTTCAGGAACCGACAAGAGAGGGAGCAATTTTAGATCTAATTCTCAGTGGAGCACAGGACTTGGTGAGAGAGGTAACGGTGGTGGGACCTCTTGGCAATAGTGATCATAATATGATCAAATTTGATTTAATGACTGGAAGAGGAACAGTGTGCAAATCCAAGGCTCTCGTGCTAAACTTTCAAAAGGGAAACTTTGATAAAATGAGAAAAATTGTTAGAAAAAAACTGAAAGGAGCAGCTACAAAAGTAAAAAATGTCCAAGAGGCGTGGTCATTGTTAAAAAATACCATTCTAGAAGCACAGTCCAGATGTATTCCACACATTAAGAAAGGTGGAAAGAAGGCAAAACGATTACCGGCATGGTTAAAAGGGGAGGTGAAAGAAGCTATTTTAGCCAAAAGATCTTCATTCAAAAATTGGAAGAAGGATCCAACAGAAGAAAATAGGATAAAGCATAAACATTGGCAAGTTAAATGTAAGACATTGATAAGACAGTCTAAGAGAGAATTTGAAAAGAAGTTGGCTGTAGAGGCAAAAACTCACAGTAAAAACTTTTTAAAATATATCCGAAGCAGAAAGCCTGTGAGGGAGTCAGTTGGACCGTTAGATGATCGAGGGGCACTTAGAGAAGATAAGGCCATCGCAGAAAGATTAAATGATTTCTTTGCTTTGGTGTTTACTGAAGAGGATGTTGGGGAGGTACCCGTAAGGGAGAAGGTTTTCATGGGTAATGATTCAGATGGACTGAATCAAATCACGGTGAACCTAGAAGATGTGGTAGGCCTGATTGACAAACTGAAGAGTAGTAAATCACCCAGACTGGATGGTGTACACCCCACAGTTCTGAAGGAACTAAAAAATGAAATTTCAGACCTATTAGTAAAAATTTGTAACTTATCATTAAAATCATCCATTGTACCTGAAGACTGGAGGATAGCAAATGTAACCCCAATATTTAAAAAGGGCTCCAGGGGCGATCCAGGAAACTACAGACCGGTTAGCCTGACTTCAGTGCCAGGAAAAATAGTGGAAAGTGTTCTAAACATCAAAATCACAGAACATATAGAAAGACATGGTTTAATGGAACAAAGTCAGCATGGCTTTACCCAGGGCAAGTCTTGCCTCACAAATCTGCTTCACTTTTTTGAAGGAGTTAATAAACATGTGGATAAAGGTGAACCGGTAGATATAATATACTTGGATTTTCAGAAGGCGTTTGACAAAGTTCCTCATGAGAGGCTTCTAGGAAAAGTAAAAAGTCATGGGATAGGTGGCGATGTCCTTTCGTGGATTGCAAACTGGCTAAAAGGCAGGAAACAGAGAGTAGGATTATATGGACAATTTTCTCAGTGGAAGGGAGTGGACAGTGGAGTGCCTCAGGGATCTGTATTGGGACCCTTACTTTTCAATATATTTATAAATGATCTGGAAAGAAATACGACGAGTGAGATAATCAAATTTGCAGATGACACAAAATTGTTCAGAGTAGTTAAATCACAAGCAGATTGTGATAAATTGCAGGAAGACCTTGTGAGACTGGAAAATTGGGCATCCAAATGGCAGATGAAATTTAATGTGGATAAGTGCAAGGTGATGCATATAGGGAAAAATAACTCATACTATAATTACACAATGTTGGGTTCCATATTAGGTGCTACAACCCAAGAAAGAGATCTAGGTGTCATAGTCGATAACACATTGAAATCGTCGGTTCAGTGTGTTGCGGCCGTCAAAAAAGCAAACAGAATGTTGGGAATTATTAGAAAGGGAATGGTGAATAAAACGGAAAATGTCATAATGCCTCTGTATCGCTCCATGGTGAGACCGCACCTTGAATACTATGTACAATTCTGGTTGCCGCATCTCAAAAAAGATATAATTGCGATGGAGAAGGTACAGAGAAGGGCTACCAAAATGATAAGGGGAATGGAACAACTCCCCTATGAGGAAAGACTAAAGAGGTTAGGACTTTTCAGCTTGGAGAAGAGACGACTGAGGGGAGATATGATAGAAGTGTTTAAAATCATGAGAGGTCTAGAACGGGTAGATGTGAATCGTTTATTTACTCTTTCGGATAGTAGAAAGACTAGGGGGCACTCCATGAAGTTAGCATGGGGCACATTTAAAACTAATCGGAGAAAGTTCTTTTTTACTCAACGCACAATTAAACTCTGGAATTTGTTGCCAGAGGATGTGGTTAGTGCAGTTAGTATAGCTGTGTTTAAAAAAGGATTGGATAAGTTCTTGGAGGAGAAGTCCATTACCTGCTATTAAGTTCACTTAGAGGATAGCCACTGCCATTAGCAATGGTAACATGGAATAGACTTAGTTTTTAAGTAGTTTCCAGGTTCTTATGGCCTGGATTGGCCACTGTTGGAAACAGGATGCTGGGCTTGATGGACCCTTGGTCTGACCCAGTATGGCATTTTCTTATGTTCTTATGTTCTTACTGTTCTCTACACATACAGAAGAACCAACCAGCCAAGGAAGCATTTGCTCACCCTTGGAACTTAGGCCTACTATATGCGTATCCTCCAATACCGCTTATAACCAAAACTCTAGTGAAGCTACAGCAGGACAAGGGGTCCATGATACTCATAGCCCCATATTGGCCTCGACAAGTATGGTTCCCCCACACTCTAGACCTCTCGATCAGGGATCCAATTCGCCTGGGAACAGCTCCCACTCTCATAACTCAGGATCAGGGTCGGTTGCGCCATCCCAACCTTCAATCCCTATCCCTGGCAGCATGGATGTTGAAAGCTTAATCTTACGACCACTTAATCTTTCAACCCATATCTCTCAAGTGCCTATGGCTTCACGTAAACCTTCCACACGAAAGAACTACGCTTCCAAATAGAAGAGATTCACCTTGTGGTGCAAGCAAAACAACATTGATCCTTTCACTTGCCCTACTACTTCTCTACTAGACTACTTATACCATCTTTCAGACTCTGGTCTCCAGACTTCATCTGTAAGGGTACATTTAAGTGCAATCTCTGCTTACCATACTAAGATAGGAGATGCACCAATTTCCACACAACCTCTTGTCAGCAGGTTTATGAGAGGTTTAACTCAACTCAAACCACCAATTCGACCTCCAGTCACAGAATGGGACTTGAATCTTGTATTAACAAGACTCATGCATTCTCCTTTCGAACCCATAGACTCCTGTGATCTTAAATTTCTCACATGGAAGACTATCTTTCTCATAGCCATTACATCAGCTAGAAGGGTTAGTGAATTACAAACACTGGTCACTTACGCACCCTACACAAAGTTCCTACATGACAGAGTGGTCCTCCGTACGCATCCAAAATTCCTTCCCAAAGTAGTCACGGAATTCCACTTGAACCAATCCATAGTTTTACCCACATTCTTTCCAAGACCTCACTCCCATCAAGGAGAATCAGCCTTACATACCTTGGACTGTAAACGTGCGCTTTTTACTTAAACCGCACTGCAACACACAGAAAATCCAATCAACGTTTTGTTTCTTATGATCCAAACAAACCGGGTAAAGCAGTGGGTAAACATACTCTATCCAGTTGGCTAGCAGATTGCATACAGTTTTGCTATGGCAAAGCAGGCCTTCCTCTCCAAGGGCGAGTAAAGGCACACTCCGTAAGGGCAATGTCAACCTCCGTAGCACACTACCGTTCAGTGCCAATCCTTGACATCTGTAAGGCAGCAACATGGAGTTCACTTCATACCTTTGCAGCTCATTACTGTTTGGACAAAGCAGGACGACAAGATTCAGCCTATGGACAATCTGTCTTAAAGAACTTGTTTCCAGTTTAATCCCAACTCCTTCTACAACCAATCTGCTGTGATCTTCGGCTGCCTCATTTCCACAACAACACATCACTGTTGCCTTCATATAAAATGACTCAGCCTCTAGCTTGCTAATCACCCATATGTGAGGACTAGCATCCTGATTGTCCTGGGATAAAGCAAAATTGCTTACCTTGTAATAGGTGTTATTCCAGGACAGCAGGATGTAGTCCTCACGAAACCCACCCGCCACCCCGCGGAGTTGGGCCTCATACCTTTGATTACTTTATTTTTGCTAAAGCTTATTGCTACATACGAGACTGAAGTGAGACCCCTGTGTCAGAGAATATCATGGCATGCCAAGCATGCTCAGTAGCCTCAGGCTGCCAGTCAAAAGTTTCTAGAAACTTTGACAGAAGTTTTTCCCGCACTAGGGCTCCGTTACTGACGTCATCCATATGTGAGGACTACATCCTGCTGTCCTGGGATAACACCTATTACAAGGTAAGCAATTTTGCTTTCTGTTCAATGGCCTCATTGGCATTGAAATATCTGGATGACACACCACTGCCTCACGCAAATGTAGATACTATGCATGCGCATGCACTGGCAAGTCAAATTCCTCATTTAAGTCACTAAAGGATTGAGACCTGTATCATCCCAAAGATGGGCAATAGTGAACAGACCTAGCACTTTCCACTCTTGAATCTCTTTAGATAAAGTATAACCTGAGATCAAAGTGTTCCCATACATGTGAAAAAGCTTCAGCTGTCATACCTAAAAATCTTTGCATTTTTGCTCCACCCTGCAGTTGCGCCAACTCCACCTCGGTCCATGGATCCACACCCGCAACACTATTCTCTTTTTTGAGGAAACTAGCATAGCTAATCATTCTACCTCTGAGACAGGCCTTAAAGGTCTCCTATCTCAAAACAGGTGTACAATCAATCTCATGACTGTGCAAATTAAAATCAGAAATTGTCTCTTTGAGAAGATTTGGGAAATGCTTGTGCCCCAATATAGCCATATTCATTTGCCAGTGAAAAGCCCAGGCTTTACAGGGGCCTAAGTGTAGGGTCACTTCCACTGGGGAGTGATCAGAGATTGTACTGGCCAGTGTTTTACTGTCCCAAATTCTGGGAACAAACTATAGCATTCATAAAAACCATTGTGATGGCGAAACCGAACGACAGTATATAAAACTCGTCAAATAAATAAATAAAATAAATAAAAAGTAGTCTAGCCAGGTATACATGTTGTGCCTTGGCGATTAGAAAGTGCAGCAAGCCCTGCCTACCCTGAGGCCACGTCATCGTCAAGTGAGTTTTTATTGCTGAGTCGAGCCGCTGCTGCGAAGAACAGGCTGGTTATCTGGGGCTGTGTGTTGGGAGGTTCACCGCTAATTGTTATCAGTGTGCTGAGTGAGAGCCCAGCGATACTCGGGCTCTTAGACCCCGTCCCCCATGAATTGACGCCATGCAGCAACCCCTGCCTACCCTGAGGCTATGTCATCGCCAAGTGACTTTTTATTGCTGAGTTGAGCCGCTGCGGCTCGCCGAAGAGGCATGTCTAAGAGGGTCGCCTCTTGGGGAGCCTCTTTGGGGGATATTTTGGGGATTAGTATGGTGAATTTTATTCCAGTTATAATGGGTAATGGTAAATATAATCCAGAATTTATAGATTTAAGAACAGAGTTCCCCGTTAGAATTTCTCAGTATTTGCAACCAATTGACATTATCCCTAGTGGAAATGTTACTAGTAAGAATGATTCCATCTTGAAGGGCATTTTAATTAATGCCCGGTCATTAAATAAACATTGGTTTGAAATACATGAATTAATTCGGGAAAAAAACCTGGATATTGCTTGTATTGTTTAACAGTTTGAACCTTTTGAAACCTTGTTTAACCCCCCTTATCCCTGTAACCTTGTATTTTGTAAACCGTTATGATGGTGTTATTTTGACGAATCCGAATGACAGTATATAAAACTCGTTAAATAAATAAATATTACTGAAATGTGGTTCAATAAGAACCAGGGAATCGCTATCTCCCAGATTTGTCCCAAGGATTTGATGTTTTAAAATAGAGTAGGTAAGCAAGATGGAGGTGTGGCAATTGTTTATAAGAAAGGGCTACCAGTTAAAAGATTGGTTCAGGATCCAGTAAAGGGTTGTGAAAGTACTTTGATGAAATTTAATTTTTTGACTCCGATTGTACTTTCTCTTTGGTATTGTCCTCCTGATTCACCATCTTCCTGTTATGAAGAAGTGTTGGAGAATTTGATATCATTGGCAGCTAAATATACTTATTTAATTATATTAGGTGATTTTAATCTTCACTCTGGTAAATCTACAGGTTTTAGTTCAACTGAGTTTTTATCTTGTCTTGAGATCTCTGATTTAATACAGATTGTACAAAGCCTGACTCGTGAAAAAAATAATTTATTAGACCTTATATTTGGCTCTCATTTTGCTTGTGGTTGTGGCAATCTGCAATATTTAGACTCTGAAAAGATGGTTTGATCTGATTATTTTTTATTATTGTTTAATCTTATTGGTGCTAATTCCTTGGCTCATGAAAGTAAGGATAATCAAGAAGTATATAGATAGGGTAAAGTTGATAATGTGAAATTTAGGGGTAGATTTTAAGACTTATGCGCGTAAACCCAGGCTTTATGCACGCCCACCAATTTTCAAAGGCCCGGCCACGCGCGTAAACCCTTGGGACGTGTGTAAGTCCCGGGGTTGGTGAAGGGGGCGGGGCGGGGCTAGAGGCACTTGGCACAGCGACCATTTGCCGCTGTGCCAGGGGATCGCATGCCGGCAGGGTGCTAGCGCACGCAACTTGCGCCTGCTCAAAGCAGGCACAAAAAATAAGACAATGCATTTGGGGGGGTTTAGGATAGGGATAGGGGGAGGGCAGGATAGGGGAAGGGGAAAGGATGTCAGACTAGAGGATTGGCAAGTTCCCTCCCAGTCCACTCCTTAATTGGAGCGGACTGGGAGGGAACTGGGGAAGGCCCCAATGCGTTACCGCACGTAACAGCGAAAATCCTCCCCCCCTTGCGTGTGCCGAGCTGGCATTTTATAACACGCGTGCGCCAGCCTGCACATGTTATAAAATCGTGCGCAAATGTGTGCGCGCCAGGTAGCACGCACAATTGGACACGCAATCTTTTAAAATCTACCCCTTAATGAGCATTTAGAAAAGATGTTAGATGAGGAAAAGTTATTCATTAAAGATGGTGATGTAAATATAATGACTGAACAGTGGTATAGTTTACTAAAAAAGGGAATGCAGGAAACTTCAGGAACTAAGATAAAAATGATGAGTGATAAAAGTATTATGTCCCCTTGGTGTTCAGATACGTTAGCAGAGCTGAAAAGGGTTTGTCGATGGTTGGAGAGGTTGTGGAAGAAATCAGGTTTACAAAGTGATCGTGATTGTTAGAGAATTGCTAATACTAAGTTTTTTAAAAACATTGTTGTGGCAAACAATTATATTTTTCAAATTTAATTGATCGGGCAAAAGGGAATCCCAGAATGGTATTTAATACTGTGAAGAGTTTACTTAGAACTAACAAAAACGATTACTTGATTTATGATGATCTTCCCAACAGTGGGCAATTATTAGGTTTTTTTCAGCAAAAGGTCGATATTCTTCCGGAAGAACTTATAGTTGATTCTTCACTTGGGTTAGATACGGGTAAAATCCCGGTTGAAAATTTAGAAGATCCATTGGTTGATTTGATGTCTAAACAAATTGAGAAAATTGTGGAGGTTGAAGGTTTATCTTCTTTTGAAACTATTTCTCTTATGGAATTAAAATCGGTTTTGAGTAAAATAAAAACTTCAAATTGTTTTTTGGATCTTTGTCCTTCTAAACTTTTCTGGGAATTTTCTAAAAATATTCTAAAAGAATTCTTGTCTTTGATAAATTTATCATTGACAAGGAGTAATGTTCCATCAATTTTGAAAAAGGCTGTTGTTAAACCTTTATTAAAAAAGGATCATTTAGATCCTAGAGACTGCAAAAATTACAGGCCAGTATCAAATTTGCCATTTATGTCAAAGATTATGGAGAAATTGGTTTTTATTCAAATATCTGAATATTTGGCTGAAAATAATGTATTGGATGATGCTCAACATGGTTTCAGAAAATTTTGTAGTACGGAAACTTTGATCATAACATTGGGAGAAAAGCTACTCCCTATTTTGGATAAGGATGAATCAGCATTTTTAGTATTGGTTGATCTTTCTAGTGCTTTTGATTTAGTAGACCATTCAGTTTTATTAAAGCGCTTTGAATTGTTAAGAATTTGTGATGAAGCTTTAAAATGGTTATCTAGTTTCCTTCAAGATAGGGAGCAATTGGTGATCTTCCAAGGTATGAGTTCTTCCTTTAATAAAATCAAATCAGGGGTTCCTCAGGTTTCAACTCTGCCGCCTCTTCTTTTTAATTTGTTTCTCATTTCATTGGGTAATTTAATAAGATCATTTGGATTTACTCCATTTATTTATACTGATGACATACAAATTTTGGCTCATGTGGGAGATTCTTCTAAAGACATTAACAATAAAATGAATCTCTGTTTACAAACTACCTCCAGTTGGTTTGTTGAAAATAAATTAGTACTTAATTCTGAAAAATGGAAATGTTGAAAATTGACAAGGAGACGATTCCAGAGGGAATATGTTTGAATGGTATACAATTGGTCCCAAAAGACCAAGTTAAATCTTTAGAGGTAATTATGGATTCAGAATTCTCCTTGGAAAATCATATAATACAGGTGACTTGCAATTCTTATTCTAGGTTAAAATTATTAAGATAATTGAGACCTTATTTGGGCAATATTGTGCTCAAATTGTTGGCTTTTGCTTTGGTTCTTTCTCACCTAGATGATTGCAATGCAATATTTCTAGGACTGCAAGGTAAAGTCATTTGTAAACTTCAATTAATTGAAAATACTGCAGCCCGAATTGTGTTAGGAAAATCTCATAGAATATCGGCTAGGTGTAAGTAAATACTGCAGCCCGAATTGTGTTAGGAAAATCTTGTAGAATATCGGCTAGGTGTAAGTTTAAAAATTTGGTGTTGGCCTTCAAAATATTGAATGATTTTGGTTTGCCTTCTTTAAGACACTTGACTTGGCAAGTGTCTAACAGACATCTTCTTTCATCTGAAGGTTGATATCTACAGCTTCCTCCAGTGAAAAAATTTAAATATTTGCATTTGGCTATTAGATTGTTCTCTAATGCTATTCCGAGCAGTAAAGAAGAAACTAATCTAAATTTCAAAATAATTTGAAAACTTGGTTTATGGTTGCCATTTCATGATGATTTCATTAAATTGACTAGGGTTGACTCAGCAATACAAAAAGCGATATTAAAGGCAATATTAAAAGTAGCATTGATAGCAATATCAAGTCGCAGTGATCAGGGTATGGAATTAATTTGAGTTGCTATATTTTAATGTTAATTAATATGTTTTAATCTAAATTGTAATTATTGTTATATTTTATTTGTATATTTGTTTTATTTTTGTAAATCGCTTTGGGCGATAAATAATTATCGGTAAAGTGTTTAATAAATGATGATAAATAAAATAAATAAAAAAAAAAATAGTCTTTCTGTCAAGTGTTGGGTGCACGATATGTCAGTAAGAGTAAAGGTATCTGTAAGATCTTAGGGGTCCCTGTGGTGCCGAGTACCAGTCTTTGACGAAGATGTTTGGTCTAGAAGAAGATCAGGACATACATTCCAGTCTCCTCCCAAACATAATTGTTCAAAACCAAACATTGTTAGGGTATCTGTTAGGGCTTTATAAAACTCTATTGGGTCATAGTTTGGATCGTACACATTTCCCAAGTAAAACATAGACTGCAGTGTACACTTCAAAATCATGCAGCTCCCTTCTGTGTCTACTCGATGCCAGTGTACAGTTAAAGGGAGGTGTTTATCTATCAGAACATGCACTCCTCTAGTTCTGGAGTTAAGAACACAAGAACATGCCATACTTGGTCAGACCAAGGGTCCATCAAGCCCAGCATCCTGTTTCCAATAGTGGCCAATCCAGGCCATAAGAACCTGGCAAGTACCGGTAGATGTAGTTTCCCTGTACGTACCAGGATCATTCCAGACGGTGGGTTATGTCCCCGTCCAGCAGATGGAGTCAGAACAAAAACTCTCAGGGGAGGTCCCATATAACCACACCTCCCCTGTCTCAATTCTCAGTATAGTTCTGACTCCAGCAGATGTGAGCAGGGGACACTGAGGTCCCCAGCACTTGGCCTTAGGGTCTTAATCTTTCTACTATTTTCTTTTGAGGGATCAAGTAAACCGGAGTGAAGGCAACTCTGCTATACCTCGGTATATAAAAAATGCTAAATAAATAAAAATAAATAAATAAATAAAGTTTATTAATGAAAAGGGGAAAAAAACTTTCATTTTGGAGATTCAGCTCTCATATAGAGTCACAGCCAGGAAAGGAGCCCTTTCCTTAGTGAACAGTGACTTGCTGACAGGCTGCCTTCCTTCTTTCGCCTTCTCCGTTCACTACCTCCCCCCCCCCCCAACCCCTCCGTTAGTTATACTTTACAGGGTTGGAGGTAAGTGTGTTGTTTTTTGTTTTAGAGCGCCGTGGAAGTCTTCGGAGCAGGGCGCTCAGGGCCGAGGGAGCACATCGGTGGTGCCGATCACTCCCCTCCTGCCCATGTTAGCGTGCACCCACCCCACCTGTTTGGTGCGAGGAGCCTCCTGGCCCGCGGCCCCGCGACGTCACATTCCCCGGGGCCGCCTGCCGTCGGGAAGCCTCATTCCCCGTCGGTTTCTTCGGGCTGGTGGGTGGGGATCAGGGCCGAGCCCGCAGTTACACCGTTTGCTTCTCGCGGCCTATGTCAGCGCTAACTGCTCCTCCCCCCCCCTCCCCCGCTCTCTCCTCATGGAGTCAGCGGCAGCCGAGCGGTGAGGGCGCCTGTGAGAAGGGAGAGCTCGTGCCACACGAGGGACGTTCTTGGTCATCATGTCGTCGGAGGGGGAGAACAGCCCCGCCTCGGGGGAGACGGAGCGACTACAGGACCTCGGGGGCAGAAAGAGGCAAGCCCCGTTTTCGCCGAGCGCGGGAACGGCAGCCATTTTGTTCCCTGCTACTAACGCCGGTCTCTCTGAGGAAGATGCAGAGGCCCAACTTTCTGCCACTCTGCCTTTTCCTGGCGCCGGAGCACAACCAGGGAGTCAGCTTCGTGGGAACTCGGGCAATCTTTTCTCTCCCGAGTTTATAGTCCTGATGCACAGGGCTTTCATGCATAGCAGGGACTCTCTGCTGGGAGGAGGGGACCCTCCCCCAGCCAAGCGACCGTGCCCAACCCTTTTGGGGGGTTTCTTCCCACAGTTTACCGTTCCACTCGCTGCGGGAGTCCCAGGAACCTCGAGGACATCCCCTGTCACTCCACCAGTGCCGCAAACAGCAGGGGGAGGAGGAGGAGGAGATCCTCTCCTAGATCAGCTCACCGAGGACCCCTCCCTGACAGCGCAGGTTGAGGGAGATGATCCCAGAGTCCTACAAATCTTTCAGGCGGGGGAGTTAGAGGAACTCATACCACACATCCTACAGGAGATGGATATTGACCCTCCTCCGGATCTGGTGGCTCCAGATCCGAACGTCAAGAAGGGGGATCCTCTACTTGCGGGCCTTCGGCCGTTGGCAAAGGCCTTTCCCACCCATCACAATATTTTGCAGCTGATTGCCCGAGAGTGGGACACTCCAGAGGCCAATCTTCGGGTGGGTAGAGCCATGGACAAATTGTATCCTCTGCCGGTGGATTTCTTGGAACTGCTTCGAGTTCCCGTAGTGGATTCGGCGGTTTCAGCGGTGACAAAACACACGACCATCCCCGTCACCGGGGGAACACCCTTGAAGGACCTTCAGGATAGGAAGTTAGAGGTTTTCCTGAAGCGGGTGTTCGAGGTCTCGGCACTGGGCATGAGGGCTGCTATCTGCAGTTCACTAGCCCAGCGTGCAGGACTCAGGTGGGTACAACAGCTTCTCACGTCGCAGACACTGCCGGATGCCGAGGCCCAGCAGGCGGACAGGTTAGAGACCGTGGTAGCCTACGGAGCGGATGCTCTATATGACCTTATCAGAGTGCAAGCGCGAGCCATGGTGGCAGCGGTTTCTGCACGCCGTCTCCTGTGGCTAAGGAATTGGTCAGCAGATGCCTCCTCCAAGACCCGTTTGGGGTCTCTTCCTTTCAAGGGCAAGTTCCTGTTTGGGGAAGATCTGGATCAGATCATTAAGACACTCAACGAAAATGCAGTCCACAAGTTGCCTGAGGATCGGCCGCGCTCTTACAGATCATTCAATACTAGCAGGAACAGGTATCGCAATCAACGTAAGGTCCGCCCCTCGAGACAGCAGCCGCCTCAGGCTCCTTCATCACGATCTCATACTTGGAATCGGTCCTTTCGGGGTCGTCGGCCCGGCAAGGACGGCCACGCCGCGGGCACCTCCGCCAAGTCATCGCAATGATGCCAGGCGGACCCACGAGTCGATTCCCCGGCTGGGGGGTCGACTTGCGCTCTTCTACGGGGCAGGGGTCCGAATCACTTCAGACCAATGGGTCCTAAGTATTCTAAGACAAGGCTACGCGTTGGATTTTGTGCACACGCCACCAGACAGGTTTCTATTCTCTCCCTGCGGATCCCTCGTAAAGCGCCAGGCCATACGCCAGACCCTGGATCGTCTCCGCGCATTGGGAGCCATAGTTCCGGTTCCGGCCTCCGAGTTGGGACGGGGTCACTATTCCATTTACTTTGTGGTACCCAAGAAGGAAGGGACCTTCCGACCCATTTTGGATCTCAAGACTGTCAACAATTCACTCAGGGTTCCTCGTTTCCGCATGGAGACGCTCCGCTCGGTGCTGGCGGCGGTACATCCGGGGGAGTTTCTGGCCTCCTTGGATCTCACGGAAGCATATCTACATATCCCGATCCACCAGGCTCATCAGCGATATCTTCATTTCAAGATCTTGGGACAGCACTTCCAGTTCCGGGCGCTACCTTTCGGGCTGGCCACGGCACCCCGGGTATTCACGAAAATCATGGTGGTAGTGGCGGCTGCGCTCCGGAGGGAAGGCATCCTGGTGCATCCTTACCTGGACGATTGGCTCATCAGGGCAAAGTCGCGGGCACAAGGGATTCAAGCGGTCAACAGAGTAATCCAGCTGGGGTGGATCATCAACTTTGCAAAAAGCAGGCTGCATCCCTCTCAGACACTGGACTTTCTGGGAGCTCATTTCGACACGGGGGCAGCCATGGTCTTCCTCAGTGCGGAGAGAGCACAGGCACTATGCGAGCAGATTCTCTCGTTTCTGTCTCTCGAGGTCCCGACGGCGTGGGACTATCTTCAGGTCCTGGGAACCATGGCCTCCACCATCGACCTAGTTCCGTGGGCCTTTGCCCACCTTCATCCCCTTCAGAGAGCGCTGCTTTCCCGTTGGAAGCCGATGTCCTGGGATTATCAGGCGACTCTTCCAATCCCGGACTTTGCAAGGCGCAGTCTCGATTGGTGGCTGGATCCTCGCCGCCTGGCTCAAGGAGTGTCCCTGGAGCCTCCGGACTGGATGATAGTGACTACGGACACCAGTCTATCCGGCTGGGGAGCGGTCTGTCAAGACGCCTCGATCCAGGGGCGGTGGTCGGAGGAACAGTCGACCTGGCCCATCAACCGCTTGGAGTCCAGGGCCGTTCGGCTCGCTCTTCAAGGATTCCTACACGTGGTACAACACCGGGCGGTCCGGGGTACTGTCGGACAACGCCACCACGGTGGCGTACATCAACAGGCAGGGAGGCACAAGGAGTCGGCTGGTGTCCTTGGAGATAGACAGGCTGATGGAATGGGCGGAGGTCCATCTTCTGCGTCTGGCAGCTTCCCACATAGCGGGCGTCGACAACGTTCAGGCGGATTTCCTCAGCCGGCAGCACTTGGATCCAGGAGAGTGGGAGCTCTCGGAAGAGGCGATGGATCTGATAGTCAAGCGCTGGGGAACTCCATACTTAGATCTCATGGCAACGGCCAGGAATGCAAAGGCCACTCGCTTCTTCAGTCGAAGAAGGGAACACGGGGCAGAAGGAGTCGATGTGCTGGTGCTTCCATGGCCACGCCAGTGACACTGGTGGGAAAGGTTATTCGAAGAATAGAGACTCATCAGGGCTCGGTAATACTCGTGGCTCTGGAGTGGCCCCGAAGACCGTGGTTCGCGGATCTTCTCCAGTTAGCGGTGGGCAACCCGCTCCGCCTCGGTCACCTTCCGCGACTCCTGCGTCAGAGCCCAATATTTTTTCCAGTGGCAGATCGCTTCTGTCTTGCGGTCTGGCTTTTGAAAGGCGCAAGCTGAGATGTTGCGGTCACCCTGAACCCGTCATCTCCACTCTGCTACGGGCGCGCAAGACGTCCACATCGGTTACGTATGTTCGAGTGTGGAAGGTTTTTGAGGAGTTGTGTGGTTCGAAAGCCATTCCGGCTCCACAGGCTTCGGTGGCGCAGATTCTTACCTTCCTGCAGGCGGGCCTGGATCTGGGTCTGGCCTATAACTCTCTCCGAGTGCAGGTGGCGGCTCTGGGAGCCTTCCTTCAGAGTACGGACGGAAGTCTTCTGTCTTCTCATCCGGATATCCTTCATTTTCTGAAGGTAGTGAGACACCTAAAGCCTCCAATCTGGCCGCCCTGTCCTTCGTGGAACTTGAACCTGGTTCTTCGGGCCCTCTGCAGTCCTCCATTTGAACCGTTGCGTTCCGCTACCATCAAGGATGTTACTCTCAAGACAGCTTTTCTGGTGGCGATCAGTTCAGCAAGGCGGGTTTCGGAGTTACAGGCGCTTTCCTGTCGGGAACCATACCTCCATTTTTCGCCGGGTGGAGTTTCTCTGCGTACTGTTCCCTCGTTTTTACCTAAGGTAGTATCGGGGTTTCATCTTAATCAGTCTGTGGAACTTCCATCCTTTCCCTCTACGGAGTCAGGTGATCTGCACAAACTAGATGTTCGATGTGTTTGATGCACTACCTGGAGATTACTAATGACTTCCGGCTTTCCGATCATTTGTTTGTCCTTTGGTCGGGGCCTCGGAGAGGGTGCATGGCCTCGAAGCAATCCATTGCTCGCTGGTTGAAAGGAGCGATCATTGCAGCATATCTGGGCGCAGATAAGGCTCCTCCATTGGTGCTTAAGGCTCATTCTCTCCGCGCTCAGGCAACGTCCTGGGCTGAGAGTTCCTCCGTACCCGCCCAGGAAATCTGTAGGGCGGCCACTTGGAAGTCAATTCACCCTTTACCAGGCATTATCGTCTGGACGTCCGTGCGTCTTCGGACGGTCATCTGGGGGATAGGGTCATTCGGGCAGGGCTGTCCGTGGCCCACCCATGATAGGGAAGCTTTGGTACATCCCACCGTCTGGAATGATCCTGGTACGTACAGGGAAATGAAAATTATTCCTTACCTGCTAATTTTCGTTCCTGTAGTACCATGGATCATTCCAGACACCCTCCCTAGATTTGGGGGTTGTTTGTTGTGGGACATCCCTGCTTACCTGTCTCTATCACCTTTACTGTCTTGTACTGCGGGACTGTTCTTCCGCGCAGTACTGTTTGCAAGGTTCACCGTTTACGGTTTGTTACTTCCAAAACCAGTTTCGGGGCCTCTTGGTCCGGAGTTTGTTCTGTTCGTTAACTTGATCCCTCTGGTCTTCTAATCTCTTCTCTGGTGGCTTTGATAGTCTGTTTACTGAGAATTGAGACAGGGGAGGCGTGGTTATATGGGACCTACCCTGAGAGTTTTTGTTCTGACTCCATCTGCTGGACGGGGGACATAACCCACCGTCTGGAATGATCCATGGTACTACAGGAATGAAAATTAGCAGGTAAGGAATAATTTTCATATATTTGGATTTTCAGAAGGCATTTGACAAAGTTCCTCATGAGAGGCTTCTAAGAAAAGTAAAAAGTCATGGGATAGGTGGCGATGTCCTTTCGTGGATCACAAACTGGCTAAAACACAGGAAACAAAGAGTAGGATTAAATGGACAATTTTCTCAGTGGAAGGTAGTGGGCAGTGGAGTGCCTCAGGGGATCTGTATTGGGACCTGTACTTTTCAATATATTTATAAATGATCTGGAAAAAAATACGACAAGTGAGGAAAGACTAAAGAGGTTAGGACTTTTCAGCTTGGAGAAGAGACAGCTGAGGGGGGATATGATAGAGGTGTTTAAAATCATGAGAGGTCTAGAACGGGTTAATGTGAATCAGTTATTTACTCTTTCGGATAATAGAAAGACTAGGGGGCACTCCTTAACGTTAGCATGTGGCACATTTAAAACTAATCTGAGAAAGTTCTTTTTCACTCAACGCACAGTTAATCTCTGGAATGTGTTGCCAGAGGATGTGGTTAGTGCAGTTAATGTAGCTGTGTTTAAAAAAGGATTGGATACAGTTTAACTTCAGTTAGTCAGCCAGAGTGACTCACTGCTCTCTTGATTAACAAATGTTGGTCCCTATTCAAACCCAATCACACTACCTCAACACCTTTCCAAGTGAGTAACTGAGCTGAACTATTCAACTTTTTTACTTAGGTATACACAGCTCCTAGCTTATTTCTAGCTTCTGGCTACTTTTTGGGTTTTGTTTTGTTTTTTTGGTGGTTTTTTGTTTTTTTTCAATACAAACACTCAATTTGTAATAATTACAAACACTCAGTTCTTTAAAAGTCTGCAGAACACTCAGTTCTGCAGACTTTTAAAAATAAACACACTACCTACTGCTTACTAGCTACCTTATTGACTGACTGTTTAAAAATACAAACAGTCTAACTTGTTTATTCACTGCCTTTCTGACTATTAAAGGCACAAACACACAAACACACTAAATAATATTCCCAGATAGTTAACTTTGCCCAAATACTTTTAAAAAAGACAATGTCCCAAGCAAAAACTTACTGATTCCTTTCAGCCACCAGCAAGGTGATCCTCTCCTCTCAGGCAACACAGAACGCCCAAAGACAGCTAGGCAGTTGGCCTGTAGGCCACTAGGCAACAGAATAAGATCAGATAGGCCACAAGACAGACAAGGTAAGAAGCATAAGGCCCAAAGGCCACAAGGCAGGCCAAGGCAAGGAACAAGAAGGCCATATGGCCACAAAGCAAGGCAAAGTAAGAAGCAAGAAAGCTGGATGGCTGCAAGGCAAGGCTATGAGCAGAAGGCCCAAATGCCACAGGTAATTCTAAGAATAGGTAGCGAGAAAGAGAGGCCAGGACAAGGAGCCAAATGTAAGTCCATGAACCGACAAGATGACTATGGCAGGGCTGGATTATATAGGGCACTGACCTGCGCATGGTGAGATCAGAGAGGAGAAACTTGGCCAGCCTGGAGAGTATGCGCGTTGAAATCCCCTTATGGAGGAGAGTCTGCAAGACAGGCTGAGTCTTGAGACCAGGGAAGAGATGGTGAGGACAGTTCTAAGCTGGGTTCACTGAAGGCCTCTGCTGGTAGGGAGGCATCATAGTCAGGGTATGGTGAGGCTGTATAGCATCTGAAATCGTAACAACATTGGGAGACTGGGCATGTAAATTGCAAATGAAATTTAATGTGAACAAGTGCACTTAGGGCAGAGTAACCCAAATTATAGCTGCACAAGGATCTACATTAGGAGTCAACATTCAGGAAAAGGATCTAGGCGTCATCATGGATAACATATGGAAATTTTCTGCTTTGTGTACAGCGGCAGCCAAGAAAGCAAATAGAGAATTTCATAATGCCTCTGTATTGCTCCATGGCGCAATCGCATCTTGAGTATTGTTTGCAGTTCTGGTCTCCGTATCTGAAAAAAAATATAACAGCTTTAGACAAGTTCCTGGAGGAAAACTCCAGAAACCTATATTAAGATGGAATTGCAGAAATTCACTGCTTACCCCTAGGATAAGCAGCTTAGACTCTTATCTGCCTCTAGGGATCCTGCCAGGTACTTGTGACCTGGACTGGCACATCTTTACCACATCTGAAGCATTTATCCCATCTTCCAGAAAAGGTAATGAAGATGAAAACAATAAACAAATTCAAAAAGGCATGAGATAAACACTGGATCTCTAAAGGCTGGAGGTGGAATGAAGAAAAGGGGGCATGGAGGTTAACCTGCAAGGAGCGGGAGTTACCACCCCTAACAGAAGGCATGAGGATTACTACCCTGAACCAATTAGCTTACATGATTTTGATACAACTGCAACATTGTTCTCTGCTTCAATAGCATGGGGGGGGGGGGATTGGATTCAGATGACAGACCATGCTGGGCCCTGAATTTTATGGTTTAGGATACAGATTCGCAGACATTAGGAAAAAAGCATAGGACTGTTTCTATCATCAAGTCCTAAAAAAAAAGCATGTTCAAACAGCATTATGTGAATTATTAAGAAAGCTGTTCACTCTGTCAAAATGTTGCTAGCAGTAATTTTGTTAATGGTTTGACAGTTGCTTGGTTTTGATTGTTATTATTATCCTTAACATAAGGCTTGGGGATATCCTGCACAGCGCAGCAGTTACGTCACAATACGGATTTCGTAAATCCCGAAACACAGAATCCCTTCTGATTTCTCTCATGGACTCCATTCTCTTGAGCTCAGAAAAAAGACAACCACACCTACTTATCCTCCTCGACCTCTCGGCAGCCTTTGATACGGTCAACCACTCAATCGTCCTCCAACATCTAGCTGACATTGGGATCTCAGGCATTGCCCTCGACTGGTTCCGTTCATTTCTCAGCAACAGATCATTCAAGGTAAAAATCAACAACAAAGAATCACAATCAATCAGATCAAACCTGGGAGTCCCTCAAGGCTCTTCCCTCTCCCCTACCCTTTTTAACATCTATCTGCTACCTCTCTGCCTCCTCCTTTCCAACTTGAAAATCAAACACTTCAGTTACGCGGACGATGTCCAAATTCTCATCCCGATTAAGAAATCCCTACAAAATTCTTTAATCTTCTGGGAGAATTGCTTTCATGAAATCAGCACTCTCCTCACTAAACTCAATTTAGTAATCAACAAAGACAAGACTGAATACCTCATCATCTCCCAGGAGGACAACATCGTGTCTAGAGAAACAACCTCACCCATAACTGGTCAACCACAAATAGTCCTCAACCACCCCTCTAACATCACATCAACCATACTGAACAACCTCAAAAACTCAGCCTTCGTAAGAGACCTAGGAGTGCTCCTCGACAATCAGTTCAACCTGAAAAGATTCGTAAACAACACAACAAAAGATTGCTTCTTTAAACTACAAGTTCTGAAAAAGCTAAAACCGCTCCTGCACTCTCATGATTTCCGCCTGGTTCTACAATCTATCATCCTTACCAAAATTGATTATTGCAACGCTCTGCTGCTCGGTCTACCAGCTACCACCATTAAACCTCTACAGATGCTACAGAACTCTGCGGCCAGGATCTTGACCAACTCTAACAAGAGAGAGCACATCACACCTATCCTCTACAACCTCCACTGGCTTCCGATCAAATACAGAATCCTATACAAAATCCTGACCATCATGCATAAATCCCTCTACAACTCAGCCCCAATGGATCTCACATTTCAGCTACGCACCAACAAATCCACGAGACCGATCAGAAAAGCTTACCAAGGCACACTTTTCATTCCCCAAGCCAAAATCTCTTTAAGTAATAGGGCACTATCCATTGCAGGCAGGGCCGGCGGAAGCACTAGGCGAACTAGGCAATCGCCTAGGGCGCTGAGCATTAGGGGGCGCCGAGCCGCTGACGGCCAATGGCCGCCGGTGGACGTCATCCCAATGGCAGATACACACAGCAAGAAGATCGCAGGGCCGTGGTACAGTCGCGTCTAAACATGCTGGTGCTCCTCCTCCTTCCTGCCCGCGCGGCCCCGGAAGAAAAATGTTGCCGGAGCTGCGCGGGCAGGAAGGAGGAGGAGGAGCATCAGCCAATGCAGGAACTTCTCCTCCTTCCTGCCCGCGCGGCCCCGGAAGAAAAATGTTGCCGGAGCCGCGCGGGCAGGAAAGAGGAGGAGCATCAGCCGCGTGCCGGAAGGAGGAGGAGCATCAGCCACGTTCAGAAGAGGATCAGCGCGGCTCGAGAAGACCGGGGCCGCTGCAGAGCCCATCCTGCAGTGGCCCGTGAAGAGGAGGCCCAGAGGTGAGAGAGAGAGACTGAGGGTTTGTACAGTGTGTATGTGTGCGTGTATGAGATGAGTTGAGAGACTGTGTGTGTGTGTGGGAGTGAAGACCTGAATGTTTGCAGAGACAGCATGGGAGAGCCTTTGTGTGTGTGAGAGACAGCATGTGGTAGTGAGAGCCTGTGCTTGAGCAAGACAGCATGTGGGAGTGAGAGAGAGCCTGTGTGTGTGTGTGTGTGTGTGTGTGTGTGTGAGAGTCAGCATGTGACAGTGAGAGCCCGTGTGTAGGAATGATTGTATGAGAGAGAGCATGTGACAGTGAGAGCCTGTGCTTGAGCAGGACAGCATGTGGAAGTGAGAGAGAGCCTGTGTGTGTGAGTCAGCATGTGACAGTGAGAGCCTGTGTGTAGGAATGATTGTATGAGAGAGAGCATGTGACAGTGAGAACCTGTGCTTGAGCAACACAGCATGTGGGAGTGAGAGTTAGACAGCATGTGCAAGAGAGAGACTGTGTATAAATGATTGTATGAGGGACAGCATGTGAGAATGAGTGCCTGTGTATGTGAGAGAGAGAAAGCATGTGAGAATGAGAACCTGACCGTGTGTTTGAGGGAAGCAGACAGATGGAGAGAAAATAAATATGTTATAAAAGGAATTGGCAAAAAAATAAGAAAGGGAAGGTGGAAAAAAAAAAGCCTGTGACCAACCGATTAGAAAACTAAGATCAGACAGCAAATGTAAAAAGAAATAAATTACTTTTTACTGATTGGAACATGTCATCTTTGGGAATGTGCAAGAGTAGCACTTTCTCTATGCGGATCTCACAATGTACGAGATCAGCATAGAGGAACTGGAAGCCCATGGGGCCTGCACAGAGGAGGCAGCAGAATGTGCTTCAGTGCCAATAGCAGCAATCAGCACCTCCCCAATAGCCATACAGCGGCAGTGACAGTGGCAGCAGAGGGATGAGAGAGGCTCTGAGGTTGCTGGCAAAAGAAAGAGAGGGGGTCTCTGCCTTTAGTGTGTGCATGTGTATGAATGGGAGTCTGCCTGGGGGTGTATGTGTGTGAATGCATGAGTGCCTGCCTGAGGGTGTGTCTGTGAATGAGAATGTATGGGTGTCTTCCTGGGGTTTGTATGTGTGAGAATAGGTGCCTGCCTGTTTGTGGTGTATGGGTGTGTGTGAGGATAAATTGGTGCCTGCCTGGGGGTCTGTGTGTGTGAGAATGAATGTGTGCATGCCTGGGGGATGGGGAGGGAGTGGTGTGAAAATGAATGGGAGCCTGCCTGGGGTTCAGTGTGAGAATGACTAGGAGCTTGCCTGTGTGTGTGTGTGTGTGAGAACGAGTGGGAGCTTGCCTGGGAGTGTGTGTTTGTGTGTATGTGAGGGAGCCAGTGAGAGTGAGAGCATGAGTGTGTATGAGAAAATCCAGGGGAGTAAGAGTTTGTGTGGGGGTGTGTGTGGAGGGGGAGAGAGTGCCTTAGAGCCTGAGTGTGTCAGTGTCTGTGAGAGCGAGAGGTTATGGTTGGGTATAAGAGCATGAATGTGTATGTATGTGACAGTGTATGTGTGAGAGAGAATGGACATGTGAGTATGTGTGAGAGAGAGAGGATAACCTCCTAATCCTGGACAATATCAGGGTGACTGGAAATCAAGAGCTCCCATGTATGGACAGCAGGGGCTTTTTAAAATCCTTATTAATTTTAATTATTGTGTGTTATTTGATATATGTACTGTTTTGAAATATTTTATTGGTGTTTGGGAAATTATAAAAAATGTATATGATTTTAATTAATAGAAATTCTATTTATCAGTAGTTTTAAAATATTTTATTAGTATGGTTTTACTATTATAACTGATGCTTTGTTTCTTGATTTTATTTGTTTTATGAGGAATGGTTGTTCTGTTTTTCCATTGCTAATACACAGAGTCTGGCTTCTTGGGGTTTCCATTTCAGTTTTTTCTAATTTGTGCTCCTTTATTTTGTATTCTGTATTTGGTGAGGGTCTGTCTCTGCTCTGTGTGTGTGACCATGATGAGAGATTCTGCTATCATATAGTGTCTGTATAGAGATCTATAGCAATTGGGTTTGTTTTGTTTCCTCAGTAGGTGGTGTATTGGTATTCTAGGACCCAGTGTAATATTTACCCTTGCTTATTCACAGGTAGGGTTATTGTTGTTTGAGTCCTTGGTGTTATTACTGTTATGTTATGATGGGATTGCAGTATAGATTTTGGGTGTCTTTTTTGCGGTGCTTTGTGTTAGTTCACAATGTGCCTGGCAGTGGAAGGTGTTTGTGCTGCTGTTGCTGTGAGGTGACACCAGAATTTGAAAATATCTTTTAGTATGATGAACTGTAAGGGAAACATCCAAGCTCCATTGTTGGGGGGATTTCAGTGGATGCACAGAGATACAGAACTGGAGGTGCAGGATTTGTATTGACATTCTGTCCCTTCCTATATATTCAGACTTCACTCTCATAATCCATATAGAATTAGTTGAATGAGGCTATCAAATAATTTTATAGTAGTTTTACTAGAAGTGTGAAACTGGCCAGCTTTTTAAAATAATGCAGAGGACCCTTTGGACTTTTTTTAACAACACTTTTTTTTATAACCAATTTTAAAGCAGGATCCATGCTATAGAGGTGGGTGAGATGAAGAAATGTCATTTTGGCTCCCCCCCACCCAAAACAAATTCTTCTGTCTAGAGATGCCACTGATTTTCTGTGGCACACAAATGCATTGGCCCCTGGGCACCGGAGACCCTTGGTGCGCCACTGGGTGCGAGCCATATGGGGCCGCAAGTGGTGGCAAAGAGGAGTGGAGATTTGGCGGGCCGCAAGCAGTGCCCAATCTGCTCGCGACCCAGAAAACCCCAGTCAGCGGGCGTGATTGAGAATGAGGTAGGAGTCGGGGCCGAGACCGGGGGGGGGGGGGGGGGGCGCAAGGAAGAAGGCTCGCCTAGGGCGCCAAATCCCCTTGCACCGGCCCTGATTGCAGGTCCTTCCCATTGGAACACACTACCACCTGATATCAGACAAGACCCCTGCCAGATTTCTTTTAAGAAAAAACTGAAAACATGGCTATTCAGCCTTGCGTTTCCCTGATGGCCACACTAAGTACTACCTGCGACAACTTTGATTGGCTCTAAATGCGATTAGCTCCCCCTTATATCCTCCCCTAGACTACACCTTCTTTTCTTCTCGCCCCTTCACCGTTTCTTCCATTCCCCTTGTCCGCCCTCTTTCTCCTTCACAGTATTCCTTCGTAATAGAGACGATTTTCCACTTCATTTTGTTTTTAACATTGATGACTCTTTTACTCACTTTTTGTATTAGAGTTGGTTAACAAAGGTTTATAAATGTTTAAATGTTTAAATATTCCTCGTTATTTTATGTAATGTTCACAAGCACCCTTAATTTGTTCTAAGTTCTTTGTTCCATGTAATGCTCTTAGGCAATTTGAATTGTTTCGCTGTAAACCGGTTTGATTTGTATCCAATGCAAGAAGATCGGTATAGGAAAAAACCCAAAAATAAATAAATAACTAAATAAGAAACTTGCTGGGCAGATTGAGTGGACCATTGGCTCTTTTTCTGCCATCGTTACTATGTTTGACGGACCTATGGTCTCACCCAGTATGGCAAATCTTATGTTCTTATGTTCTCATTTAACAAAGTATTATATTGGATACACAATTAGCATAATTCTTTAAATACCATATCCCGCCCAGACTGCTTATGCTCCACTTCCTTATTTTCTATAACTTGTAATAAATCATAAGAACATGCCATACTGGGTCAGACCAAGGGTCCATCAAGCCCAGCATCCTGTTTCCAACAGTGGCCAATACAGGCCATAAGAACCTGGCAAGTACCCAAAAACTAAGTCTATTCCATGTTACCATTGCTAATGGCAGTGGCTATTCTCTAAGTGAACTTAATAGCAGGTAATGGACTTCTCCAAGAACTTATCCAATCCTTTTTTAAACCCAGCTACACTAACTGTACTAACCACATCCTCTGGCAACAAATTCCAGAGTTTAATTGTGCATTGAGTAAAAAAGAGCTTTCTCCGATCAGTCTTAAATGTGCCACATGCTAACTTCATGGAGTGCCCCCTAGTTTAGCTTATTTTTCTTTTTTTTTAAAGCAGCAATCAAGATAAGCTTTCCCTTCATTGTAGCCTTCCCAGCTTCTTAAACAGTTTTGGTGTCAGTCTCAGGCAGATGATAAATTTGAAAAACTCTTCCCAATTGTTACAAATTTCCTGACAAGTAGCATCGTGTAGGAGAGACTCATTCAACTTCCAACTCCTACCCCTCCACACGGAGATAGAAGACCAGATTAAATCAACAACAGGGGCATTGTCCAAGATTGCTATGGTACAAATGTCACAATTTCTGACCTCAAAACAACACACTATTCCCCAGTTAATTTTTCTTTTTCTTTTCAAATTTTTTACCTTTTTTTATTTGTTTGTAGGACCTTCATGAGTACAGCTTGGAAGTTATTACAAACTGTGTTCCCCTTAAGTCCACCTTTACGTTAGATTTCCTTTTTTTTTTTTTAATTTTCTGAATCATCATATTAATTTTATTACTCATCATGAAAGTTCCTTCCCGGGTAGCCTACTGGTTAACGTCTTGTTTAAATTTTTATCAGTGAGAACAAAAACTTAACTTTAATATCCTGTTCAATCACTGCCCCGACATGGATCCATGTTTTGATATCGCATCTGCCTCAGGGGGCTTCTCTATAACTTAGTCCACTCTCTCAACCTTCAGTCAATCCGTCTGCTCCCCAAAATGATTTACTTCACTTAAACATCCTCTTCACAAGACCTTTAACCATTTCTGACCTGCCAAAAATGCACTTTCCTTCTCCACCAAATGTCAATTCTAGTAAAAAAACCATGAGAGACTGAAAAAAAAGTAAAACCTTCCTTTTATGGATGATACCTTTGCCACACATCAACTATCCCAATATCTTACTATTAACATTTCAATAGTGCTACTCAATATAAGCAGAACCTCATAGTATTTTGCAAAAAAGCTGAAATTCCCCTTCCACATTTCCCGAAACTAGATATCCCTTGTCTATCACATGAAAGGGGTAAAATAACATTAAAATCTCTACTTATCAGTAGACAGCCCTTCCCTCGGTACTTAATAAATTAAAAACGTTTTGAAAAAGTGGTTTGGAACTGTTATGAATCCCCCTGTAGCTGTGCTATGGGAGGCTTCTCACCTCTTTCCTGGAGGCCGCTCCGAAGCCGGGGTCTTGCCTACGAACTATCCAGGATTTGCTCCATGGCCTGGGAGGCCTTCGATGTTCTTGGGGCCTGCCTGAGGCTTGCTTGAGTCTGCATGGGCTTCCTGGTTTGGGCCACGCCCTTCTTCCTAGGGGCCGGCCTGCAGCACTTCTCCTCAGTTATAGGGCCAGCTAGGTGTGGCCCATCCAAACTCCTCCCAGGGAGTTGCCTGTCTTCAGCCCTATAAAAGGACTTCAACTTCCAGTCAGCTTTGCCTTCGTAATGAGCCAGTCAACTGAGGAGCTTCTCCTTCCTTTCGGACTCCATGTTCCTGCTCTTGCTTGGTGTTCCAGTATTCCAAGGGATCCCTCTTCGTTTCTGCTGTTCCTGATCCCAGTCTCTGATGTCCTGATGTTCCTGTTGTCCTCTGTCTCTGCCCTCCTGATGTTCCAGAAGGCCTGATGTCCTCGATGGCTAGAGGTCCTTCCGTACCTGATCTTCCTGATGTCTGTTCCTGCAATATTCTAGCTCTCCTAGTCCTCCAGGTGGCCACCCCGAGAGTAAATCCGTTCCATCAGTTCCTGTTTCTGGTCACTGGAGCCCATGCCAGCTGGATTCCTTTCCTGAGCCTGCCCTGCTCCCGCGTGGTCCATGACCAGCCTTCTTAGGCTGTGTAGGGTGCGTAGAGGACAGGGTGGTCCGTGACCAGCCCATTGGGTCCGCCCTGAGTAGTGGGCTGTGTAGAGCGCGTAGAGGACAGGATGGTCCGTGACCAGCCCATTGGGTCCGCCCTGAGTAGTGGGCTGTGTAGAGCACCCTGAGGAACAGTGCCCACTTGTCTTCGTCTAAGACTTCCAAGTCCTTTTTGTCTCGTCTGGATTTCCCAAGGTCCATAAGAGTCATTCTTGCCTCAGACATTTCTGTTGTCTTGAGACTCCACCTACTCTAGTCTCAGATGCCTTCTATGACCGGAACTTCCATCTGCTCGCCTTTCTGGATGTCGATGCCTTGTGTTCTTCTCCTGAGTCCTTCATCTCAGCCTTCAAGCTTCAGCCCTTGTCCATCCTAGTCTCTTGTCTGACCTGCCGCCTGTGCTGCTCCCTGCAGCAGGTCCGAAAGGGCTGGGAGTAGTCGGAGGACCACTCAGAGACCAACCTTGCGTGGTTGGCCTCATCCAGGCATGCAGGTCGGCAGGGGCCTGGTCACTTCCAACCCTAGACAAGGTCCATCTTACCGCAAGGGGAACACATCTCACCCCTAGCGCTTCCAGCCAGCGTAGCACAACACGTTGCGAAGGCCTCGGTAAAGCATAACAGATTGCCGAAGCCCTAACAGGAAAACTGCATAAATATTAAACACAGTTACCAAATTACCATCAATTCAACTATAACCAACAAAAATCTCCCCTCAGAGCCCTAGACAATCTTTTCATGTTAAAAATGGACTGTTTTCCCAATCAAAATTGCAACCCCTCTTCTCCTCTTCCCTTTAAAGGAGGAAGAGAAGCATTCCACAATTCAGTGACTTTGTCTATAATTCTGAGTGATATCCAGCCAGAACCTCTTGCAGAAAACAATATTCACCTTCAGCTGCTTCAGGCTATAGGTCACTTATTTCCTTTTTACTGGGTGGTTCAAGCCACCCAACTCGCCACAGTCATAACAGTACCACAAAGGAAAACCATAGTCCCTCGATGACTCTGGGAACGTGTTTTAAAATGGGTCCACGACTCACGGCTGGTAGGACACAAGAGGGTCAGTTAAATGCTGGAATTAACTACCCATTATTACTCGTGGTCCCACATACGGAAGGACAAAAAGAGTTATGTAGAATTTTAAACAGTTTATGCTGCGAACAAGAGTTCCTGAGCCCAGCCCCTGGGCTTGCTTCACACTCTACCTTTGCCTAGGTAAACCTGGACACATCTGGCAATAGATTTTATCATTGACCTTCCACCTTCATCAGGCAATACTACCGTCTGGATAAAAATGGACCGTTTTTCTAAAATGGCTCACTTTGTGCCCCTGCCTGGATTACCTTCAGCTCCTGAGCTGACTGAATTATTTATTCTGCACATCTTTGGTCTCCACAGGATTCCCCACCACATTCTTTCTGACCACGGGGTCCAGTTTACCTCATAAAACTGGCAGCCTCTATGCAAAAAATTTGGACTCATCTTAGATTTCTCGTCCGCTATCACCCCCAGACCAACGGACAGACTGAGCGGACTAATCAATTTTTAAAAGGATTCCTCTGTTCCTACATCAGTCAAAGCCAGAATAGTTGGGTCTTCCTTTTCCCCTGGGCAGACGCTGTTAGGATTTGTGGGTATGTGGGCCCTGGGCCGAGGTGAGAGATGGTACCACCCACGGGGAGGAGCCCCCTGAGCCTCACCATTGGGAGGCGAGGTCTCAGCTGACGTCAGAGATAGCACAGGGGTCTAGAGTCTTTATTAAAAGGAGAGAGCAGCACTGCCCGTGGAGCGGATAGTGTAGAGAGAGAGGAACACAGACATAGCTGTGTACCAGAGTCTGTGAAGTGGGGGATACCCAAGGAGGATACCTCAGTGTGGATGACACGGTAGTGGTCCGCGGAGCGGGGTATACCAATGAGGGTACTTCCATAGAGATGGTATGGCAGTGGTCCGTGGAGTGGATCTGCTGGTGAAGGTTCCTCGTAGAGATGGTACGGTAGTGGCCCTGGAGCGGGGTACACCAATGAGGGCTCCTTGGTACGGATGATCTGGTAGTGGTCCGCGAAGCGGGGTACACCGGAGAAGGTTCCTCAGTAAGATGAGACGGTAGTGGTCCGCGAAGCGGGGTACACCGATGAGGGTTCCTCAATAGTGAAGATAAGGTAAGGATCCGCTGAGTAGGTATTCTCAAAGGAGTGTTCTTCAGTAGAGAGAATATGGTAGAAGGCCGTGAAGCGGTACTCACAGTAGTAGTAGAGAAGGTCCCAGAGGAAGCCCTGAGGAATGGGGCAAGAAGTAGTCCAAGGCGCAAGGCTCTCCGAGGAGCGGCTAGCCAGAGACTAAAAGGGCCCCCGAGGAGCGGGTACCCGGACGACTCACTGAGGAAGCAGGAACTGGAATGAAGGTCCTTTAACCAGAGATGTGGATTCAGCAATGAGGGAACTCATTGCCAAGTCATAGGTAGGAAGGGCCAGCCAGCTTAAGAGTCCTCGAGGGTGACGCCCCCGAGGTTCCCACCATGACATGCTTAAGACTGGCCCGGGAGTGCGCGCGCGTGCCTAAGGAAATCCAAGGGCAAGATGGCTGTCGGCTGCATCCACGCCGCCAGAGAGGCCTGGGAATAGCAGCAGGCAGGGCAGCAGTAGCTGGCGGAGGCCGCGAGTTTACCCAGCAGAGTCAGAGAAGTGAAGAAGGAGGTGAGCAAGAGCTGTCGCAGCCATCTGCGACCGACGGGCATAACAGAGGCCTGTCATTACAATCATGTTAATAAAGCCACTGGCTCCTCTCCGTTTTACGTAGTCTGTGGCAGGCATCCTTGAATAACTATGCCCTTAGCCACTCCTGGGATTTGCCCTGCCGCCAACGTGAAAGGTCAGGAATTAATCGACATGTGGCAGTCAATGCATTAACTGTTGGAGCAAGCCGCTACCTGTGCCAAGATTCAAGCGGACAAAAAATGTCGACCTGCACCCCAACTACAATCCGGGGACCTAGTCTGGCTGAGTACATTTATGCTTGTATTTGTTGTACATCACATAGTGTTTATTTTAGGCAATTCACAACTCTAAATAAAGATAAAGTACCTGGAATCTAAGGCTTCAAATAACCTCACTCAGATATACTCCACATTTTGTTGGATCCTTTCCGATGATGCGCTAAGTGGGGAGCGTGGCCTACAAACTGAGATTACTGCCCACACTTCATATCCATGATGTATTACGTCTCCCTCTTAAAGCCAGCTGTCTTATCCTGGCCATCAAGACCTCCACTGCAACTCATGGAGATCACAGAGGAGGAGGACACTCAATTCGAGGTAGCCAAAATCTTGGCTTCTAGAAGAGTGAGGAACAAACTCCAATACCTCATAGCCTGGAAGGGCTTCAGAACATAAAAACATGCCATACTGGGTCAGACCAAGGGTCCATCAAGCCCAGCATCCTGTTTCCAACAGTGACCAATCCAGGCCATAAGAACCTGGCAAGTACCCAAAAACTAAGGAGGAGAATTCCTGAGAAAACAGCCTTCATCCTACAGACTCCTCGGTTAATCCAGGAATTTCACCATCGATTCCCCACAAAACCCAGGCCCAAGAGACTGGGAAGAGAGCTTTGGAGGGAAGGTACTGTTAGACTCCAGCCACCTCCCCCGTGTAAGCTCTTCATCTCTGATCCAAAGCAAATCCGGCATAGTCTCCGGTAACATGCTATTCCAAGTACCTGGGATAGAACTTCCTGTAGACTTGGTCTGCTTTTTTTGGCCCCTATAGCCGGGACTTCCTGTATTTAACAGGTGTATAAGGAAGTCTCTTTCAACCAGACAGCGCTATAGCAACAGTAGCCTGCTTCTCAGTGCGTGTCGCTTATTCTTGTTTCTGCCCTGTGCTTTCTGCCCCTGCTCCTGTATTGCAGCTCCTTGGTTGTCTGGTGTCCTCTCCTTCCCCCGTCACTTGTCTTCTTGTATGTCCTGCCCCTGTTTCCTCTCTTGGCCCTTCCTGCTTCTTAGGATTGACTTCTTGGTTGACCTCGGCCTGGCCTCTGACTCTGCTGTCTGCTTCATGGGCTGACCAGAGCTTTGGACCTGGATACTGTTCGCCTCTCAGATTCTGACTTCTGCTGCCAGCCCTGACTTTGGACTTCCTTGCTTGTGGCCTGCCTTGAGCTTTGCTTGGACGTGGACATTTCCTCATGCCTTGCCCCTCATGGCAAGGCATGAGGGGCAAGGCACAACTAAGTCCTGTCAGCCATCTGTACCAAGGGCTCAATCTGCAGGAATGACAGTCGGTACAGGTGAAATTCCAGATAGTCTCACTCAGGCACTTCCACCCATAGTCGGTATAGGCCCCACAGGTTCACCCATGTGGCTGAATCAACTACACCACTGCATAGAGGTCCACAACTGTAACACAGATTCATTAGGCTGAAATACATTCTGTAGTAATTTTTTCACTTCTGGGATTCCAAGAATTGCTCTAATGGAACATCTTCAAGATCCACAACTTTCCTAAGGAGTAGTCAACGAGGCAGAGGTCAGGTTCCGGAGGTCAGATGAGGTCACAAGGCAGGCAGAGGTCAGGATGCAGGCAGCAGACAGAAAGGTCAAGGAACAGGCCAAGGTCAGTACCAGAGTACCAGTCCGAGGGTACTACCTAGGAAGACGAACAGTCAGACGCAGGAACAGGAGGATGCTGGAACAGTAGGACACTGGAACAAGGCTGGAACAGTAGGATCCTGGAATAAGACTGGAACAAGACTGTGAACGCGGAGGCAACCTAGCACACAATACAATGCCGACCCAATTGCCAAGGCAAGGAAGTACAGGCAGGGACTTTCTTATATTGTTCCATCAATCAGGGCATGCCGCGGAGCTAGGATCCACCCCTAGCCCTACAAGAGGCCGGGCGATCTGCATGCGCGCAGGGGCGTGGCCGACGCCACTGGAGACACCATACTCCGGCGTGAGGCCTGGTGCGCAGTGGAAGGCCCGGCGACTGCCACCGTGGGATGCCGAGGCCTAGCGAAGCTCGCAGCTGCTGCTGGGAGGCTGACCCGTGACCTGTAGAGGAGCAGGCGCGGGCCGGACGCGGACGGTGTGCGCAACACAAACAATCCTGTCTTGCTTTATAATATTTGATGGAAAAAAAATCAAATCTCAATTAACATATTACGCACGTTTCTGAGCTCATTTAACCACTAAATATTAAAGAGAGCATTGAGTCAAACAGGATAAAAATTCTTCAGGAAACAAAATGCAAAGTTGAATCTTTATGGATAGAAATTCCAGGTGAAAAAGGGAATAAAAAGTAGTGGGGGGTGTTTTACCATCCACATGGTCAGAATGAACTATGAAATGCTAAAATAAATTAGGGAAGCTAACAAAATCAGCAGCACAATTACCCCACTATTAATTGGGTGAATGTTACATCAGGACATTTTAGAGAAGTAAAGTTCCTAGATGAAATAAATGACTTCTTCATGAAGAGGCTGGATCAAGAACCAACAAGCGGGGAAACTGTTTTAGACCTAGTCCTTAGTGGAACACAGGATTTGGTGTGAGACGTAACAGTGTTGGAGCCACTTGGTAATAGTGATCACAACATTATCAAATTTGACTTAATAACTGGAGGGAGTGCAAAAAAAGGTCTACTGGACAGCATTTAACTTTCAAAAAGATGATGATGCTAAAATGAGGAAAATGGCTAGGAAAAAAAACTGAAAGAAGCAACTGCAAAGATTAAGAGTTTAGCTCGGGCATGGATGTTGTTTAAAAAAACCATCGAGGAAGCCCAGACCAGATGTATTATTCCTTCCAGGTGGAAGGAAGGCTAAACGACTACTGGCATGGTTAAAAGGAGGTGAGAGAGGGGGCGCTGGTGAGCAGCGCTAGCGGATGGTCGTGTAGTGGCTCGTGCTCCCTCCCAAGCTCCGATATTTTCATTTTTTCTGCGGATAGTGGGGATTTTTTCTCTTCAAAATCGGACGGCTAGTAGCTGGATCGTGCAGGATGACAGCGAGAAAAAGGACTGCTGATTTGAAACAGTTTTCGTTTAGCAAAGTTGCCGACATGATCGGCTCTGAGGACGGCGACGAGCAGGCCGGTCAGCAGCGGGCTGAAGTGGCGGCGGCCGCGGACGAGGGACCCGGGGCGGCCCCTTTGTCTGATCCCCTGATGGGAAGCCTTCACCCTGATATACCCACCCGCTCTGAAATCCGAAATTGGTTCTGCGAAATTCGAGCGGATCTTAAAAGTTACAAAGCCGACCTGCAGGAACGCATGGGCGAATTGCGGGAAGACCTGAATGCAGTCGGGAACCGCGTGGACGAACTCGACTCTCGCGCCGATCACCAAAGTGCTGCATTGGAAAATTTAAATCAGCAAACCACACAATTGCACCAGACGGTGGAAGCCATGTCCGACAAACTTGAAGACTTAGAAAATCGCTCCAGGCGGTCTAACATCCGCATACGTGGCGTGCCTGAAACCGACAACTATAAGGACTGCATGGTTACGGCGGCGGCCATTTGCAAAGCTCTTTTAATTGATTCTCAGTCACCTTCGAGCGAGGTGAGAGCGGATCCGGTTATCGAGCTGGAGCGAGCACACCGGGCGCTGGGCCAGAGGAGAGACAATTTGCCGAGGGACCTTGTCATCAAATTTCTCAACTTTCGGCAAAAAGAGGATGTTATGGCTGCAGCTCGATCTCTGCCTAATTGGACCTGGGAAACCCACTCCATCTCTATCTATAGTGACCTGGCGCCATCTACCCTCCAAAAGCGTTTTCAACTTCGGGAAGTGACTGGTGCCCTACGGAATGCGGGGATCAAATATCGCTGGGCATTCCCTTTTGCCCTGTCATTTCAATACAAGGGGATTACCTACAAACTCAAAACGCTGACGGAAGCGGAGCAGGTCTTTACGGAAGCGGGGCTGGCGATCACGTTTACTGCTGAACGGCCTTCCCACAGACCGTCCCGGATGGATGCCACTCCAAGATGGCGGCGACCTGAAGCGGGTCGGGGCCGCCTACGCAGACAGAATACCCCAGCAAGTTTACCCACTGCGGATCAGGGTTGAGACTTCTCTATACTACCGCTATTGTTCTGATCGGAGACCGGTGATGTCTCGTTAGCCTATGGTAGAGCCACGGACTTGCTTTACCTGTTCGATTCTTTTATTTTGGTTTTTTTACTTGTGCCCACTCACATTGTTATTCTTATGTTTAGGTGTTAGAGTGGGTTCTAGATTTCTGTTTTATGGCTGTCTACCGCTAAATTTACTGCTTTATTCCCATGATGTTTTTCTAAGGTGAGCTTGGGGGGAGGGGGGGGTGCTGACTGTCGGCTGGTGAGCTGTTTATTGACCCCCTGGGGACATGGTCCATGGAGGGTGGCGATGGACTTTTCTGATTTCCCATCTAGATATGTTGAAGTCTCACCGGGATTTGTTTTTACCTATCTTTGTCTGGTCCTTAAGGTTAAGGGACAAGGGGCAACTTTCTATCCCTTTTTGTCTGTCGCAGGGACGATCTACCACACCAGTCTATCCTATGGTTCAATTCTTTTTCTTAGTTATTTCGCATGGTTAAAATAGTATCCCTAAATGTTAAGGGGCTCAACTCCTACCGCAAGAGATTCCTACTCAAGCAGGAAATTCAGCGCCAGCGAGCCGATATCGTATATGTACAGGAGACGCACTTAAAACCAAGGCATAGCCATCTCCTAGCGCTCCGTACGCATCCACATGTTTATCACGCGGGCTGTGGGAGTGGCAGTAAATTTACGGGTACGGGGATTATGCTGGCTGCGACCTTTGTCCATGACTACATCTTCCATAAAGCTGACCCTAAAGGGCGGTACCTCCTACTGAAGGTCCGGGTGGCTACCCGCGTCTACACCCTGGTTACTATATACGCTCCAAATAAGGATCGTGACTCCTTTCTGACGGAGCTTGGCGGTTTACTTTTAGAGCATGCAGAGGGGCATATAATTCTGGGGGGGGGATTTTAACGTCACCTTGCAGCAAGAGCTTGATAACTCCCTGCCTCAATCTCATACACCTAAGATACTCCGCAGACAGCTTAAATCCCTTATTACTGACTGGTCCTTACTGGACATTTGGCGGCACCGTTTCCCTAAGTCTCGCTCTTATTCTTTTTATTCCTCTCCCCATGATAGCTACTCCCGCATCGATTATTTCTTAATTGACAAACAATTGGGCAATTTGGTTCGCACGACGGACATAGATGCCATCTCCTGGTCCGATCATGCTCCCATCTTGTTAGAGGTGGATATGCATGATGGGGATCGAGGAGAGCGTTTTTGGCGCCTGAATGAGTCACTGCTGCAAGATGATTCCTATATTCAGCAACTTATTCCCAATTGCAGGAATATTTTGATCTAAATAATGACCCTGAGGTTAACCCCGGTATCATTTGGGATTGTTCTAAAGCGTATACTAGAGGTCTCTTACTCTCTCGGGCGGCGGCATGTAAACGCCAACGGGAACAGACTAGGCGACTTCTGATGCATAAAATTCAGCTACTTACTAAGGAACATATGCATACTCTTTCCACTTCCTGTTATCAGAAGTTATTGGCTGCCAAATCTGAGTTATATAATCTTGACAATGCTCAATTGATCCATGCCTTAAATATGACCAGGCAGGCTTACTATGAGGGTGGGGACAAGGCGGGGCGGTTCTTGGCACGTAGTCTTAAGGCTAGGCAAGCTGCTCACACTATTTCTAAAATTAAGAATGCTACGGCTGAAGTGGTGACGGCTTCTACGGATATTAGAGCTGCATTTTCTGCTTTTTATGAACATTTATATAGCCCTGCCGGGTCCATCCCTTCTGCGAGCATCACTGATTACCTGCAGGGGGTTACCCTACCGAGCCTTACCTCACCCCAACGGGATGCGTTAGATGCGCCTATAACTGTGGAGGAAGTTTTAGTGGCCATCAAGTCCCTCAAGCCTGGAAAGGCGCCAGGCCTGGATGGTCTGTCTGGGGTCTATTATAAGAAATGTGCACCTGTCCTTGCCGGGCCGCTGGTTCAATTTTTTAATAGTTTACGGGCGGAGGGGACTCTAGCTCCTCAAGCAAATGTGGCGGGTATCACCGTCCTCGCAAAGCCAGGGCGGGATCCCACCCAGTGCGCCTCCTATAGACCTATCTCCCTCATAAACGTAGACCTTAAACTTCTGGCCCGGATTTTGGCGCTCCGATTGAATAAGTATCTCCCGAACTTAGTTCACTCTGATCAAGTGGGCTTTGTTCCGCATCGTATGGCGGCTGACAATATTCGGAAGGTGCTGGACCTTGTGTGGTGGGTACATAGGCGGAAGGACCCAGCAGTCTTGCTTTCCCTAGATGCCGAAAAGGCATTTGACCTGGTCCACTGGCCCTTTTTGTTTTCGACTCTAGGGAAGATGGCCTTTGGGCCAGGTTTTTGTCAATGGATCAGGCGCCTTTATGATCACCCCCGAGCGCGGGTGAAGGTGAACAATGGTTATGGACCCGCTTTTCCTATAGGCAGGGGTACTCGGCAGGGGTGTCCCCTCTCCCCTCTTCTGTTTGCCCTATATTTGGAACCTCTTGCCGCTACGATCCGTGATTCCCAGGAGATTAGGGGTGTTGAATTAGGTGCTGCCCAGTATAAATTATCATTGTTTGCTGACGATGTGCTGTTAATATTGACCAACCCCCAGGCGTCTCTACAGGGAACCATCCGGGAATTAGACCGGTACAGCGCTGTCTCCGGCCTCAAGATCAACTTTGATAAATCTGAACTGCTCAACATTACTTTGAGCTCTGAGGATGTCCGAACGTTACAGGGTCTTTTTCCTTTCAAATGGGCTCCACATCATATCAAGTACTTGGGGGTTCGGATATCCTCTCAGCTTGCTGACTTGTACGGGCTGAATTATCGGCCATTACTTGATAAAATATTTACTGATTTGAGTCGCTGGAACAAGGGTCTGTATTCATGGCTGGGCAGAATTGCGATTATTAAAATGAATACCCTGCCTAAACTCCTTTACCTGTTCTCCTCTCTCCCTGTGTATCTCTCTCCCCCTCATCTACACTCTTGGCAAAAGAGAATCTTTGATTTCATATGGCGCAGACGGCCCCCTCGGCTCCCTCGGGCGGTTCTTTACTTACCCAAACTGCAGGGGGGGTTGGGAGTGCCTAACATTCTCTGGTATTATCGAGCTGCACAGCTCAGGGCATTGATAGACCTCAATCATTCCTGTTCCCCTAAACAATGGGCGCTTATTGAACAAGCCATGGTGGGTCCCATGGCTATTGCAGCCATGCCCTGGCAACCTAGGTCTACATGGACCTCTGTCCGTTGTATCCCGTGGGCCTTGGAGACCTCCCTCCGCGTTTGGGGACAGTCCCGTAAACAACTGGTGGGGACGCATTCCTATTTTTACCAATCCTCTCTGGCTCATAATGTGCGCTTTGCCCCGGGGCACTCCTCCCCACATTTTACTCCTTGGCGGGAGAAGGGCATACTTACTATTGGTCACTTTTTATCACAAGGGGGGTTTCTCACCATGGCCCAATTGGCAGATAAGCATAACCTTCCTTCCCCCAATTTCCTGGTCTATGCCCAAGTTGTGCATTTCATCCGGTACCTACAGGGCACTAATCAATTGCGCTCTGGCCGTTCTCTGTTGGAAGTATATTTTTCCTATTGTGATCTGCTTAAAGGTGTAACATCCAAACTGTACCAACTGTTCTTTCAACAAGGGGTAGATCAGTGCACTTTTGTTTCACAATGGGAGACTGATTTGCAATTGCAGCTGGGCAATGGGGGATGGCTTGCGGTCCTGCAGCAAGCCAAACGCTGCTCGATCTCAGCCAAGTTGCAGGAAAATTGCTTTAAAATGATATACCGTTGGTATCTTACCCCTGATAAACTCCATAAATTTTACCCCCATATTGATGATAAATGCTGGCGTAATTGTTCCCAGACCGGCACATATATACATATTTGGTGGCATTGCCCTAAGCTCTCAGCGCTGTGGCGGGAGGTTTTTGCCTGGCTGAGTCACCTCCTCACCATAGCTTTGTCTCCCTCGGCGGCCATGGCGTTACTACATATCTTTCCGGATGCCATCCCCAAACTGTACTGGCGCTTCTGTGCTCAGCTGTTTATAGCTGCTCGCAGCCTTATTGCCACATACTGGAAATCTGACCATGTGCCCACCCTGCCGGAGATTCAGGCGAAGCTCCACACTTATTATAGATTGGCTTCCCTGACGGCGGTAAAACATCAGCGCCTTCCTGCATTTCTAAAGGCCTGGCGCCCTTTTCTTACTTTTTTGGGTGGCCCATAACCACTTTTTCCTGTTCTGATCCTGGGACTTGGGGTCCGTGCCGCCCCATCGCTCCCTCCTCTCACGAGCTGGGGAGGTCTCTATTGTATCCCTAGAGGCCAATGTGCACTGGAGGCCCCTTACATTTTTCTTTTTCTTTTTCTACCTTCTTACCTTGCTATCTCTTGCATAGGATACCTGCGCTTCATAGAGACTGGTTACTTGGTTTGATGATATGCTGTTACGCTTCTCGTGGTATTTGATCTTTCCTTTGCAGCTCGCTCCCTTGGACTGATAGACTATTTGCATGGACTGAGACTTCTTCATGGGGGGGGAATGGGAGGGGGGGATACAAACTGTATATTACTCTTCTCGTTACTGGTCACACATTTTGTTTCGCTTTCATGTCTACTTTGCATTTGACATTGTGTGTTTTGCAGTTAATAAAAATTGTCAAATTTAAAAAAAAAGGAGGTGAGAGAGGCTATAATATCTAAAAACGTTTTTCAAAAAATGGAAAAGGGATCCAAATGAAGAAAAGAGGAAACAGCATAAGCATTGGTAAGTCAGATGCAAAGTATTGATAAGGAAGGTTAAGAGAGAATTTGAAAAGATGCTTGCCGTGGAAGCAAAAACTCATAATAAAAACTTTTTCAGGTACATTTGAGGTGAAAAAAACAAACAAACCTGTGATGGAGTCAGTTGGACCATTAGATGATCAAGGGGTAAAAAGGGCACTTAGGGATGACAAAGCCATAGCAGAGAGACTAAGGGGTAGATTTTTAAAAAATGCGCGTTCGCGTACTTTTGTTGGCGCACCAGTCGCAAACAAAAGTACGCTGGATTTTAGTAGATACGCGCGTATCTTCTAAAATCCAGGATCGGCGCACGCAAGGCTGCCGAGCCACGCAGCCTGCCTCCGTTCCCTCCGAGGCCGCTCCGAAATCGGAGCGGCCTCGGAGGGAACTCTCTTTCGCCCTCCCCTCACCTTCCCCTCCCTTCCTCTACCTAACCCACCCCCCCAGCCCTATCTAAACCCCCCCCCCTTCCTTTGTCCACAGATTTACGCCTCCCGGAGGGAGACATAAATCCACGCGCGCCAGCGGGCTGCTGGCGCGCCGAGACGCAACCCGGGGGCGGTTTCGGAGGGTGCGGCCACGCCCCCGGACTGCCCTGGGCCGAAACCACGCCCCCAAAACGCCGTGTCCCACCCCCAAAACGCCACGTCGATTGGCCCCGCCCCCGACAAAAAACCCCGGGACTTACACGAGTCCCAGGGCTCTGCGCGCGCTGGCAGGCCTATGGAAAATAGGCACGCCGGCGCACAAGGCCCTGCTCGCGTAAATCCGGGCGGATTTACGCGAGCAGGGCTTTTAAAATCCGTCCCTAAATGAATTGTTTGCACGGTATTCAGTGAGGAAGTTGTAAGAGATATACCTATACCAGAAATGATATTTAAAGATGATGATGATTTGGAAAAGCTGAAATAAATCTCTGTGAACCTGGAAGATATATTAAGGCAAAGACAACTAAAGAGTAGCAAATCACCTGGACCAGATGGTATACATCCCAGAGTGCTGAAAGAACTAAAAAATGAAATTGTGGACCTGCTATTGAAAATTTGTAAACTATCAGTAACATAATCTATGGTATCTGAAGATTGAAGGGTTGCCAATGTAATGACAATTTTTAAAAAGGCATCAAGGGGTGATCCAGGAAACCACAGACCAGTGAGTCTGACATCTGTGTCATGTAAAATGGTAGAAACTATAAAAAAAACCAACCAAAATGACTGAACATATAGATAGTCACAGTTTAATGGAACAAAAGCAACATGGATTTAGCTTTTAGAGGTTTATAAAATAATGCGTGGAATGGAACAAGTAAATGTTAATCAGTTTACTGTTTCGAAAAGTACAAAGACTAGGGAACATACAATGAAGTTACTAGGACATAAATATAAAACTAATAAGAGAAAATATTTTTTTACTCAACGCATAATTAAGCACTGGAATTCATTGCCAGAGAATGTAGTGAAAGCTATTAGTGTAGCTGTGTTTAAAAAAGGTTTGGACTAGTTTCTGGAGGAAAAGTCCGTTAACCATTATTAAGAAAAGTTGCAGAAATCCACTGCTTATTCTTGGATAAGCAGCTTGGAATCTCTCTACACGTTAGGGATTCTGCCAGGTATTTGTGACCTGGCTTGGCCAATGTTGGAAACAGGATACTGGGCTTGATGGACCTTTGGTCTGACCCAGTATGGTAAATCTTATGTTCCTATGTTATATTCACTGCTTCCAGATAACCCTGCTCAAGAAAACACCTCTGCATATCTGGCATTAGTTTTACAATCTTGTGTGGAGGAACAAACCTGAGAAAAAAAAATTCCAACTGGTATGTTTTCATGCTGGTGTCACGGATGAAAGCTACAGAAATGCAGAAGATTATTCTAATCTATTGCTTTCCATTATATTAAACTTGCAAAGCAACAATCAGACTAATCCACATATCTAAAAAGAAACATGCTGAGGATGTGTAAGCCTCAAATTGAGATCGCATGAATACAGATATGAAAAAGACTGCAAAAAAATCTTCATTAAACCGAAACCACACTATTTTATTTATTTATTTATTTTTGGTTTTTATATACCGGAAGTTCCTGTATACAATACATATCACTCGGGTTCACATTTAACAGAGACAACTATCGCCGGGGAGGCGGTTTACATGGAACATATCGAATATAATGAACGGATAATAATCAAAGTACTAGAAATACACTAGAAATATATCATCTATATAGCACAACCATGTTACAGTATTAGACCAGTATGTGGAAGCATATATATACTTCTCAAAAACCAAGACATAAAGACAAGCTATTTCGGGGGGCCCCATTGCTGTACCTTTAACTTGCTTGTAAACATCCTATCAAATTCAAAAACATTTTCAGTCAGTAGCTAGCAATGTGGGGCATTGCACCAAAAATAGCTAAATAACCAACAAAGCCTCAATTTGAGAAATATTTGCATACAAAGATTCTATATTTAATGTGATTAACCAGCATCCTCACATAATACTGAAATCCCCTGTTCAAATGTATATAATGAGACAAGTCCTGGACATAAGATTTTCTTAACATCACAAATGGTTTCAAATACACATTTATAAATTTAGAAAGGGGCTCCAGTGGAGATCCCAGACCTAAAATGATGGGTCTACATGGAGAAGAAACCAAGCTTTTATGTATTTTAGGGAAAACATAAAAGCATAGAACTGTAGGATTATTTTCAGTTAAAAATGCCCCTCTTTATTAGTAATAAATCCTTCTGCTAACATTGTTAATATTAAGGTAACTATCTTTTCTTTCAAATACAGAGTAGGATCTGAATCCAATTTCACATAATATACGGTATTTTACAACTGACAATGTACCTCCTGCATATAATTCGATGCTCCCTCAAAGCAGTGACTAGGTGCGTGCACATTTTTTTTCCATGTGAGCAACAAATTTTTAAACCAACAATTTCTGAGTCCGAACATTAGCGTTGTATTTCTGTATATAGCACAAAAAAAAATGAATGTGAGTGACTATTTAACACCTGGGTGCGATGCTCCTAAATGTATGAGCAGTCACTCAAGCACTCAGCTTAGAGAGAACTATGAAGATGACTTGTCTAAGATCACTGTGGAGCCCTCTTTGTCAGAAGATTTAATTACAATAGTATCATCCTTAGCCAACCTGCGTAAAGCTGACCGTTCATCAAAAGATAAATACATAGACCAACATTGTTGAGTAGACTCCAAAGCCTGGATCTCTTTCTCAACAAGATGCTGAAAAGCCAACAGAAGGGGATCACCCAAACCAGGATGACACTACGTTGATCATTGTAAAATTACTGATGGATCATCTTCACTATTTGGCACTGGTTTATCATGAAAGTTTTTTTAACTGAAGAGTTCTCATAAAGCAAAACAAAAAAGTGCGCAAGGCAAAAGATTGTTTTCCCTGCAGATCACTTTGCAGGTCTTATCCTGCCTCTTCTGCATGTCCTGCTGCGTGACTGTACAAATAGGAATGCACTCATTCAACCTGATACTTGAAGACAGGCCATTTTTAACTTCAAAACGTTTATTAAAGACAGGTGTCCCATTTGGCTGTGTGCTCTCGGCATCACTAGTTAACATCTTTCTTGCTCCAGTTTGGCCAATCTTGATGTAAACTACAGGAATTATGCAGATGACATTCAATTCTTTCTTCCAAAGTAGAGGATACATTCTATTATATTTCAAGGTACCTTAGCAAGACAGAAATAATTTTACTGAACACGTTTTCCCATACTAATGCTCCTTTGTCCTTTCAGTTTGAGAAAATCCCAATTCACCTAAAGTGAGAAAGCTGGAATTAATTCTGGAATTTGAATTTTCACTACTTATGCAAGTGAAAGCTGTGATAAAGGCATCTTTTTTTTTTTCAAATTGTCTCTCCTTAGGTGGCTCCAGCAATTTTTAAGTCTCTACCATTTTAGGACAGTATTACATGTGCTTATTCTATCTAGCTTAGATTATTGCAATTCTCTTTATATTGGTAGGCCAGGAAATGTATTAAGAACTTCACAGGTAGTACAAAACTCAATCACATGGGTTTTAATTGGCATAAGACATTCATAACACATTACACTTAGATTTGTTAATTTGGTTACCGAAACATTGAAGAATCAATTTAAAGAGTCTCTCACTTATTCATAAGACAGTCACGGTGCTTCTCAGTGAATCAGTTATTTGTTAAAAATGTACAGGCCACAATGAACTGAGACTCATTGACTGTAATTTGTTAGATATCCCTTCCCCACAATTAGTGCACTTAGATGAAACACAGTAGCGTACATTTGCTGTAAGAGGTCGCACAAACATAAGTTCTATGCATAGAAAACAGACTGTTTTGAGAGGGAGGGGGATTAGGTATAATTATTTTTCCAATAATTTTTAGAAACCAGGAAATGCCAAATAAACTAAAGTTTATTATAGTATAAAATTACAAATTATAAATCAATCAGATAATATATTTCTTTTTTAAAGCAATTCAATTAGATGCATTTGCAAAGAATCTCCCAAAGGTTATATGCAAACAGACAGACAGATTTGCTAATTATTTGTACAAGCAAAGCTTACTGTCAGGTCCAGGTAGACCATATCCAATCTTGAAGATAAAGATGAAGGCAGGGAGATGTAGACCGGTTAAGAAATCAGGATATCTTTATGATGATGGTCTCCATAGTCTCTTGATTTGGATCAGAATTATATCAGTGGCACTTTGTATACCTGTCAGTCATGAGTTGCGTATTAATGAAAGCTTCTGTGCTTTACATTTCTGAAATTTCTCTCTGGTTACAGACACATAGGGCCTTATTTTCTAAATGGATCGCACACGATAAGGGACGTTTTGCACGCGAAACGTCCCTTTTCGCGTGTGATACCAAAATGGGGGCGGAGTCGGCCCCGGAAGAGGAGGAGTCGGGGCGTCACCGGGGCCGACTCCGTGAAGACGCCGCGGACGACGAAAAGGTAAGGCCCTTTTCGCGTCCGAGTTTGCGCCCAATAGCTACACCTTCTGTGGTGGCACTATTGGGTGCGAAACCGGCAGCAATCGCACCGTGATGGTGTGATCGCTGCCGGCTAGCGCAGGCCCGCCCCCCCGCCCCTCATTCCCTAAAGTATCGCAGGCCTGCGATACTTTAGAAAATGAGGCCCATAGTTGGGAGAAGGCAAACACTGGGCTGCTTCTCGGAACTTTTTACTTGGCCTTGTTGCTAGAGTTGCTGTGCCTTGTTATGGCTTCACAATGGTCTGAGTCTTCAGTGAATAATAAGCAAAGGTCTTTTATGAGTCCCTGGGGGTCTACACATCTTGAACAACATTAATTAGGGTTCCAACCATCAAGCAATCTTCTTTGGACCTAATTAAATGATTCTAAAAGACAGTTATGCTAGTATCATTGTCTTGCAAAAAGTGTTGAGTAGACAAAGCTTTATTTTAACAATCATCCAAAGGATGACCTCAGCAGCATAGTGTTCTCTACACATCACACTCTATGGTATTGGCCAAGAACTGGCTCAGGAAGAGGAATTCCTCTTAAACTATGTTGGGACAGTGTTCATTATTGGTTCAAAGAAAAGAGTTCCATTGTTTGGGACTGGTTCTCTTACTGAACTTCCAGACACTTCTGATAGTTCGGTATGTTCCTTGGATGCCTCCTCTCCAAGTACTTAGCTTTTTAGGTCTCTCAGAATCAGAATCTAAGGTGGTATGGCTGAAGACAATTTCTGCTTGGATAAACTAAGACTGAGTAAGCTCAGATGATTTGTCCATGGTTTTATTTGTATTGATGGATTTCTGACATAGATATTCATTATAAAGTGTAGATTTATTTCTCAGATTAAACTGTTTACATTTTTCCCACCCAGTTCCATGTCCCAACCTGTACATGCAGCTGAATGCATTGCAGCTCGTTCTGGATGAGCGGAGCATATTGTGGCTCAACCAGTTTCTATTGGATTTAACACAGTCACTACATCAGTTCATGGCCATGTACAAACTGAATGACAACTCCAAGTCTGATGAACATGTTGATATCAGAGTGGATGGATTGATGCTGAAGGTAAGATGCATTACAGAAAATGAGCATTCCTAGTGTTTAAAAATGCTATCCTTCTTATAGACCCTTTTTCTTCATTCTCCATGGAATTTGTCATTTCCTGTTCCTTCCTCTCTTCCATTCTGCAGGCTATATGGATACTACTTTGTCCAGTCTCTTTACTACAATCTATCCAGGTTGCATAGCCATAATGTCTCTTCTGTTGTCTTTTATAAGGAGGTCTGTAAGATAGCGTAAGTGGTCTTTGGCTTTTATAAGTGATTTTATTTGCAGTGCAAAGGAAATGATATATCATCAGTCTGCTTACCTTCACAGCCCAACTTCAATTATACTATTCTTGGTTAGGACAATATTTGTTGCAGGAGCTGCCTTCTCCTTACAAACAAACAAGTAAAACAGTCATGTTGCAGGAGCTGTCTTCTCCTGGAGTCCCGGGTGTCTGTCTGTTCCTACCAAGACTCAAACTCTTATCCTTGCTCTCAGGGGGACCACCTGAGAGCTGACTTTCTTTATGAGCTCCCTTAAAATGGGCCAGGCTGAATAACAAAAGATATCCTCCTAAGTTAGTTGCACCACAAACATTATGCTCCTACATTAGGAGCACAACAGCAGAGATGTTCCTAAACACTGTCTCCTGTTCAGTCTCCACACCCCCCCCCCCCCATCAAGTTAACATGTGCATTCAGCCTAAGTTGATCACCCATTTTAACTCAGCCTATGCACATTTTAACTCCTGATGCATTATCATAGCATTATTTTACTGCATGTTAAAACTGCACTGAGAAAGGAAGTAACATCACCAATCTGCATGGCGACTTGAGATTCAGGCTCCCTATAGCTACCCCGTAAATAAACACCTATATCGAAGATCTAGATTCTCCCATGTTACAGCAAGGCTGCCAATATTGAGGCCAGAGTGACTGATATGTCTATACAGAGAAAACCAGTTGATTTGAGGCAATATTCGTATGACACTAAAGGATGGAGCCCTGTGGAGCAAAACAATATGGCTGAGCAAAGTGAAGTTGAGACATCTGGCAGAGTAGCAAAGCAGAGGAAATAAAGCCTACTCACAATGAGGGGATATACTCACTTGCGATGACTTTAATGTTAGTTTCAGCAAATTAATGAAAGAAATAAAGTCAAAGAAGGATGAGATTTTGGAGCATGTGACAGACCTCAGCAATGATTTGTCAGACTTCAGATGGAGGTTGGAGAAAGTGGAGGCACATGTTGAGGATCAGGCCTCTTCTGACACAGCTGAATACAATTATTGAAGAGATGAGAAATGCTAACAATGAACTAATAGATAAACTTGAGAACCTAGAGTATCTGTCTTACAGGCTAACCTACATATACGTGGCCTGCCCGAGGTGGATGCATATGAAGATTCCACAGCAGTAGTCAAGCAGATCTGCAAGGCCATTCTAAACTATGAGTTAGAGACTAATGAGTCAGTTATTAATATTAAATGGGCACATCATGCACTTGGCCCCCCAATTAGATATGTTCCACAGGACATTATGGCATACTTCTATAACTTTTTGATACAGGAGAGAGTGATATCTCAAGCAAGGAAAATGGGGTCTCTTCTTTGGGGTGGACATACCATTGGTATTTATAATGATCTATCTCTTCTCACTCTCCACAAACGGAAAGATTTGGGGGCCAGTCACCACAGTACTGAGGAAGGAAATTATAGTTATCACTGGCTATTTCCTTTTGGGTTTACATTCATGATCAGTGGCATTACATCAAAGGTCAAATCTGTTTCTGAAGCAATGATAATTCTGCAGGCAGCAGGCATTTCAGTTCCAGAGACAGCAGAGACGCCCGATGACATGTGAAAATTGACTTTCCTAAGTGGCAAAAAGTGGGAAAGGGAAGCAGAAGGCTGTGATGAAATTTCGAAAGCTCCACTATTCCCTGAGCTCTCAACAGCTGATGGCCAGTATGCTGAAGAGCCATAGCGTGAGAAGCTCTGAGCATAGAACCTTTTATCTAAAAGCTCTAAACTCGTTTTCGTTTGCTGACTAGGGTAACCAATGAACACTTATTTTGTTCATTTGCATGGATTATCCATAGTGCACAGAATTTGTATTTCTAGTCTATTATTGCTGATATTTGTTGTTTCTTCATATCCTCTTCCTGATTACTCATTTGTTAGAACATAAGAACATATGAAATTGCCATTCTGGGTCAGGCCAAGGGTCCATCAAGCCCAGCATCCTGTTTCCAACAGTGCCCAATCCAGGATAAGAGGGGGGGAGGGAGGGAGAAGGTGGGTACTAATCTGATAGAAGGTTTGTGTGGCACATTATGGGCACTAGAGTCAAGAAGAATGATGAATTGGCAGACTGTGGACCTGGGGATTAACATTATTTCTGGATGAGATATGGGATGTGTTAGGATAGGTTCTGATTTAAGCCATAAGAGTATCTCCTTTATTTTCCAGGAACAGCAATGATCAGAATAGTGACTTTAAATGTAAAGGATCTAAATTCTCCCTTTAAAAGGAAAATGCTTTTTAAGGAGGCAGCTTCTTTGCAGGCTACAATCCTTTTTGTTCAGAAGACAAATCTCCGGAAGCATGACCTGGATCCAGAAATTATGACTCACCAGAGGCTTGCATCAAGATGAATGGTTGATACTCAAGTAACTTTCAGACAGGGTTTCCCATTATCTCCACTTATTTGCCCTTATCATGGAAACCTTTGCTGAGCGATTAAAGGGGGAATCTGGATGAACATTTTAAAATAACACTCTTTGCTGATGATATTTTATTCACATTGTTCTGACCTGATAGTTCACTGTACATCTTGGTGAATGAAATAGAAATGTTTGGGAGAGTTTGAATATGGACAAGTCAGAGATTCTTAATATCACTCTCTCTGAGAATGATGCTCTGCATTTACAATGTTAGTTTTCCTTTAAGTGGGCTAAAACAAAACTGAAATATCTAGATATATATATACTGGGCCGAGCTGAGTGACCTTTTTAGGATTAACTTTACCCCATTGTTTTCAGTTCTTTCTAAAGATTTGGACAAATGGGAGATTCGGCCCTATCATGGCTGGGTAGAATGGCAGCAGTAAAGATGAATATCCTACCACTTCTATGTTACCTTTTTCAGACACTGCCTATTTATCTACCTGATAAAGTCCTAAAGTTTTTCCAGAGAAAGATCTCCATTTTCATTTGGAGATAGAGGCCTCCACGGGTGATTAAGTCTGTCCTGTATCAACCAAATACTGCAACAACAAACCCATTAGTAAAATACAATTTATTTTATTTATTTATTTATTTAACATTTTTTTATACCGGGATTCATATAAAAATTTTACATATCGTCTCGGTTTACATTGTAACTGAAAAACGGGCATGTGAGAATGCAATTACATAGAACAGGGCATAAAACTTGGATCAGAGTACATGGGGAAAAAAACTTGGAACATAATAAAGGGGGGAAAAACGCATATACATATTATTAGGCTCATATATATAATGTGAGCGACATAAAACTTTGAGGTAAGCTGATGTGGAGAGGGGTTACTAGATTGTAAGGGAGGTATGATTTTATAGTCTTAATTTAGAATGATGGCTAGTGTGATGGTGTTGAGGTAAATTCTTATCATAATTGGAACGCTTGCTCAAATAGCCAGGTTTTTAGTCTCTTTTTAAAGTTGATTGGGCAATGTTCTGAACGGAGTTCTGGCAGTAGAGAGTTCCAATTTGCTGGACCTACTGCAGACATGGCTCGTTTGCTTAGAGAGGTTTTGATGTATGTTGTTAGGAGAGTGTTTTTGTATGCTGTTCTCGTCAGTCTGGTTGGTAGATGTGGTTGGAGTGGAATGTTGAGATCCAGAGGAGTGAGCTTGTGGATGGTTTTGTGAATGATTGTTAGTGTTTTGTATAGGATTCTGTACTTGATTGGGAGCCAATGTAGGTTTCTTAAAATGGGGGTAATATGGTCTCTCTTGTTGGTCTTAGTCAGTATCCTGGCAGAGGCATTTTGCAGCATTTGAAGGGGTTTAAGGGTGTTAGCTGGAAGGCCGATTAGCAGAGAATTGCAATAATCGATTTTAGAGAAAATGATAGCTTGGAGTACTGAACGGTAATCTTGGAAGTGTAAAAGTGGTCTGAGTCGTTTAAGGACTTGCAATTTATAGAAACTCTCCTTAACAGTGTTATTGATGAATCTCTTTAGGTTTAATTGATCATCCAAGATGACTCCAAGGTTTCTCACCAGAGAGGCGAAGGATGGCTGATTTATAGGGTTCAAGTTTGGCCTAGTGTAGTTACCGTCTTGAGAGATGAGGAGAATTTCCATTTTATTGGAATTGAGGATTAGATTAAGGCTTGAGAGCAAGTTGTTGATGGATATGAGGCAGGTGTTCCAGAATTCTAGTGTTTTTTGAAGGGAATCTTTAATCGGTATCAAAATCTGTACGTCGTCCGCATAGATGAAATGCTTTAGTTTTAGTTTGGAGAGGAGCTGGCAAAGCGGTAAAGGTATATGTTGAAAAGGGTCGGTGATAAAGAGGAGCCTTGGGGGACTCCCATAGATGAGTCGACGGGGTGTGATTCATTGTTGTTGATTCTGACTTTGTAAAATCTGTTTTGTAGAAATGTCTTAAACCAATTTAGAGCGGTGTCTTTGATTCCGATGTCGGCTAGTCGTTCCAGGAGTAGAGAGTGTTTTACTGTGTCGAATGCGGCTGATAGATCGAGGAGTATGAGTATGCAGGATTGTTTTTTATCAAGATTCAGGAGAATTGTGTCAGTTAAAGAGATTAGAAGAGTTTCAGTGCTCCGTTCTTTGCGAAAGCCGAATTGCGACGGTGCTAGGATTTTGTTGTCATCTAAGTACTCCGTCAGTTGTTTATTTACTATTTTTTCTAGTATTTTAGCGATGAAGGGTAGATTTGCAATGGGTCGAAAGTTGGCTGGGTCATCTGGAGAAAGGTTAGGTTTTTTTAAGAGCGGTTTGAGGATTGCGAGTTTCAGAGGGTCTGGAACTGAGCCTTGCATAAGTGAACAATTGATGATGTCTGAGATTGGTTTGGTGACAGTTTTAGGGATGGCAATGAGTATATTGGAAGGGCTCGCATCTGTGGGGTGTGATGCAGGTTTGAGTTTTTTAATGATTGTTTCGATCTCTAAGGAGGAGGTCAGTTCAAATTTTTCCAGAGTTATGTTCTGTTGGAAATGTGCTGGGTAAAGGGGGGGCAGAATGGAGCCCATAATGGCATTTAAAGGTGTGATAAGGTCTGTGATTTTTTTCTTGAAGTAACTTGCTAGCTCAGTGGCTTTTGTGGTGGCTTGATAGTCAGGGATGGATGGGGGGGAGGATTTGGTGAGAGATGAGACGAGAGAGAATAGGGCTTTAGGATCGAAGATGAAATGGTGAATTTTATGAGAGTAGAAATCCCTTTTAGTTTGTAAGGTGGCTATCCGGTAGCGGTGCATGAGAGCCTTGTATGTCTCATGGTTGGATTGTGATGGATTTTTTCTCCATAAAAGTTCCTTACTTCTGAGCTCTTGTTTCAGGGTTTTCAGTTGTGGGGTGTACCAGGGTTTTCTGTTGTTAGTGTTGGGAAGGGTGCTTTTTTTTTTTACAATATAACAATGAAGGCACACAACTTTACTCAAAGAAAACCACACATATAAATGTTGTAATATCGAGGTGTTTGGTGGATTCTCAGGGGCAATAGTGATGGTATCTCCTACGGGAGGAGCCCCGTAGGGAACTGTAGCACCAGGCTAGACTCAGATGCACAAACACAGAGAATATATCTTTTATTATACAGCTTGTCTGGTTCACCAGAGGTGGCAGTAGAGAGTAGATTAGATAGCAACAGCTGTGATCCTCGGCATGGGAGACCCGTCCCACAATGGTGGTGTAAGGCCCCAATGCATATGTCCAGTAAGGCACTATAGGAGAGACAGAGTGGCAGATGTTATAACACACTCCCTTGTAGCTGAGTAGATAGAGTTCCAATGAGCAGTAGAGAGAGGATAGATATCAATCAACAGTCTGTGGTCCTCGGCAGAGGAGACCCGTTCCACAATGGTGGTGTAGGGCCCGCTGTAGATGGACAGACTGGGAGAAGAAGTACTCACTCTCTGTAGCTGATAGGTAGTGTTCCAGCGGGTTGAAGAATTGGTAGCAGGCACCAGGATAGACACACAGGCCCTCGAGGAGCAAGTACCTGTATCAGGAGAGGCACCTGGAACTAAGCAAAGGGCCCCCGAGGAGCGGGTATCCAGGTTAGTAGAACCCCGGAGGGTGAAGGTAGCTTCCAGCAGAATAGAAGCGGCAGAGCAGCTTCAGACTGGAGTGAAGCCAATCTGATCGTTGCTAACTCGAATAGCAGTAAAAAGAGAGGGTTTAAATCCCCACAGAGGTGGGGAACTTCCGGGGCTGGCCCCGGGTTTTTCCCGTGCTGGACCCTTTAAACAAAGGGCTGACGTTGCCGCGCGCATCCATACGACATCAGGGAGCGTGGCCTCGACGGCGGCAGTGCTGCTGCTGCGAAGGAAGGCCTCTCAGCGTTTCCAGGCCTGTCGATCTGCTGTGAAGGCGGGTAAACACGGTCGGCCACAGCCTGGGTGGTCGATCGGCGCAACAATAAAGATGTCAAATTAATTCAAAATTTGTTTTTAAATGGCCATCATAACTATGCAAAGGGACTGCATTAATGAACTCAAAGGCTGATGTCTCAACAAGCATGTAAGGTGTAATCATACGTCATTAGTGGTAAAAAACAAAAAAATTCTTTAAATGTAATGTCTTGCAATTAAATGTAAATGATACCACAAAAATATTATTTTTTGAGATTTTAGTATGCACATAAAAATGGCTTAATTGAATTCTTGAGAAAAAGCGCTTTGGTGGTATACGATTCAACTGATGAAAAGTGCCCTGTACAAGGACTGTCAAGTTTCATGATGTCATCTGTAGTTAATAAAAAATCCAGTTAACTGATGTCATTTCATTGAGTCCCCAGATGACATCAGTTAAACCAGCCCAACTTGTGCATGTATCTCCTGGTTTTCACATGCACCGGACTTTTAAAATTCATCTTAAAGCCTTTAATACTAAGTTGAGATTCCATTGAGAAACCAGTTTCCTTAGAAGAGACTGAAATGCTTTACATCCCTTGAATATCTGATCAAATCTGGGTGTGATGACAAGGAAACACTCTGCACTTTGCCTCTGAAACAAGAAAGAGCAGCCACTTGAACCTTAAGAAAATTCAGTGCCAAACCCTTCTGCAAACCTCTCTGCAAAAAGACCAGAATCGTTGGAAATGAAGCCTCAAACTGAGACAACCCTAATTCCTAGCACCAGGACTTCTAAACACTAACAGAGGGAGGAGGAATAGCCTAGTGGTTAGAGCAGTGGACTATAGACCAGGGTTCGAGTCCTGCTGTCACTCCTTGTGACCTTGGGCAAGTCACTTTACTCTCCATTGCCTCAGGTACAAAAACTTAGATTGTAAGCCCTCTGGGGATAGAGAAATACTTACAGTACCTGAATGTAAACCGGTGTGATATCTCGATTGAGATCGAATGTCAGTATATAAAAATAATAAATAAATAAATATGCCAAGGAACTAGATATTACCTGTCTTGCAGCGAGGTGGCAGTCACTTCCTATGAATAGCCTTTGTCTCTCAACCTTCTCCTTTCAAGAGCCAAGTCGTGAGACAAAAGTGGTCCACCTATTCCATTGGACCTTGAAGAAGATAAGTGGGAATATGATTGAACCTCAAAGTGTCTTCTACCTTGAGTCTTATCAAATTGGTGAACCAAGGCCTCCAGGGCCATGAGGATCACCTGCCCTGGATGCTATCTATCCATCAAATTACTCTTCCTACTAGAGGCCACAGTGGAAACATATGCAAGAGACCTGTTAATCAAGTAGACTTATTTATTTAAAAACTTTTCTATACCATTGCTAAGTTAAATACCATCGCAACGGTTTACATGTAGGCACATATTTAATGTAGGTAAAAGTGTACTATAGTACATTCTAACAGGTGCCGTCAAAGGTTCGGTTACAATATATCATTAGACATAGTCATTTAGCGAAGTAGTTCATGACCAATTGTACCGAGGTACTTACACCGGTAGTTTTATTACACATAGTATTATAGTTATGTTTTATTGTGGTGTAGAGTTCATAGACTAATCTACTGTATAGTCCTAAGGACTGTATGTCGGTGCCTTTCTGTCTTTTCCTGAAATATTTCTCTCTATTCTCCTGTCTCTTTGTAAAATGCTTGTTTAAAAAGCCATGTTTTTATGTTTTTCTTGAATGTCTTGAGATCACTTTGTAGCCTGATCTCTGGAGGCATTGTGTTCCAGATTATGGGTCCTGCTATTGATAGGGCTCTTTCTCTCACTTGTGTCAGTCTTGCTGTTTTAACTGATGGAATGGTTAGGAGTGCTTTATTTGCTGAGCGGAGGTTCCTGTGTGGAGTGTCTTGCCTTAAGAAATAGTCACTACTTACAACTGCGCCGTAGCAGCAGGGGGTCTATTTACTGTGTGGGATCTTGCCAGGTACTTGTGACCTGGTTTGGCCTCTGTTGGAAATGGGATACTATGCTTGATGGACCTTTGGACTGACCCAGTATGGCAAGTCCTTATGTTCTTACCTTATCAAGGCCACTATTGTGACAGAGCATCAAAATCTTCTGATCCTGATTCTTCTCTTCAACTGAAAAACTATTGGTCACCAACAAATCTACCTGATGGTCCCCCCACATGGACCTGATGAGGGAGAATGCTCCCTTTGCCATCTCCCATTCCCTGAAGTCTAAGATATGCCTGCTCAGGTAATCCGCTTGCACATTCTCCATCCTGGTGATATGAGAAGCTGACAGAATCCATTTATCTGTAGTTATTTGGGTATACGTTCCATACAACTGGGCAAACTGGCCCCCTATTTGATTGAAAAATGGACCCTCTGGACTTCACTGAGGAACCCTTAAGTTCTCCTGAACTGATGATAGCAATTTCTCTCACAGTTCTGTGACCTCCATGAAAGGACTGGGACGTCTCATTCAATGTAAACCGTTTTGACAAAATGTATTTTTTATAAAGCGGTATATAAATATTTTTAAATAAAATAAAAATAAATAAATATTGCCTTTGTGCAGAAGAACTCTTCCCTGGATGATAATATCTTAATTCCCAAAACATTGACCTACTAAGGAATGCCTTCTGAGCTTCCTTGGGTTTGTCCTTTGGCAATTTATGATCCTTGGACTCCCCTACATGCTTGACCAGTGTTTTCAGGTCTTCCCCCAAAAAGAAACTGTCTTCGAAATGGAAAATTGCCCAGTTGGGATTTAGACCAAATGTCTGCTGCTCAATTATGCAGCCACAGCAAACACCTAGCCACCACTGAAATAACTGTACTTTGTGTAGACGTCCGAATCAGATCATATAAGGCATCTTAAATAAAGGTAACATCAGCCTTCAGCCACTCAGCTTCCTGCTCCAAAACACTATCCTCTGTGCTGGCCACTGGAAGCTGCTACACCCAGCGTAAACATGCTTGAGCCATGACACTGGAACATACTGCCGCCGGAGCACTAAAACTGTGACCTCAAATGCCCTTTTGAGATGAATCTCTATCTTCTTTTCTTGGGCATCCTTGAGAGCCTCCTTTCCTTCAACAGAAATCATAGTCATTTTAGTTACAGTGGATACTAATGAATCCACCTTAGGCAACTTTAATTGCTCTAAAGCCTCCTCAGGCAGGGTATATAACTTTGCCATGTTCCTGCTAATCTTTAGCTTTGTTTCTGGCATATCCCATTCCTCAGAAACTAAAGCTTTGGCCATCCTGTGAAAAGGAAAACATTTCATGGGCCCTCTAAGCCCCTCCAAAATTGGATCCTCTTCCTCCTGTTCAGGCTCAGCTCTCTTCTCTTTGATACTCACTTCTGCTAGAGACTGAGTAATTATGGAAGTCAATTCCTCTCTATTAAAGAGGCGGATCACATTCTAATCATCTCCCTCTGTTACAGAGATTTTCTCTTCTTCCAGCGCCTCTTGATCTGGGTGAGCACCCTGTGGCAACTCCCCCAGAAGTTTTCTCAAGAAAATTCTCCCCTGAGGGGGAAAATCCAGATCAAAATCCATTCAGTTTCCAGCCAAAGCTGCTTAGTAAGAACATAAGAACATGCCATACTGGGTCAGACCAAGGGTCCATCAAGCCCAGCATCCTGTTTCCAACAGTGGCCAATTCAGGCCATAAGAACCTGGCAAGTACCCAAAAACTAAGTCTATTCCATGTTACCGTTGATAGTAATAGTGATGGTTAATTAATAGCAGGTAATGGACTTTCTCCAAGAACTTATCCAATCCTTTTTTAACACAGCTATACTAACTGCACTAACCACATCTTCTGGTAACAAATTCCAGAGTTCAATTGTGCGTTGAGTGAAAAAGAACTTTCTCTGATTAGTTTTAAATGTGCCACATGCTAACTTCATGGAGTGCTCCCTGGTCTTTCTATTATCCGAAAGAGTAAAAAACTGCTTCACATCTACCTGTTCTAGACCTCTCATGATTTTAAACACCTCTACCATATCCCCCCTCAGCTGTCTCTTCTCCAAGCTGAAAAGTCCTAACCTCTTTAGTCTTTCCTCATAGGGGAGCTGTTCCATTCCCTTTATCATTTTGGTCACCCTTCTCTGCACCTTCTCCATCGTAATTATATCTTTTTTGAGATGCGGCGACCAGAATTGTACACAGTATTCAAGGTGCGACCTCACCATGGAGCGATACAGAGGCATTATGACATTTTCCGTTTTATTCACATTCCCTTTCTAATAATTCCCAAAATTCTGTTTACTTTTTTGACTGCCGCAACACACTGAACCGACTATTTCAATGTGTTATCCACTATGACGCCTAGATCTCTTTCTTGGGTAGTAGCACCTAATATGGAACCTAACATTCGGGCCGATACAGTAAAGTCTGCGGGAGAGTGGGCGTTCGCTCGCTCTCCCGGCGCGCGCACCAGCCACTCGCCGGTGCGCGCGATTCAGTATTTAAATTAGGTCCGGCGGTAGATCCGGGTAAAAGGAGGTGCTATGGACACTAGCGCGTCCCTAGCGCCTCCTTTTTGACAGGAGCGGCGGCTGTCAGTGGGTTTGACAGCCGACGCTCAATTTTGCCGGTGTCGGTTCTCGAGCCCGCTGACAGCCACAGGCTCGGAAACCGGACGCCGGCAAAATTCAGCGTCCGGTTTTCGGCCCGACAGCCGCAGGCCGAATTCAAATGGTTTTTTGTTTTTTTACTTTTTTTACTCTTCGGGACCTCCGACTTAATATTGCTATGATATTAAGCCGCACGCATACCTAATAGGGCCATCAACATGCATTTGCATGTTGAAGGCGCTATTAGGTGCCGCGGGTTGGACATGCGTTTTCCTCCCCTTACTGAATAAGGGGTAAGGGAAAACGTGCAGGCTAACAGTGCGCTCCGTCGGAGCGCACTGTACTGTATCGGCCTGATTGTGTAACTATAGCACGAGTTATTTTTTATTTTATTTATTTATTTATTTAAATTTCTTATATACTGGCATTCGCGATGGGAGTCGCATCATGCCGGTTTACAAATAACAAGGTGTGACAACAGAATAAATACTTAATAACTTAAAAACTTAATAACTTAAAAACTTAAAAATTTTTCCCTATATGCATCACCTTGCACTTTCAGCTTCTGGGGGTCCATATGGAATTCCTCACTGGACACTATGTATCCCAGGAAGGGAAGGGACTCCTGCTCAAAAAGGCACTTTTCAAGCTTTGCATACAATTTATGTTCTCTAAGGCGCTGCAAAACTTGGACGACGTTCTGGCGGTGAGCGGTCAGAGTATCTGAGAATATCAAACTGTCGTCCAAGTATACGACCACGCACTGATTCAGGAGATCGCGGAATATCTCATTCATGGTGTTCTGGAACACCGTTGGAGCATTACAGAGCCCGAACGGCATCACTAAATACTCATAGTGGCCGTCTCGGGTATTGAAGGCCATCTTCCATTCATCTCCCTCCTTGATACGGATCAAGTTGTAAGCCCCTCGGAGATCTAACTTGGAGCAGATCTTCCCACCCTGCAGTCGGTCGAAGAGCTCGGAGATGAGGGGCAAGGGGTAACGGTCCTTGACCGTTATAGCATTCAGGCCCCGATAGTCAATGCAAGGGTGAAGGCTTCCGTCCTTCTTTGCGACAAAGAAGAACCCTGCCCCTGGTGGGGACTTTGATTTCCGAATGAAACCTCTCTCCAAGTTTTCCTCGATGTACTCTTTCATGGCCTGCGTCTCGGCCGGCGAGAGGGCATAGGTGCGCCCTCGAGGAGTTTCAGTACCTGGGAGGAGATTGATAGCACAATCGAAGGATCGATGAGGTGGAAGTATCTGGGCCTGTTGTTTTGAAAAAACATCCGCGTATGAGGCATAGGAGGCCGGCAGGCCTTGAAGGCTGGTGGAGGCGATGGAGCACGAGAGTGGAATCACAGACTGGAGGCAATTGCAGTGACAATTCGGCCCCCAACGGGACAGCTGCAAGTTCTCCCAGTCAAACTGGGGACCGTGTTCCTGGAGCCAGGGAAGGCCCAAGACAACGAGGTGGATAGAATGAAACATAGAAACATAGAAATGACAGCAGAAGAAGACCAAACGGCCCATCCAGTCTGCCCAGCAAGCTTCACACTTCTTTTTTTTCTCATACTTATCTGTTTCTCTTGGCTCTTAGTAACCTTTGGTTCTATTTCCCTTCCACCCCCACCATTATTGTAGAGAGCTGTGATGGAGCTGCATCCAAGTGAACTATCAAGCTTGATTATTTAGTGGGGTAGTAACCGCTGCAGTAAGCAAGCTACACCCATACTTATATGTTTACCCAGACCATGTTTATTCAGCCCTTATTGGTTATTTTTCTTCTCCCCTGCCGTTGAAGCAGAGAGCTATGCTGGATATGCATGAAGTATTATTTTTTTCTTCTCCTCTGCCGTTGAAGCAGAGAGCTATGCTGGATATGCGTGAAGTATCAGTTTTTCTTCTCCCTTGCCGTTGAAGCAGAGATCTATGCTGGATAAGCGTGAAGTATTAGTTTTACTTCTCCCCTGCCATTGAAGCAGAGAGCTATGCTGGATATGCATTGAAAGTGAAGTATGCATTGAAAGCCACATTAACTATCAACAAATATTGAACAAGCCTAATAATTGGTAATACCTATAAGCCTATGAACTCACCGTTAATTTTACATACTCTTACCCACCCCTGTTTTTTTCTTGTTTTGTTTTGGTTTTTTTATAATTTGGAGATGGCAGCCCTCCATCCTTCCGCTCCGTGAAGGTGGAACACCAACCACTGGCCACTGGCATCCCGCTCCGTGAATGCCTCTGTGGCTGCTGCTGCACCGTGCAGTGTTTTGCTTCCTCCTCTTTATACACGTCCTCTAGACCTGATGGATCCACAGTGTTTATCCCACGCCCCTTTGAAGTCCTTCACAGTTTTGGACTTCACCACTTCCTCTGGAAGGGCATTCCAGGCATCCACCACTCTCTCTGTGAAGAAATACTTCCTGACATTGGTTCTTAGTCTTCTTCCCTGGAGCCTCAGCTCGTGACCTCTGGTTCTGCTGATTTTTTTCTGATGGAAAAGGTTTGTCGTTGTCTTTGGATCATTAAAGTTTTTCAAGTATCTGAAAGTCTGAATCATAGCGCCCCTGCTCCTCCTTTCCTCCAGGGTGTACATATTTAGATTCTTCAATCTCTCCTCGTATGACATCCGATGAAGACCCTCCACCTTTCTGGTCGCTCTTCTCTGTACCGCTTCAATCTTGTCTCTGTCTCTTTGTAGATACGGTCTCCAGAACTGAACACAGTACTCCAGGTGAGGCCTCACCACGGACCTGTACAAGGGGATAATCACTTCCCTTTTCTTACTCGATATTCCTCTCTCTATACAGCCCAGCATTCTTCTGGCTTTTGCTATCGCCTTGTCGCATTGTTTCGCAGACTTCATATCATTAGACACTATCACCCCAAGGTCTCTCTCCTGCTCCGTGCACATCAGCCTTTCATCCCCCATCGAATACAGTTCATTCGGATTTCCACTCCCCATATGCATGACTTTGCACTTCTTGGCATTGAATCTCAGCTGCCATATCTTCGACCACTCTTCCAGCTTCCTTAAATCCCATCTCATTCTCTCCACTCCTTCCAGCGTGTCCACTCTGTTGTCGTCCGCAAAGAGACAAATCTTACCTGAAGAAATGGGAGTAACCTGCATGGAGCAGCATTTACTAAGTAACCTTGCTAGGTAGACTAGAACGACTGTCATTAACTTTGTAACTGTACCATACTTCATTAGTACTTCTGCCAGCGTGAATAAAGTTTTCTGCATGTACATTGATGAGCTGCTTGCTTAGAGTGTACTTATCTTGTTGCCTTCTCTTCCAAAGAAGACAAGTGTGCTCTGAACAGCAGAGATACAGAGAGCTGAATGGGATGTGATTGTTTTTGGCAAACTTTGCCCCATTGTGTCACCCTGCTCTTAATATAATCACGTCTGTAAGGAATGTAAGGGTATATTTTATTTGAATGCATTCCGACTGTTTCTCCTTTCTAAAATGAGCCGTAGAGTATTAAGTTATACAAGGGAATTTTTGCACTTACAGTTGTAAGTACCCAAACCATGTACATTTATTAATGGATACATTTCTTTGTCTTTCAGTTGATAATTCCCTCAGAAAAGAAGCTAGGTGGCCATTTAGATCAACCACATGCAATTTCCATTCAGACTGCTGAAATGCTTGCTACCAATACAAGGCAGTCGCCCAATTGTAGACGATCAGATCTTGAAGCCGTGTTCCAAAATTTCAAGGACTGTGACTTCTTCAGCAAAGCATTCACCGACTTCCCCAAATCCAATGAAAGTTTTAATGTTCTCCACCCAGTTTTTCAGCGGCATGCTTATGAACAAGACACAAAGATGCATGATGTCTATAAAGGCCACATTGCTCCAACGCTGAGCGCCCATGCTTTGAAGACATCTGCTGGCATGGATATCTGGGCTCTTCATTTCTCCCAGTTTTGGATGGACTTTGAGGGAATGAAGAGTGGGAAAGGGCGACCAGTAAGCTTTATGGACTCATTCCCACTTTCAGTCTGGATTTGCCAACCAGTAAGGTTTGTACAATCACAGAAACAGTCTTTTTCATGTCCCTTAGCAACTAACATGTCAAAGAGTGAATCTTTGGACCTAGTGAGTCGCTTGCAGCGGAAAAAGCTCTTAAAGGAATATTATAGTTCAGAATCTGCACACTTACTCAATGGTATTCAAAAGACTCAGTGTTTAGAGAGTGTTTCAGAAGCACCATCTATCAATTCTACCTCTGATGCTGATGTACATGTTCTTGTTCATGTCCAGAAACATGTCAGCATTCAAATCAATCACTACCAATATATTTTCTTACTCTTGTTGCGTGAATCCATTAAACAGGTCATGGATAACCTAAAGAAGGATGTGGAGGCAGTGACAGGCAAACCTGCAGAGGAAACCAAGATTTGCCTGGGAGCTTTATTGCATAGTGCAGAAGTGGCTCTCTTGTTACATCCACTACCTCTGGCAAATAGTTGCAAATCTCCAGAGTCTGACACCACATGCCCCATACCATCCGACCTGATTTTAGAAAGTGGAGGAAGTAAACTGATAACCAATAATGTGAACCATGCCAGCAGTGACAACAGATCTATCATCATGGACCTTAATAAGGGCATTGTGTTGGATGCACTCCGTTGCAGATCAGCTAGTGACACAGATCTACACAAAGCTGAAGTGAATGAAACTACTCCTGATCTAGTTACCAGAAGTGACTCTGAAGAGGTTTGTCTAGCATTCCATAAAATAAATAGTTCGATGTATTCAATGGAATTGCAGAACATAAATCCTAGAAGTAAAGATCCCAGCGAACTCCCAATTGGTAAAGGTTATGAGGAGGACAATATCACACATGAGATACCCAGCAAAGAGTGTATGACTGAAGCCAATGACAAGGTCTCTGACATCAGAGTACAATCTACCTTAACTTTCCAAGATATGGAAATTGAAGTCAAAGCCCTCCCTCAGCAAGTGCTGCCATCTTCATTATCTCTAAGGTAAGTTCAGTTTGGCAGATGTTGCCTTTATATAACTTTGAACTTTTACAGTGTCCATCACTTAACCGAGACATAGTTAATGAGAAGAGATTACTTAAAACAGAAGAGATTCCAAGAGACTGGCAAGAGCAGATATAGAAATGTTCCACAAAGGAGGAAACTAGGAGGAAATGGAAAACTACAGACCGTGGTGGGCAAAGTAACAAACATTACTGAAGAATAAAATAATGTAGTACTTTTGAAGCCAGTGGGTCACATCATCATTACAACATGGTTTCACAAGAGGAAGATATTGACGAGCAAAGGTGATTGATTTCTTTGATATGAACAGATTAGTAGATTTGGATGGGGGGTAGTAAATGTGACCTCTCTGTAAGGCTGTTCCATGACTAGGGATCTTTTACCACTGGGCTTCTATGTCCCAATATTTAAACAGTCAGAACAATAAATAAGTGACAAATGAAAAATCACAAAATACTTAGTATTTACAATCTATTCCATCAGAATCACAAGACATACTTGTGAAGACTTCCTTACCATGTCCTGTCTTTGTATGTGGATCTTCAAAGGGCCAGTTCTCAGGCACAATACTAAGCTTTGTGGTATCTTCTTTCGCTGGTTACCAGTTAGTCCTTTATGTTTTCCCTCTTTCCCTTCTAGAGGATTTGGCTTCTTGTTTTGTACCCCAAGCAGGATGAATCAGTCCCACATCTGGCAGTGCCTAGGATGGAATATTTACTAGCTAGACCTAGAAAAGCCTGCTTATGTGCAGCAGGCACCTCACAGCCACGTGCTTTGAATTACCCTCATTCAGTCTTTTTCTGCAGAATGAGATGGATCTATTCTTGCATCAGTCGTGAAGCTGCCTTAGTATTTTTGTATTTTAAATTCTGTTTTTCAGTACCTCAGCCTCATCTATGATAGGTCTGAAGTTTTCTTACTTTGAAACCTAAAAATGTATATTTCTGATCTGACTTAATTTTTCCCACAAAGGCTGACATAAGTCACAGGGTCCAAATGGTGCTGTATATGTAACAGAAAAATGACTCTCACTGACCACCATACTAAGTAGATGTGTTATCTAGGACTTGAACATGTTCCAAATTGTTTAATCTGTTCTACTGTCTCTCCGAGGGCCTTAAAACTTCAAAGGCTCTGGCTTCAGGATATTTTCCAGACTATTCTGAGCCCAATATTGATGTTGAAACCTTCAACATCTAAATTGTCCACTTCAATCCAACAACCTTTTACATTGAAAGATACCTTCTTTTTGGAGTAGAGTTCAAAGCAAGGTAAGAATGTCAAAAAGGACAGCACCCCTTGCTTACTCCCCTACATAAGGCATCGGGTCAAATGGGAGAGTGAGAGCTGCTGGGGCAGGATGTCCTTTGGCTTAGTCCAGTAACAATGGCGGTCATGAAAGTCTGCCTTTCTGAGATACCCAGGCAGGAGACAACCTCTCTGATGCCAAATGCAACTATAACATCTCCTATTCCTCCCAATCTACCTGTCTCATCCTTTGTTTATATGAGACCTCTGTCTCCATTTTCAACACAGAAAGATTTATTGTCTCCTGCAACTGCTCTGGAGCCATTACTTAGAGTTGTATATGAAAAGGATTTAGATAGAATGGTACATGACCTTCTGGTTTGGCGTTGAGCTATGTTTCAAATAGGTTCAATACTGAGTACACTGATACTCTGTTAGGGTTTAGTGGTGTTTGGATGGATTCTTGGGTACTGTGGCAGATGACCACGCCCACGGGGAGGGGCGCCGTGGCCACAGTACTGGACTAGACTCAGGACACACAAACACAGAATTAGTTCTTTTATTATACAGCTTGATGGATACCACCAGAGGTGGCAGTAGTGAGGTAGTCTGGATGTAGCAGTCTCGGGACCCTTGGAAGAGGGAACCCTTCTCACCCTATTGGTATAGGGGACTTCCGGGGTTGGTTGCCCAGCAAGGCAATGCTGTAGATGAGACGGACTGAGAGTTAGATTACTCACTAGATGGTAGCTATAGGTAGGCAATTCCACCAGGCCGAAGTAGATGGTACTGGCACTGAGGCAGGGAGAGCAGGCCCTCGAGGAGCGAGTACCTGATCCCTGTAAGGCACCTGAAATAAAGTAGAGGGCCACCGAGGAGCAGGTACCCAGGTTAGTCAATACCCCGAAGGGCAGAGAGAGAGCTTCCAGCGGCAGCACGGAAGCGGCAGAGTAGCTAAGACCAGCTGAAACCAATCCTTTGCTAACTCAGTTAGCTAGCAACAAAGTTCAGGCTATATACCCAGATGGCATGACGTCACTTGAGTGGTTCGCACCAATGGCATGACGTCACCCCGAGGTTCGCACCAATGCTGGAATAAAGACGTGGGTAGCGCGCGCACCCTAGTAGGACCTTGGGAGGAGCATGGCGGGAGGCAGCACCATAGCCATTCTGGGGACACCGGAGAAGGGCGGCTTGTAGACGCAGCGGTAGCCATTTTCCAAGGTAAGCAGGAGGAGCCGTGAACAAGTTGAGGCAAACGGGGCGAAGCCGCTAGGACCGACGGACGCAACATACTCTTCACTTTAAAACATAAGAAAAAAGGTTTACCATACAGGATCAGACCAAATCTTCATTAAGCCCAGTATCCTCTTGCCAACAGTGGCCAATCAAGGTCATTTGTACCTGGCAGGATCCCAAAAAGGTTGATACTTGCAATGCTGCTTATCCCAGGGATAAGCAGTGGATTTCCTCAAGTCCACCTTAATAATGATTTATGGACTTTTCCTCCAGGAACCTGTCCAAACCTTTTTAAACCCAGCTGCACTAACAGCTTTTACCACATCCTCCGGCAACGAATTCCAGAGTTTATGTATGCATTAAGTAAAAAAAAATGTTTTCTCCTATTTGTTTTAAATGTATTAACTGGTAACTTCATTGCATGTCCCCTAGGCTTTGTACTTTTTTGAAAGAGTAAACAAGCAATTTGTGTTTACATCTTCACACATTATTTTATAGATCTCTATCATAACTCCCCTCAGCCATTCCGCTTTCAAGCTGAAGAACCCTAATCTCTTTTCTTTTCCTCATAGGGGAATTGTTCAATCCCCTGTATCATTTTAGTTGTCCTTCTCTGTACCTTTTCTAATTTCAGTATATCTTTTTTGAGATACAGTGACCAGAATTGCGCATATTACTCAAGGTGCGGTCGCACCATGGATTGATACAGAGGCATTATGATATTCTGTTTTATTCTGCGTGCCTTTCCTAATAATTTCTATCATTCTATTTGCTTTCTTAGCCACTGATGTTATGGCTAGCGTCAGTCTCGAGCAAGCACTTGAGGCTTGGCATACCAGGCTCTCTAGGTGGAAGAGAAGTGAGGTGTGCCCTTGCAGTGGTGAAGACAGTCCAAGTTCTCGGCCACTCCACCATCCTACACGCCCCGGGAGACCACAGCATTATGGTGGTCTCTGAACAGTCCTCCGACCATTCCCAGCCCTTTCAGACCTGCCGAAGGGAGCAGCAGAGGCGGCAGGCCGGACGGAGGTCAGGAAGGCACAGGGCTGAAGCGGTCAGAGCAAGGTCTTGGAATTTGGAGCAAGGCACAGTGGAGTTCAGGATGAAGACAGGAACAAGAGGGATGAGCTGGACCCTCAGGCGCCCTACACAGCCCACCGTAAACGGGCGGACCCAATGGGCTGGTCGCGGACCACACTGTCTCCTATGCGCTCTACACAGCCAGGAGGCTGGTTGCGGACCTCGAGAAGAGCGGGAGAAGCTCGGAAAGTCACTTAGCACAGAGTAGTGGAAACCCCTCGGATCCTACAGAGTCGGAACTAGGGAAGGCAATGAGGAATCTGAAGACTCAGAACACAGGAGGAGACTCTCGGAGGCATGGGTCCCACATTCTGGCATCTGGACCGGACACACCAGGAACACTGGAACACACAGGAAGTCCAAGGGAGACATAGCGTAGGTAGATTAGCCTCTTGCCAAAGCAAGGACTGAGAGAAGAGGAAGTCCTTTTATAGGACAGGAAACAAGCAACTCCCTGGGAGGAATTCAGATGGGCCACGCCTGGCTGACCCTATAACTAGAGAGAAGAGCTGCGGGCTGACCCCTAGGGAGAAGGGCGGGGCCCAAACCAGGAAGTCCATCAAAGACTGAAGTAGGCCTCAGGCAGGCCCCAAGGACGTCGAAGGCCTCCCAGGCCATGGAGCAAAACCTGGGCAACCAGATCAGGCGAGGCCCCGGCTTCGGAGCAGCCTCCAGAGAAAGGTGAGAGGCCTCCCGTAGCTCCAGCTACGGGAGGAATCATAACACACTGATGCACAATGAACAGAGGATTTCAACTTATTATTCACAATGACATCTAGATCCTTTTCCTAGGTGGTGACTCCCAATGTGGAACTTTGCATTGTGTAGCTGTAATTTGGGTTGCTCTTTACTGCATGCATCACTTTGAACTTGTCCACATTAAATATCATCTCCCATTTGAATACCCAGTCTGTCAGTCTCACAAGGTCCTCTTACAATTTCTCATAATCTTCTTGCGATTTAACAACTTTGAATAATTTTGTATCATCAGCAAATTTGATCACCTCACTTGTTGTTCCCATTTCCAGGTCATTTATAATATGTTAAAAAGCAATGCTCCCAGTTCAGATAGGGACTCCACTATTCATCTTTCTCCACTGAAAAAATTGACCAATTTTTCCAACACTCTGCTTTCTATCTTTTAACTAGTTCTCAATCTACAATAAGATATCACCTCCTATCCCATGACTTCTTAATTTCCTCAAGAGTCTCTCATGAGGGACTTTGTTCTTTCTAAATAGTGTCAACCATTTTTCCAAGCACTGACATCAAGCTCACTGGTCTGTAGTTTCCTGAATCACTCCTTCTTCCCTTTTTAAAAACTGGCATTACATTGACCAGTCTTCAGGTACCATAGCTGATTTTAACAATAGTTTACAATTTGATGCCGAATATTTCAGTACAGGTGGATCCTATACAGGAATCTCTCCATTTGCAATCTCAAGTACAGTCTTTGGTGCTAATAGTTAGCCTATAATTTGCTGCAGCACTGGATAGTATTATATGCTTATTTTATTTATTATGCATTTAGCTTTTGCCTTTTCATTGGTATCTCTAGGGAGTTGCACTCAAGTACAGGAAATGTATTCCCTGTCCCAAGAGGGCTCACAATCTAAATCTGTATCTGAGGTAATGGAAGGTGATGTGACTTGCCCAAGTTTAAAGGCATGGCAGTAGGACTTGAACCCTAGCTTCCCTGATTCTCAGCCCAGTGCTCTAATGACTAGGTTACTCATCCACTTACAAGTCATTGAGTCTCTGAAAAAAAACAAAACACATCGCCTCCAGTTCCTCATAGGATTGCTCATAAGAATGCTCTTCAAAAAAGCACATACCCGATCACACTCCAGTATATATGTCTTCTCCTCTGAAAGTCAGAGTACCCATGTTATACTGATTATCATTTCACAGAATTGGATTCTGATAGAGATGACTCACTGACTGCTATCTTACCTATTACCTTCTCCAGCTAGGAACACATCCCTGCAGAAGACCTCTCCTTCCTGGTCTTCATCAAGAAGATGTTGCAAGTGATTACTTTTGACTTGCAGAAGGAAACCAAATTAAGAGCTCCAATACTAGGAATTCTGAGGTATCTTAATGTACCTAAAGATACTGTAGCAGTTCTAGTCCTTCAAATTCTAAAAGACCTTGTAATGAAAATTTGGGTGACCCTGCTTACTACCCCTCCAGTAGATAAACCCCCCCCCCCCAAAATATCAGGTATAAGTAACTCCCAGTTTTGAGAAGACTCAGTTATCCCACCACTCAATAGTAGTAGAGTCAACTCTAAAGAAGTCTAAACAATCAAGGTCCCATTCATCAATTCTTCCAGGAAAGGGCTCACAAACTTTGAAACTATTTAAAAGGACCGCCCCCCCCCCAGCAAAAAACCTCCTCCCAAAAAAACAACCTGAACCCCCCCCCAAAAAAAAAAGAAATAAAAACTCAGGGTATTGTTCCTCAGAGCCCTAAACAAGTTTTTTTCGCAAAAAGAAATTCCAGATCATCACCTTGCCCATGTTCTTGCCTCTATTAAGTAAGGGAGACTAGCTTTGCTCACTATACCTGAAAGATACATATACACACATGATGATGCATCCAGATCAGAAGTTTCCTGAATTTTATCCTTGGACCTCGCCATCTTCCATACAGGATACTACCTTTTGGTCTACCATCAGCCATTCGACTCATCTCAAAGTGCCTAGTGGTAGTTGTGGCACACCTCAGACATGGAATATACCTCTTTCTAGATCTAAATGATTGTCTAATCAAGAGCAATTCACACTTCACAAAAGTGGAAGTGTTAAATTGAATAATATAAGTCCTGAAACATCTAGGATCCAAAATCCATCTGAATCCAATGCTACAGTTGTGGGGTTAATCAGAGTCCTGTTCAATTCTCAAAAAGCAAAGGTGTTTCTTTCCATGGACAGAGTAATCAATCTCATATGTCACAGGTGAACAAAGTATTCCACAGCCCAATAGAGACAGTTCACAATTATTGGGCCATATGGCTTTAACAGTACATACCAATGGCTAAATTCCAAATCATACTGTCCCAATGGATATTAAGAACCCAGTGGAATCAGTCTTCGCAAAGCTTATAGGATCAGATAGAGGTGACCAAAAGGTTTTTAGGAAGAATGTGCTTATTAAGTAAAGGCACAACATGGTCCATCAACAGTTTGTATCAACATTATAACATCCATTTTCAATGGCAGACATCTTATATGATTCAACAGTAAATAGTGAGAACTCCATGTCATCCCCTCACCCTTTCTTAAACCCACTCCCCAGCCTCTAACCCCACAGAACAAAACAATGGATGGGTAATCATTCCAGCTTTAGTGAATTAAACTGTGTAGCCTAGGAGAAAATGAGATCAGGAATGGGCACCAAATGTCTAAAAACCTCTTCCACATCTTACTAGGCTTAATTTAAATACAAAATTTTTCCATGCGCAAGATCTGATGCAATTGGATTTGCCATTGTTCTAAAGTAGGGGGATCTCTGCTCATTCACTGCACCAATATGCATTTTTTAATTATAAGAACATAAGAAATTGCCATGCTGGGTCAGACCAAGGGTCCATCAAGCCCAGCATCCTGTTTCCAACAGAGGCCAAAACCAGGCCACAAGAACCTGGCAATTACCCAAACACTAAGAAGATCCCATGCTACTGATGCAATTAATAGCAGTGGCTATTCCCTAAGTAAAATTGATTAATAGCCATTAATGGACTTCTCCTCCAAGAACTTATCCAAACCTTTTTTGAACCCAGCTACACTAACTGCACTAACCACATCCTCTGGCAACAAATTCCAGAGCTTTATTGTGCGTTGAGTGAAAAAGAATTTTCTCCGATTAGTCTTAAATGTGCTACTTGCTAACTTCATGGAATGCCCCCTAGTCCTGCTATTATTCGAAAGTGAAAATAACCGAGTCACATCTACTTGTTCAAGACCTCTCATGATCTTAAAGACCTCTATCATATCCCCCCTCAGCCGTCTCTTCTCCAAGCTGAACAGCCCTAATCTCTTCATCCTTTTCTCATAAGGAAGCTGTTCCATTCCCTTTATCATTTTGGTTGCTCTTCTCTGTATTTTCTCCATCGCAACTATATCTTTTTTGAGATGCGGCGACCAGAATTGTACACAGTATTCAAGGTGTGGTCTCACCATGTAGCGATATAGAGGCATTATGACATTTTCCGTTCTATTAACCATTCCCTTCCTAATAATTCCTAACATTCTATTTGCTTTTTTGACTGCTGCAGCACACTGAGCTGACGATTTTAAAATATTATCCACTATGATGCCTAGATCTTTTTCCTGGGTGGTAGCTCCTAATATGGAACCTAACATCGTGTAACTACAGCAACGGTTATTTTTCCCTATATGCAACACCTTGCACTTGTCCACATTAAATTTCATCTGCCATTTGGATGCCCAATCTTCAAGTCTTGCAAGGTCCTCCTGCAATGTATCACAGTCTGCTGGTGATTTAGCTACTCTGAATAATTTTGTATCGTCTGCAAATTTGATAACCTCACTCGTCGTATTCCTTTCCAGATCATTTATATATATATTGAAAAGCACCGGTCCAAGTACAGATCCCTGAGGCACTCCACTGTTTACCCTTTTCCACTGAGAAAATTGACCATTTAATCCTACTCTCTGTTTCCTGTCTTTTAACCAGCTTGTAATCCACGAAAGGACATCGCCTCCTATCCCATGACTTTTTAGTTTTCCACACAAATATCAGCAGATTGTCTGACATATCATAGTCATAAAAAATGTCAAGCAAGCCCAGAGAAGCATCTAATGGAATAAGACTCCCTGCCCATGTAGAGATGACTGCCCAAAAATTTGTTTATAGTCGCACACATCCAGAAACTTTGAAAAAAATTCCTTTCCAGAATCCCAAACTTTTAAGCATTTACTCTCTTATGCAACTTAAGCTTTAAAACTATGGAACGGTGAAATATACAACCTGTGAAACTACCCTGAATTGCATTTCACGAAAATCGGCGCTTTCAATTAGTTTATTCAACCGATCTAAGGATAATCACAAATCATAAGAACATAAGAATAATCCATACTGGGTCAGACCAAGAGTCCATCAAGCCCAGCATCCAGTTTCCAACAGTGGCCAATCCAGCCCATAAGAACCTGGCAAGTACCCAAAAACTAAGTCTAGTCCATGTTACCATTGCTAATAATAGCGGTGGTTATTATATAAGTCAACTTAATTAATAGCAGGTAATGGACTTCTCGTCCAAGAACTTATCCAATCCTTTTTTAAACACAGCTATACTAACTGCACTAACCACATCCTCTGGCAACAAATTCCAGAGTTTAATTATGGGTTGAGTGAAAAAGAACTTTCTCTGATTAGTTTTAAATGTGCCACATGCTAACTTCATGGAGTGCCCCCTAGTCTTTCTATTATCCGAAAGAGTAAAAAACCGATTCACGTCTACCCGTTCTAGACCTCTCATGATTTTAAATACCTCTATCATATCCTCCCTCAGCCGTCTCTTCTCCAAGCTGAAAAGTCCTAATCTCTTTAGTCTTTCCTCATAGGGGAGTTGTTCCATTCCCCTTATCATTTTGGTAGCCCTTCTCTGTACCTTCTCCATCGCAATTATATCTTTTTTGAGATGCGGCGACCAGAATTGTGCACAATATTCAAGGTGCGGTCTCACCATGGAGCGATACAGAGGCATTATGACATTTTCTGTTTTATTCACCATTCCCTTTCTAATAATTCCCAACATTCTGTTTGCTTTTTTGATGCCGCAGCACACTGAACCGACGATTTCAATGTTATCCACTATGACGCCTAGATCTCTTTCTTGGGTAGTAGCACTTAATATGGAACCTAACATTGTGTAATTATAGTATGAGTTATTTTTCCCTATATGCATCACCTTGCACTTATCCACATTAAATTTCATTTGCCATTTGGATGCCCAATTTTCCAGCCTCACAAGGTCTTCCTGCAATTTATCACAATCTGCTTGTGATTTAACTACTCTGAACAGTTTTGTGTCATCTGCAAATTTGATTATCTCACTTGTCTTATTTCTTTCCAGATCATTTATAAATATATTGAAAAGTAAGGGTCCCAATACAGATCCCTGAGGCACTCCACTGCCCACTCCCTTCCACTGAGAAAATTGCCCATTTAATCCTACTCTCTGTTTCCTGTCTTTTAGCCAGTTTGTAATCCACGAAAGGACATCGCCACCTATCCCATGACTTTTTACTTTTCCTAGAAGCCTCTCATGAGGAACTTTGTCAAACGCCTTCTGAAAATCCAAGTATACTATATCTACCGGTTCACCTTTATCCACATGTTTATTAACTCCTTCAAAAAAGTGAAGCAGATTTGTGAGGCAAGACTTGCCTTGGGTAAAGCCATGCTGACTTTGTTCCATTAAATCATGTCTTTCTATATGTTCTGTGATTTGGATGTTTAGAACACTTTCCACTATTTTTCCTGGCACTGAAGTCAGGCTAACCGGTCTGTAGTTTCCCGGATCGCCCCTGGAGCCCTTTTTAAATATTGGGGTTACATTTGTAACATTCGGACTTTCATCTCAATCAATCCATTATAGTACCTACCTTTTTTCCCAGACCCCATTCCAATCCAGGAGAACAGGCTCTGCATACCCTTGACTGTAAACGGGCTCTAGCGTTCTACCTAGAACGTACAGCTGCCCACAGGGAAAGCACTCAACTGTTTGTCTCTTTCCATCCTAACAAGTTAAGGCAGCCTGTGGGTAAGCAGACTTTCTCCTCCTGGTTGGCGGACTGCATATCCTTTTGCTATCAGCAAGCGGGCATTCCATTTCAAGACCGTGTTAAAGCACACTCTGTGAGGGCCATGGCGACTTCAGTAGCGCACTCTACATTCGGTGCTGCTTCCTGACATTTGCAGATCTGCCACCTGGAGTTCTCTCCACACCTTTGCAGCACACTATTGCTTGGACAAGGCCGGAAGACAAGATTCCATCTTCGGCCAGTTTGTCCTTTGTAACCTATTTACAACGTGACGTACCAACACCCTTCCACCTGCCCGTTACGGTTAAGGATGCCCTCGGCCAAATTTTTATCCCAGTTCTAGTGCCTCGCACACCTGGGTACATTTGGTGCATTTCCCGGACATCCTCAGCTCGGTACTCACCCATATGTAAGGACGATCATCCTGCTTGTCCTGTGAGAAAGCAAATGTTGCTTACCTGTAACAGGTGTTCTCACAGAACAGCAGGATGTTAGTCCTCACGAAACCCACTCGCCGCCCCGCGTGTTGGGTTCGTAACGTTTTCTTATTTGATTTTTCGGCACTACATGTAGCTTTTAAACAAGACTGAAGGGGGACCCCTGCTGGCTGCAGGGTCAGTGCCATGCTGGGCATGCCCAGTAGGGGCCAGTCAAAGTTCTGGAAACTTTGACAAAGGTTTTCCGTGATTGGGCTCCATCCTGTTGTTACGATTCCTCCTGTAGCTGTGCCACAGAAGGCATCTCACCTTTTTCTGGTGGCCACTCCGAAGCCAGGGCCTTGCCTGAGCGGTTGTCCGGATCCTGCTCCACGGCCTGGGAGGCCTTCGGTGTTTTTCGGGGCCTACTTGAAGCCTGTTCCACTGCAGCCTGGATGCTCTGGTGTGGGCCAAGCCCTTCTCCTAAGGGGCGGGCCTGTGGCTCCTCTCCACTCTTATAGAGCCAGCGAGGGACGGCCCATCTGGACTCCTCCCAGGGAGTTGCCTGCTCCTGGGCTATAAAAGCTTTGCTCCAGCACTCATGCCTTGCCTTGCATTGGAGTTACACCTCTCTGGATGTCTCCCCTTCCAGCGCCGTCAGGCCTTCATTTCTGTTTCAGCTTGGTGTCCTGTGTCTTGCACGTGCTGATGTTTCATGATGTTCCTTGATGTTTGTTCCTGACCCCGATGTTTTAACCTGCTTCAGACTGCCGGGATGCAGTACATTACCCTGGACTGCTTGTGCAGCGCTTTTCCTTTCCTGCGCTGGTCCCGCTCCTGCGGGTGTAGGATAGGGTGGTCCGTGACCAGACCAGTGGTACTGGCTGTGTAGGGCGCCCTGAGGGACAGTGCCAACGTCTGTACCTCCCTGCTTGTTTCAGAGTTTTCGTCTACAGTATCCTGCTTTAGAGTCTACGTCTACAGTACCTTGCTTTAGAGTCTACGTCTATGGTTCCTGAGTCTTCGTCTCTGTTTTTGAACCTTCATCTGCCCACGCCCTGACTCCGCCCTCCTGCCTCTTGCCATCCCAGCGGCAGGTCCGAAAGGGCCGGGAAGTCAGAGGACTGTTCATCACCAACACCCCACATGTTGGTTCCAGAGGCATGCAGGTCCGGCTGGGGGTCGGGCCCACTCTACACCTACCCTTGGTGCGGGATCGTGCCAGGGGCCCAAGGGCACATTCTATCTAATGGGGACCGCTCTCCTAGTGCCCCCCCCCCCGGTAACACCTGTGAGGACTAACATCCTGCTGTCCTGTAAGAACACCTGTTCTAGGTAAGCAACATTTGCTATTTCCCTAGATTAGTCCTACCCTTTTCACCCTCATCCCATGACCCCTTGTTCTAGAGCCTTCTTTTCTTTGAAAGAGGCCTGCATACTGTGCTTGCAAACCTTGGAAGTATTTAAATGTCTCTATCATGTTTCCCCTATCTCGCCTTTCCTCTAGGGTATACATGTTTAGATCTAACTCTGTCCCCATATGCTTTAACATGAAGACCACTGATTAATTTAGTAGCCATGCTCTGGCCTGACTCCAACCAGTTTATATCCGTATGAAGGTGGGGTCTCCAGAACTGTACTCAGTATTCTCAGTGAGGTCTCACCAGGGACCTATACAGGGGCAGTGTCACCTCCCTTTCTCTGCTGACCCTTCCTCTCCCTGTGCAGCCAAGCAGCTTTCTGGCTTTTACTGTCGCCTTATCCATCTGTTCGGCCACCTTAAAATAATCAAAATCAATCACCCCTCACTATTGTTTCATACTTAGAACAATTTCATTCACCCCATGGGTTTTTACAGGCCAAATGCATGTCCCTGCATTTTTTAGGATTAAATGTTAGCTGCCAGACCCTAGGCCATTCCTCGAGCTTTGCTGGATTCCTCCTAATATTTTCTGCACCTTTCTGGATGTCTATCCTGTTGCAGATTTTGGTATTGTTGGCAAAAGACAAACCTTTCCTATTATTAGTCATGAAAATGTTGACAGCACCAGTCCAAGGACTGATCCCTGCAACACACAGCTAGTAATGTCCTCCTTGGATTGAACTCCATTTACAGTTTACATGTGTTAGAAAAGATGGTCCAGCCTATGATTGGTTGATCTTTTTCATGTAATTTATATTGTTCATGCAACAAGGATAATGTAATCTTCAGGTCTTGGCAGAAACCACATTGTTCATTTGTTTGCATTTTCTCTTAAAGTTTTCAGGCAGAGATTGAATTGTTTTATGATTGTTTTTGTTTGGAAGGGAGAATTATGCTTCTAGATGTCCTTGCTTTTTCAATAATTTTTCCTTAATATTTTTATATATCAAAAAGTGGAAACCCTAAGGAACGCTGCCAGTCCAACCTGCCTACCTTCTCTGTTTCTTCCAAGAATATGAAGAGGAGTTCATCCCAGGTGTCCCTAGACACCATCTCTATTGACAGCAACATTCTGGAGGAGCAGCTCACAGAGATTATCTTACAGGAAGGTAAACAGAAAACTGCTCTGTGCATGTGTTTTCCATGGTTTAAGCCAGATCTTCTTTCTTCTTGAACTTCAAATTGACTTGGAATAAACAGATGTGAGCACCAGCAGCATCAACGTTAGACTGCTTGACTGAGTGATGCTGCTGTCACCCAATTTAAAGGAGAAGAAGGCACCATTTACTTAGTTCTACCCAGAGACATTGTCCAAGTGCTTTCATCTGCATTCTCCCATGGTTGGGCCCTCCCTCTGTGCTACAGCTATGGTTAGTCCCTTATCTGGCACAGCATTGATTCAGCACTAGTTCTGCTTAAGCAGCCAGCCAGATCAAGTCCTACCATATATGCACCCTTGTTCAGCTGACTTTTTCATTCTACTGGCAGCAGCCTTTGTCCAGACTTGAGTGTGGTGCTCAGTAAACACAATCAGGATCACCCGAGAAACTGCACATGCTGCTCAATCCAGAGGGAACAGTCCAATAGGTGAAAGGCAAAGGATGGGTGGTCATGACTTTTGAATAGTAATTGATTTAATTTGTTTTATTGATTTCTCTCTCGCCTCTACAATTTATGATCGAGGCAAGGTACAGTTAAAGCATTCTTAAAATAAAAACATACAAATACAATTGATAACTCAAGATAGCTGATAACAAGCAGAGATCTGAATGGATTAATATAATCCAAAAAGTTGATATAATCATTATAAAATATTGCTCCTTTTAATCATACAAAGGATGAGTGGATGCACAAGGATTTAGATTAATAACATTCTCAAATAGTGCCCGCAAGTGTCATATAAATATATACATTAAACATAGGGCTAAGTAAATATCTTAGCTAAGTACCGCAAAGGGAGGAGAAAATTATAAGCTAACTCCCACCAAAAGCTTTATTAAATAAATGTTTGTTTAAGGTCTTTCTGAATTAAGTTGTACCTAACAATAAACCCAGTGGTTCAAGGAACATTCGAAGCTATAGGGCCCATCACCAAGAAAGCTTGATCCCATACTTCTATAAGATGAGCAAGTTTGAATGACAGGACATCCAACAAACCCTTGTTGGCTGACCTTAATGCTCTGGAGGACTTATAAATTCAAAGAATGGAATTTAACCAAATAGGTACCATATCGAAGAGTAACGTGTGGATTAAAAGAGGCACTTTAGCTTTTACCTGCCACTGAAGGTCAGCTAGATATTAAAAGGGGCAACTGAAAGAGTTGACTCCGGTGGAAATCTGATGCCAAGTGAAAAAATTAGATGTGATTCTTACTTACTGCTAGCAATCTGATAAATGAGGTGAATCAGGAAAGAACAGTACCTCCAATACTGATATCAATCAGTCGTGAAATCATGATGTCATGATTCAACTTGTCAAAACGGCACTAATGTCTAAGAGTGCCATGGTCAAAAATGCAAGGGATGGTATCGATACTGAAGATTAATAAAATCTCAGTATTGTAGTCTTTTTGAAAAACAAATTGATGTGGATGCAAAAAAGAATGTTCATTGATGTAGTCTGATAACTGTTGTATCACTTATGCTATCTATTACCTTTGAAAGAAAAGGGAGGAGGAATATCGGTCAATAATAGGCAAAGTGAGATATTTTTAAGAGGTAATGAGCACTGTAGCCTTCCAATATCCAACCCAAGATTCTGAGGTTTTTGGGTACTTGCCAGGTACTTGTGGCCTGGATTGGCCACTGTTGGAAACAGGATGCTGGGCTTGATGGACCCTTGGTCTGACCCAGTATGGCATGTTCTTAAATTAAGAGAATGGAAGAGTAATAATTGGTGGAGAAATAAATTTGAGCGTGAAAGGACATTTCAGATGGGAAGAGTTTTGCAAGAGAGGACTGGAGAAAATGGAGGTGCCTCTTGTAAGGAAGGAAAGTATAAGAGTAATTTGTGTGACCAGGGGAACAGAAAGAGGTTGAAGAGAGACATAAATGGTAGAATTCATTAGTTCAATAGAGGAGAGCAGAGGAATGAATAGATGTGGAATTGTGATTAGAAGGAAGAGCTGAGCTGAGCTGAAAGTAGGAGAAACATGTAATAGTTTAGAATAATTTCGGGGTGTAAGAACTTGTAGAACATTGCTGGCATTAGCCTACAAGAAGGTTTCCAAAGGAGATATCGATGAATTAACAATGTTGATATTGCAGTTTGGTAAGATGAGGGTTCAGGGTTGTCCTGAGAGCCTGATGGCACATTTACATTTTTACCGAATTACATGCTAAAAATATATTGGCAGGTATTTTATTGTTTTGTAATTCTGTCTTGGCCTTAGATGGCAGTTTATGACTATAAGTAAATAAATGGCAGAGGCCCTATAGAATCCATGGCAGAGTCAAAAAGATTTAAACTTGTCTCTCAGGGGAGTTCCCCTTCCTCATGATTAGTGCTGCAAGCTGTGAATCGAATGGCCTCCCTCACTTTAAAAAGTCCTTTGTGGTGGTTGCTGTTCTTTGGGACCTCTGGTCTGCTCCATTAAACTGTTTGAGTATCAGTTCTTCCTGTTTACATCAGGGAGAGCTGATACCCCATGGTACTTTTGAGAAATGGGCAATTTTATTGTTAAAAGCAGTTCAGTTTGAATTTAAAAAAAAAAAATCACCTCTTAAATTTCATTTAGGGTAAGATCTTTATAACAACTTTAGTGGATACTGCCTGAATTTTAAAAAGAGTAAAAAGCAATTGTATTAAAACCAACCACACCAAGTAAAGAGAGAACTATGAGAAAGAAAGAAAACTGAGAAGTCCACGCAGATAATCGGAATAGAATAAGATAGGTGACACAGTTTAAAGTTGTGTTCTGTTAGTGACAAATTCAGGCAAGAGAACTGACATGGGAGTTCAAGGTAGCTGAGACTATGGGCCACAGTGAAGCAGTTAGCAACAATTGCGAAGATAGGGGAATGGCAGAGATGGGAGAAAAGTAGAACAACCTAGGGTTTGAAGAAAGATAATCTATAACAGTGTGATCTTAGGTTTTCACAGGGCAAGCAGGATGGTAGTCCTCATATATGGGTGACATCACAGGGTGGAGCCCAATCACGGAACACTTTTGTCAAAGTTTCTAGAACTTTGACTGGCACCTACTGGGCAGGCCCAGCATGGCACTAACCCTGCAGCCAGCAGGGGTCCCCCTTCAGTCTTCTTTTTTCCGCGCAGCAGTAGCCACGCGGTTAAGGAACTCCGCAGAGATTCCTGACAGAAATTTTCCTCATGGAATTACTGAAAACTTTCTTACCTCACAGGGGTCCCTCCTTCAACTTTTTCAAGCCATGGTACTCCGGTAAGTTTTTTACCCATTTTCGGTCAATTCCCATCGAGTTTGGCCCTCGCGGCCTACTGGCCGTCGACCGTACCGCGGCTCAAATTTTTCAAGGCCATGGCGTCGGGGTTCCGACGGTGCCCGGACTGAAACCGCACCATGTCCATAACACACCCTCATAAGGTCTGTGTAATGTGTCTCTGATGTGAGCACGATGTCCTGACCTGCACCAAATGTGCTCTAATGACACCAAAAGGTCGCAAGGCCAGAATGGAGAAGATGGAACTTCTCTTCCGTGCTCAAACCCTGACGCTGTCTATTGCATCGATGTCATCAGAACCGGCACCGTCCATTTCGCACCAGTATTGACCACCGGTTGGTGACCTTCCGGCATCGACGACTTCTCGGCCTTCAATTCCCTCTACTCCCCCTCAGGACTGAGGGAATCGTAGAGAGAGACATCGACATCTGAAGTCGATGGAGGAGAAGTCCATTAATGGCTATTAATCAATTTTACTTAGGGAATAGCCACTGCTATTAATTGCATCAGTAGCATGGGATCTTCTTAGTGTTTGGGTAATTGCCAGGTTCTTGTGGCCTGGTTTTGGCCTCTGTTGGAAACAGGATGCTGGGCTTGATGGACCCTTGGTCTGACCCAGCATGGCAAATTTCTTATGTTCTTATGTCTCGGACCATCAAGGAAGCGAAATCATCGACCTCGCCATCGTCTGTGCCGCCGTTGAAGAAACCCCGTCCAGAAAAGGCACCGACCTTTTCTGCGACCAGGTCACCGAGGCAACCCTCACCCGAACGGGTATCGGAAGCCACGACTCCGCCTTTAACGGTGGACCCTCTGGCTATGCCTCTGCCTCCTTCTCCCCTTCCGGAGCTGGGGCTGATTGCTCCAGGTCTCCGTGAAGAACTGGACCGGATGGTTCAGGAGGCCATCGTCAAGGCGATGCATCGACTAAAAGTTTCTCTGGCACCGACACTGGTGCCGATCGTGGAGCCGACCACCGACCCGATTCCGGCAGCGTTGGCCCCACTGCTCTCAAGGATGGAAGCACTTATTGCCGCTTTTCCACCGATGGATCCCAGGTCACCGATGGCTCCAGTGCCCTCTCCTCTTACTTTGTCATCGGGAGGAGAAACACCGTTCCGCATCCCTCCATCGGGAGTCTTACCGATGCCTCAGCCATTGATGCCAATGCGTCCGATGTCACTGATCCATCCATCGATGCCTACACCGGTGCCTTCGATGCCTTCAACCGTGCCTCCAGTTCCTCCTTTGATTCCTTTAGACCCTAGACCTGGACCTTCAGGAATTCCACCGCCCCGTCCCCCTCTGGTTCCTAGAGGGGCAGGTGCTGATCCCGATGATACCTGGACTGATGATTCTTCACCAGACACCGATGACTTGCCTTCACCACCTTCTCCTACTGAAAGCAGGAAGCGTTCTCCTCCAGAGGACCTTTCCTTCATAAATTTTGTGAAGGAGATGTCTGAATTGGTTCCCTTCCAATTACAGACCGAACAAGATTACAGGCATCAAATGATGGAGCTGTTGCAATTCCTGGATGCTCCCAAGGAAATAACCTCCATCCCTATTCACCAGATTCTTCTGGCTCTCCTCAAAAAGAACTGGGAACACCTTGGCTCTCTTGCTCCAGTCAACAGGAAGGCTGACACCACTTATTTAGTACAGTCAGCCCCAGGTTTTCAAAAACCTCAGTTGGATCACCAATCTGTGGTTGTAGAATCGGCCCAAAAGAAGGCAAGGAAATCGAAACCCCACTCTTCCTTTCCCCCAGGCAAGGGGTCTAGATGCCATTGGTCTAGATGCCATTGGTCGCCCTGTCTTCCAGGGCTCAATGCTCATCTCCCGCATTGCCTCTTATCAGCTCTATATGACCCAATACAACAGGGTCTTATTTAAGCAGATACAAGAATTGACAGACTCCCTGCCTCAACATTTCCAAGATCAACTTCAAACCCTAGTGAACAAGGGCTTTGAGGCAGGCAAGCATGAGATAAGATCATCTTACGATATCTTTGACACTGCTACCAAGGTATCTGCAGCTGCTATTTCGGCAAGAAGATGGGCCTGGCTCAAGTCTTCGGACCTTCGCCCTGAAATACAGAACAGATTATCCGACCTGCCCTGTGTAGGAGACAATCTGTTTGGCGAGCAGATTCAACGGACGGTGGTGGAACTCAAGGACCATCATGAGATCCTGAGACAGCTCTCTGATGCCTTCTGATTATTCCTCAAAACAACCTCTCCGGAAGGACACTAAGAAGTCATTCTTCCATCCGAAGAAATCCTACCCACCACCATCTAGAACTCGTTCTACAAGATCTTTCCAAAAAACCCAGTCTCGTCAACTATGAAAACAAAAGCCTCAAGCAGCTCCTCAGCCGGGCCCTGCTTCCGGTTTTTGACTCCAGCATAGGGAGCAGCAGCCAGCTTCCACTGCCACAGATATCAGTGGGAGGTCGATTGTGCCATTTCAACAACAGGTGGCACTCAATCACCTCAGACCAGTGGGTCCTTGCGATAATCGCTCAAGGTTATCATCGGAACTTTCTCTCCATTCCACCAGACTCCCCACCTCTACTGACGTGGAGAACATCCGACCACGCCATCCTTCTGAACAGGAAGTCTCCCTCCTCCTCCAGGCCAAAGCAATAGAACCAGTACCCTACTCTCAGCACGGCCTAGGGTTCTATTCCCGGTACTTTCTAATCCCCAAAAAATCGGGACGCGTTCATCCAATTCTGGACATACGTGCCCTCAACAATTACCTCCCATCGAGAAAAGTTCAAAATGGTAACCTTGGGTTCTCCTCTTCCTCTTCTGCAAAGAGGAGCCTGACTCTGCTCTCTAGACCTCCAAGACGCATACCACACATTGTGATAACTCCATCTCATTGCAGATACCTGAGATTTCTGTTAGGCCGCAAGCACTGTCAGTACCAAGTGCTTCCATTCGGCCACGCGTCTGCACCACGAGTCTTCACAAAATGCCTCGTAGTAGTTGAAGCCTTCCTCAGGACTCAAGGTGTTCACGTCTACCCCTATTCACGCGTCTGCACCACGAGTCTTCACAAAATGCCTCGTAGTAGTTGAAGCCTTCCTCAGGACTCAAGGTGTTCACGTCTACCCCAGATTTTATAAGATACGCGCGGCTACGCGCGTATCTTATAAAATCTGGTGTACTTTTGTACGCGCCGGTGGCGCGAACAAAAGTACCCACGCGCGTAGTGTTTGAAAATCCGCCCCTATGTGAACTTAATAGCAGGTAATTGACTTCTCCTCCAAGAACTTATCCAATCCTTTTTTAAACACAGCTATACTAACTGCACTAACCACATCCTCTGGCAACAAATTCCAGAGTTTAATTGTGCGTTGAGTAAAAAAGAACTTTCTCCGATTAGTTTTAAATGTGCCCCATGCTAACTTCATGGAGTGCCCCCTAGTCTTTCTACTATCCGAAAGAGTAAATAACCAATTCACATCTACCCGTTCTAGACCTCTCAAGATTTTAAACACCTCTATCATATCCCCCCTCAGTCGTCTCTTCTCCAAGCTGAAAAGTCCTAACCTGCTTATTCTTTCCTCATAGGGGAGCTGTTCCATTCCCCTTATCATTTTGGTAGCCCTTCTCTGTACCTTCTCCATCGCAATTATATCTTTTTTGAGATGCGGCGACCAGAATTGTACATAGTATTCAAGGTGCGGTCTCACCATGGAGCGATACAGAGGCATTATGACATTTTCCGTTTTATTCACCATTCCCTTTCTAATAATTCCCAACATTCTGTTTGCTTTTTTGACTGCCGCAGCACACTGAACCGACGATTTCATTGTGTTATCCACTATGACACCTAGATCTTTCTTGGGTTGTAGCACCTAATATGGAACCCAACATTGTGTAATTATAGCATGGGTTATTTTTCCCTATATGCATCACCTTGCACTTATCAACATTAAATTTCATCTGCCATTTGGATGCCCAATTTTCCAGTTTCACAAGGTCTTCCTGCAATTTAGGTGTGTTGCCCGAACGCAACACACCTCATCCCATACTCAGTCTTCTCACCCCCCTGAATCCCTCACTCCACTACCTCCCACCCCACCTTCCCCCCTCCCTTCCCTCACCCCCCTCCCTCCTTTATTCCTAAATTACTTTACCAACAAGTCCCTAATCCTAAATAAATTTTATCAACAACACATTCATGTACATATGTTATTCCTATAACCTTTTGTTATATCCTATAACCTTTTGTTCCATGTACTACTGTTATAATATGTTATAATTGTTTTTTGGTTACCATGTTATAATGTAAAATAGGGCGGACTACGCCCTATTCTCTTGGTTATCTGGAAACCGATGTGATATCTCGATTGAATGTCGGTATGTAAAAGAAATAAATAATAATAATAATCACAATCTGCTTGTGATTTAACTACTCTGAACAATTTTGTGTCATCTGCAAATTTGATTATCTCACTCGTCGTATTTCTTTCCAGATCATTTATAAATATATTGAAAAGTAAGGGTCCCAATACAGATCCCTGAGGCACTCCACTGTCCACTCCCTTCCACTGAGAAAATTGTCCATTTAATCCTACTCTCTGTTTCCTGTCTTTTAGCCAGTTTGCAATCCATGAAAGGACATCGCCACCTATCCCATGACTTTTTACTTTTCCTAGAAGCCTCTCATGAGGAACTTTGTCAAACGCCTTCTGAAAATCCAAGTACACTACATCTACAGGTTCACCTTTATCCACATGTTTATTAACTCCTTCAAAAAAAGTGAAGCAGATTTGTGAGGCAAGACTTGCCCTGGGTAAAGCCATGCTGACTTTGTTCCATTAAACCATGTTTTTCTATATGTTCTGTGATTTTGATGTTTAGAACACTTTCCACTATTTTTCCTGGCACTGAAGTCAGGCTAACCGGTCTGTAGTTTCCTAGATCGCCCCTGGAGCCCTTTTTAAATATTGGGGTTACATTTGCTATCCTCCAGTCTTCAGGTACAATGGATGATTTTAATGATAAGTTACAAATTTTTACTAATAGGTCTGAAATTTCATTTTTTAGTTCCTTCAGAACTCTGGGGTGTATACCATCCGGTCCGGGTGATTTACTACTCTTCAGTTTGTCAGTCAGGCCTACCACATCTTCTAGGTTCACCGTGATTTGATTCAGTCCATCTGAATCATTACCCATGAAAACCTTCTCCATTACGGGTACCTCCCCAACATCCTCTTCAGTAAACACCAAAGCAAAGAAATCATTTAATCTTTCCGCAATGGCCTTATTTTCTCTAAGTGCCCCTTTAACCCCTCGATCATCTAACGGTCCAACTGACTCCCTCACAGGCTTTCTGCTTTGGATATATTTTAAAAAGTTTTTACTGTGAGTTTTTGCCTCTACAGTTAACTTCTTTTCAAATTCTCTCTTAGCCTATCTTATCAACCTTACACACTCTGATTTCGCTAGGATTTCTCGTCAACTACGACAAATCCTACTTAGTCCCATCTCAAACTTTATTATTCATAGGGGCAGACTTGGACACCTTGCAAGCAAAAGCTTTTCTGCCTCGACAGCGAGCTCTCACTCTCGTCTCTCTCGCACACCAGCTACGGTCGTAGCACCGCACGACTGCACGCCACTTCCTCATCCTGCTGGGACACATGGCGTCCTCAGTTCAGGTTACTCCAATGGCCCACTTGGCCATGAGAGTCATGCAGTGGACTCTAACATCACAATGGACTCAATCCATTCAGCCCCTGTCGACCATTGTCCACATAACCGACTCACTCCGTCAGTCTCTAGCTTGTTGGAAAAAATCAGATCAATCTCTGCCAAGGCTTGCCCTTCCAGGCTCCTCAAATCATTCTCACCACCGATGCTTCCAACCTCCGCTGAGGAGCCCATGTGGCCGAACTGCAGCCACAAGGATCTTGGTCTCCAAAGGAAGCCGAACACCAAATCAATTTCCTGGAGCTTCGAGCAATCAGATATGATCTCAGGGTATTTTAAGATCGCCTGTCCAATCAGGTCATCCTGATTTATTTATTTATTTATTTTGAGTTTTTCTATACCGGCATTCGCGATGGGAATCGCATCATGCCGGTTTACAATTAACAGAGTGTGACAAACTAATATATTAAGAGACATTTACAGGTGCTAAAAGAGAAAGTAGCAGTTACAATAAAACAGGGACATAATACAACTTGGTACGGTGAAGAGGCAGTAGAAGTTTAACAGAGTAAGAAGTCAGCCAATTTAAGGCTGACTTCTGACATGGAATGATTCAGACGGACAACCAGGTGGCCATGTGGTACATCAACAAACAGGGAGGGACGGGCTCCTACCTTCTGTGTCAGGAAGCTGCGCAGATATGGGCGGAGGCCCTCTCCCACTCGATGTACCTCAGGGCCACCTACTTGCTGGAAGTGGACAATGTGTTGGCAGACAAGCTGAGTTGCACTTTTATGCCGCACGAGTGGTCTCTCAACCCCTCAGTGGCGGACTCTTTGTGTCAATTCAAAACTGCAAGGTAGAGAACTTTTGCTCTCTCACTCGTAGCCAACACTCTCAGCCAAGAGATGCATTCTCCCTCTCATGGGCGATCGCTCTCCTATATGCATTCCCTCAGAGACTCTCATGAAGTTACGTCTGGACAAGGGAACCATGATCCTGATAGCACCTCACTGGCTACGCCAAATGTGGTTTCCAATACTTCAGGATCTCTCCATTCGCAGGCACATTCCCTTGGGAAAGGACCCGCTTCTGATCACTCAAAACGACGGGTGCCTACTCCACCCCAATCTTCAAGCCTTGTCCCTGACGGCCTGGATGTTGAAAGGTTAATTCTTCAGCCACTTAACCTTTCGGAACCAGTTTCCCGTGTCCTGATTGCTTCACGGAAGTCTTCCACGAGAAAATTCTACCTTTACAAATGGAACAGGTTTAAGGCATGGTGCTCTTATCAATCCCTTTACCTGACCCACCACGAAGTTTCTAGACTATCTCTGGCACTTGTCGGAATCAGATCTAAAAACTTCCTCCATCAGAATGTATGTCAGTGCGGTAGCCGCCTTCCCTAAAGGTATCGGGGATATTCCTATTTCAGTACAGCCCCTCGTAACACGTTTTCTGAAGGGCTTGCTTCACCTCAAGCCGCCACTGCATCCCCCGGCCCTTTCTTGGGACCTCAACCTGGTTTTGGGTCGGCTCATGAAACCACCATTCGAGCCGCTCCATTCCTGTGATCTTCGGGATATGATAGAGGTCTTTAAAATCATAAGAGATCTTGAACGAGTAGATGTGAATTGGTTATTTACACTTTCAAATAATTGAATGACTAGGGGGCACTCCATGAAGTTAGCAAGTAGCACATTTAAGACTAATCGGAGAAAATTATTTTTCACTCAACGCACAATTAAGCTCTGGAATTTGTTGCCAGAGGATGTGGTTAATGCAGTTAGTGTAGCTGGGTTTAAAAAAGGTTTGGATAAGTTCTTGGAAGAGAAGTCCATTAACTGTTATTAATCAAGTTGACTTAGGGAATGGCCTCTGCTATTACTGGCATCAGTAGCATGGGATGATCTTGGTGTTTGGGTACTTGCCAAGTTCTTATGGCCTGGTTTGGCCTCTGTTGGAAACAGGATGCTGGGCTTGATGGACCCTTGGTCTGACCCAGCATGGCAATTTCTTATGTTCGCTATTTCACATGGAAAGTGATTTTCCTTTTGGCAATCACTTCCGCTCGCAGAGTTAGTGAATTACAGGCTCTAGTTACCTATCCGCCTTACACTAAACTTCTGCAGGACCGGGCGATACTCCACACTCACCCTAATTTCTTACCTAAGGTAGTTTTGGAGTTTCACATTAATCAATCCATCGTACTACCTACCGTTTTTTCCTAGGCCCCATTCCAATCCAGGAGAGCAGGCTCTGCCTACACTTGACTGTAAACGGGCTCTAGCTTTCTATCTAGACCGTACAGCTGCCCACAGGAAAAGCACTCAATTGTTTGTCTCTTTCCATTCCATCAAATTGGGGCAGCCTGTGGGTAAGCAGACTTTCTCCTCCTGGTTGGCGGACTGCATATCCTTTTGCTATCAGCAAGCGGGCATTACACTTCAAGACCGTGTTAAAGCACACTCTGTGAGGGCCATGGCGACTTCAGTAGCGCACTCTACATTCGGTGCTGCTTCCTGACATTTGCAGGGCTGCAACCTGGAGTTCTCTCCACATCTTTGCAGCCCATTATTGTTTGGACAAGATTCCATCTTCGGCCAGTCTGTCTTGCGCAACCTTTTTACAACTTGACGTATCAACACCCTTCCGCCTGCCCGTTAGGGTTCAGGATGCCCTCCGCCAAATTCAACCCCAGTCCTAGTGCCTTGCACACCTGGCTACATTTGGTGCATACTCTGACATCCTCAGCTCGGTACTCATTCATATGTGAGGACTACCATCCTGCTTATCCTGTGAGAAAGCAAATGTTGCTTACCTGTAACAGGTGTTCTCACAGGACAGCAGGATGTTAGCCCTCACGAAACCCACCCGCCACCCCGCGGTGTTGGGTTCGTTTTCTTATTTTATTTTTCGGCACTTCCTGTAGTTTTAAATAAGACTGAAGGGAGACCCCTGCTGGCTGCAGGGTCAGTGCCATGCTGGGCATGCCCTGTAGGTGCCAGTCAAAGTTCTAGAAACTTTGACAAAAGTGTTCTGTGATTGGGCTCCATCCTGTGATGTCACCCATATGTGAGGACTAACATCCTGCTGTCCTGTGAGAACACCTGTTACAGGTAAGCAACATTTGCTTTCTGTACAACTGGCAAGTACCTTCTGCAGAGTTGATGCAATATTTTATGTAATTTAGTTATTTGGGACAGGTTCGTGGTTCCAAGAGATAACACAAATAACTGGCCAAGGTGCCGGTGAATAGAGATGTTAAATACAGAAGAGGACATAGTACAACTGTGTAAATATTACTGAGACTTCTCTAGTGGTCTGTAGGGATAATGTATTAATAGTGGCATTACCATAGTGCACAGTGCAGGCTGCTACTTATTTAGTGTAATGGGAAATCAGTGCCTGTGACTGATAGTGATGCAGAGTTAAGCATAAGTAGCATTCACGGGACACATGGGCAGAGAGCAGGAGCAAAGCTTGAAGTGTGGCTATAATACAGTTAAGCAATGCTAAATGTAAGGAGAAGCCCCTTTTTGCTGCCAATAGGTCACTTGCTTTTATTTATATATTTAGATTCATATTCTGATTTTCAGGGACTTCAAAGCAGCTTATTAGTGTGCAATCATCTTTAGTCCTCTTATGGCTCAAATGAAGCATGATTTAAAGGTCTGACGAGTGGCCATGAGTTTGGCAAATTAGATTTCAATGCTAATAGTATGGAGTCATGCATTTGAGGTGCAGAAACCGAAGGGAGCAGCACATGATAGGAGTGATAGGAGAGGGATCGTAGACTGTAAGAGGGCAGCAGCAACAGCCAGAGCAATAGCAATACTAGGACAAACAGGAACAGGTATAGCAAGCAGAAAAAAGGAGATGATGATGTATCTGGAGGCCATATTCCCCAAAGGTTATAGATCCTAGAGGAGAGACGAGACAGAAGGATCTATATCTATATATAATTTCTTTCTTACAGTAGAGGGATGTAAAAACCTCAAATATATAAATAATGCTCAATATGCAAGGAAACAAGTCCATAATGAGGCATCTGAAAAGGAGCAGACCTACCGTAGTAAAATGTTGCTGGCAGCAAGCAGCAATTTTGTGAATTGTTTTCAATTGATAGAGTGATAGTTTATTTATTTTAAGGCTTGTAGTAGCGACATTTAGTGTTTACAACTTTCCGTATTTTTCCTAGATACAGGCATTGAAGAGATCTCCAGCATCCAGGCTTCCACAATCCTTGCAGACGTTACACATTGGAATGAGAATTCTGCAGGGTCATCTCCAGATGTGATCAGTGCTGCTTCCGAGAGTGTTCCAGAGACAAGTCAAGACATGGTAATACTGTCGACTACATAGTCTGAAAACTACCCAGAAAGAACTGGGCTTTATTCTGCCACCTCCTAACCCAGGAATAAATGGGGCTGTATAACATTATCCCCTCATTTAAAGTGTAACTGTTAACTATGATTCCATTTCATTGTACCTTCTTATCAGCCATAATACGCAACAGAGGATGCATTAAAACAGTGTTTCTCAAGGCACTGTTAGAATACCTTCTAGCCAATCTGGTTTCAGGCTATCCACAATGAATATGCATGAGGTAGATTTGCATGAACTGCATCCACTGCATACAACTCAATCTCATACATATTCATTATGAATATCCTGGAATCAGATAAGAACATAAGACTTTCCATACCGGGTCAGACCAAGGGTCCCTCAAGCCCAGTATCCTGTTCCCAACAGTGGCCAAGCCAGGCCATAAGAACCTGGCAAGTACCCAAACGCTAAGAAGATCCCATGCTACTGATGCAATTAATAGCAGTGGCTATTCCCTAAGTAAACTTGATTAATAGCCATTAATGGACTTCTCCTACAAGAACTTATCTAAACCTTTTTTGAACCCAGCTACACTAACTGCACTAACCACATCCTCTGGCAACAAATTCCAGAGCTTAATTGTGCGTTGAGTGAAAAAGAATTTTCTCCGATTAGTCTTAAATGTGCTACTTGCTAACTTCATGGAATGCCCCCTAGTCCTTCTATTATTCGAAAGTATAAATAACTGAGTCACATCTACTCGTTCAAGACCTCTCATGATTTTAAAGACCTCTATCATATCCCCCCTCAGCCGTCTCTTCTCCAAGCTGAACAGCCCTAACCTCTTCAGCCTTTCCTCATAGGGGAGCTGTTCCATCCCCTTTATCATTTTGGTTGCCCTTCTCTACACCTTCTCCATCGCAACTATATCTTTTATGAGATGCGGTGACCAGAATTGTACACAGTATTTAAGATGCAGTCTCACCATGGAGCAATACAGAGGCATTATGACATTTTCTGTTTTATTCACCATTCCCTTCCTAAAATTCCTAACATTGTTTGCTTTTTGGACTGCCGCAGCACACTGCACCGACGATTTCAATGTGTTATCCACTATGATGCCTAGATCTTTTTCCTGCGTGGTAACTCTCTAATATGGAACCTAACATCGTGTAACTACAGCAAGGGTTATTTTTCCCTATGTGCATCACCTTGCACTTGTCCACATTAAATTTCATCTGCCATTTGGAAGCCCAATCTCCCAGTCTTGCAAGGTCCTCCTGTAATGTATCACAGTCTGCTTGTGATTTAGCTACTCTGAATAATTTTGTATCTGTAAGTTTGACTACCTTGGTTCCATGGATATGCCATACTAGGTCAGACCAAGGGTCCATCAAGCCCAGTATCCTGTTTTCAACAATGGCCAAATCAAGTCACAAGTACCAGGCAAGTACCTAAACATTAGATAAATCACAAGCTAGTATTGCTTACTAATTAAAATAATAGCAGTTTATGGATTTTTCTTCTAGGAACTTATCCAAAACTTTTTTAAACCCAGTTACACTAACTGCTGTAACCACATCCTCTGGCAATGAATTCCAGAGCTTAATTATGCACTGAGTGAAAAAGAATTTTGTGATAAGTTTTAAATGTCCTACTTGCTAACTTCATGGAGTGCCCCCTAGTCCTTCTATTATCTGAGAGAGTAAATAACCGATTTACATTAACTTGTAGACTTCTATCTATTCCCCCTCAGTCGTCTCTTCTCCAAACTGAACAGCCCTAACTTCTTTAGCCTTTCCTCATAGGGGAGCCATTTCATGCCCCTTATTTTGGTCACCCTTCTCTGCATCAAAATCACAAAACATATAGAAAGACATGATTTAATGGGACACAGTCAACATGGATTTACCCAAGGGAAGTCTTGCCTAACAAATCTGCTTCATTTTTTTGAAGGGGTTAATAAACATGTGGATAAAGGTGAACCGGTATATTTGGATTTTCAGAAGTCGTTTGACAAAGTTCCTCATGAGAGGCTTCTAGGAAAAGTGAAAAGTCATGGGATAAGAGGCGATGTCCTTTCGTAGATTACAAACTGGCTAAAAGACAGGAAACAGAGAGTAGGATTGAATGATCAATTTTAAGAACATAAGAACATGCCATACTGGGTCAGACCAAGGGTCCATCAAGCCCAGCATCCTGTTTCCAACAGTGGCCAATCCAGGCCATAAGAACCTGGCAAGTACCCAAAAACTAAGTCTATTCCATGTAACCATTGCTAATGGCAGTGGCTATTCTCTAAGTGAACTTAATAGCAGGTAATGGACTTCTCCTCCAAGAACTTATCCAATCCTTTTTTAAACACAGCTATACTAACTGCACTAACCACATCCTCTGGCAACAAATTCCAGAGTTTAATTGTGCGTTGAGTAAAAAAGAACTTTCTCCGATTAGTTTTAAATGTGCCCCATGCTAACTTCATGGCGTGTCCCCTAGTATTTCTATTATCCGAAAGAGTAAATAACCTATTCACATCTACCCGTTCTAGACTTCTCATGATTTTAAACACCTCTATCATATCCCCCCTCAGCCGTCTCTTCTCCAAGCTGAAAGTCCTAACCTCTTTAGTCTTTCCTCATAGGGGAGCTGTTCCATTCCCCTTATCATTTTGGTTGCCCTTCTCTGTACCTTCTCCATCGCAATTATATCTTTTTTGAGATGCGGCGACCAGAACTGTACACAGTATTCAAGGTGCGGTCTCACCATGGAGCGATACAGAGGCATTATGACATTTTCCGTTTTATTCACCATTCCCTTTCTAATATTTCCCAACATTCTGTTTGCTTTTTTGACTGCCGCAGCACACTGTACCGACGATTTCAAAGTGTTATCCACTATGATGCCTCGATCTCTTTCTTGGGTTGTAGCACCTAATATGGATCCCAACATTGTGTAATTATAGCCTGGGTTATTTTTCCCAATATGCATCACCTTGCACTTATCCACATTAAATTTCATCTGCCATTTAGTTGCCCAATTTTCCAGTCTCACAAGGTCTTCCTGCAATTTATCACAATCTGCTTGTGATTTAACTACTCTGAACAATTTTGTGTCATCTGCAAATTTGATTATCTCACTTGTTTTCTTTCCAGATCATTTATAAATATATTGAAAAGTAAGGGTCCTAAAACAGATCCCTGAGGCACTCCACTGTCCACTCCCTTCCACTGAGAAAATTGTCCATTTAATCCTACTCTCTGTTTCCTGTCTTTTAACCAGTTTGCAATCCACGAAAGGACATCGCCACCTATCCCATGACTTTTTACTTTTCCTAGAAGCCTCTCATGAGGAACTTTGTCAAACGCCTTCTGAAAATCTAAGTATACTATATCTACCGGTTCACCTTTATCCACATGTTTATTAACTCCTTCAAAAAAGTGAAGCAGATTTGTGAGGCAAGACTTGCCCTGGGTAAAGCCATGCTGACTTTGTTCCATTAAACCATGTCTTTCTATATGTTCTGTGATTTTGATGTTTAGAACACTTTCCACTATTTTTCCTGGCACTGAAGTCAGGCTAACCGGTCTGTAGTTTCCCGGATCGCCCCTGGAGCCCTTTTTAAATATTGGGGTTACATTTGCTATCCTCAAGTTTCAGGTACAATGGATGATTTTAATGATAGGTTACAAATTTTTACTAATGGGTCTGAAATTTCATTTTTTAGTTCCTTCAGAACTCTGGGGTGTATACCATCCGGTCCAGGTGATTTACTACTCTTCAGTTTGTCAATCAGGCCTACCACATCTTCTAGGTTCACCGTGATTTGATTCAGTCCATCTGAATCATTACCCATAAAAACCTTCTCCCTTACGGGTACCTCCCCAACATCCTCTTCAGTAAACACCGAAGCAAAGAAATCATTTAATCTTTCCGCGATGGCCTTATCTTCTCTAAGTGCCCCTTTAACCCCTCGATCATCTAACGGTCCAACTGACGCCCTCACAGGCTTTCTACTTTGGATATATTTTTAAAAGTTTTTATTGTGAGTTTTTGCCTCTACAGTGGAAAAGGGTAAACAGTGGAGAGCCTCAGGGATCTGTGTTTGGACTGGTGCTTTTCAATATATTTATAAATGATCTGGAAAGGAATAAGACGAGTGAGGTTATCAAATTTGCGGATGATACAAAATTATTCAGAGTAGTTAAATCACAAGTGGATTGTGATACATTATAGGAGGAGCTTGTGAGACTGGAAGATTGGGCATCCAAATGGCAGATGAAATTTAATGTGGACAAGTGCAAGGTGTTGCATATAGGGAAAAATAACCCTTGCTATAGTTACACAATGTTAGGTTCCATATTAGGAGCTACCACCCAGGAAAGAGATCTAAGCGTCATAGTGGATAATACTTTAAAATAGTCGGCTCAGTGTGCTGCAGCAGTCAAAAAAGCAAATAGAATGTTAGGAATTATTAGGAAGGGAATGGTTAATAGAACGGAAAATGTCATAATGCCTCTGTATCGCTCCATGGCGAGACCGCACCTTGAATACTGTGTACAATTCTGGTCGCTGCATCTCAAAAAAGATATAATTGTGATGGAGAAGGTACAGAGAAGGGCAACCAAAATGATAAGGGGAATGGAACAGCTCCCCTATGAGGAAAGATTAAAGAGGTTAGGGCTGTTCAGCTTGGAGAAGAAACAGATGAGGGGGGATATGATAGAGGTGTTTAAGATCATGAGAGGTCTAGAACGGGTAGATGTGACTCAGTTATTTACACTTTCGAATAATAGAAGGCTAGGGGGCATTCCATGAAGTTAGCAAGTAGCACATTTAAGACTAATCGGAGAAAATTCTTTTTCACTCAACGCACAATAAAGCTCTAGAATTTGTTGCCAGAGGATGTGGTTAGTGCAGTTAGTGTAGCTGGGTTCAAAAAAGGTTTGGATAAGTTCTTGGAGGAGAAGTCCATTAATGGCTATTAATCAATTTTACTTAGGGAATAGCCACTGCTATTAATTGCTTCAGTAGCATGGGATCTTCTTAGTGTTTGGGTAATTGCCAGGTTCTTGTGGCCTGGTTTTGGCCTCTGTTGGAAACAGGATGTTGGGCTTGATGGACCCTTGGTCTGACCCAGCATGGCAATTTCTTATGTTCATTTCAAATTCTCTCTTCACCTGTCTTATCAATGTTTTACACTTAACTTGACAATGCTTATGCATTTTCCTATTTTCTTCAGATGAATCTTTCTTCCAATTTTTGAAGGATTTTGTTTTAGCTAAAATAGCCTCTTTCACCTTACCTTTTAACCATGCCAGTAATTGATTTGCCTTCCTTCCACCTTAATGTGTGGAATACATCTGGACTGCGCCTCTAGGATTGTATTTTTAAACAATGTTCATGCCTGTTGAAAACTTTTCACCTTTGCAGCTGCACCTTTCAGTTTTTTTCTTACTATTTTACTCATTTTATCAAAGTTTTCTTTTTGAAAGTTTGTTAGAGCTGTAGATTTACATATTATCCCCCTTCCAGTCATTAGTTCAAATTTGATCATGTTATGATTACTATTACCAATCGGCTCCACCACCGTTACCTCTCTCACCAAAATCTGCGCTTCACTAAGAATTAGATCTAAAATAAAAATATCACAACAATTGTATTGTATTTACATGCACTGCTGTGGTGCCAACCAGAAAACCCTGCAAAAAAGACACTTAGGATCTATATGATATTAGGCCTATTGTAAAGCGTGTTGGGTGTAGGCTTGGCCCTCAGAAAGCCACGAGTAAGGAGAAATACAACATAGTACACTTCCCAAACCAAAACAGCTCTGCAGTAACAAGCCAACCCTGCAAATATTACACCAGATCTAAAAAGACCAATACTCATCTTAATTAGCTGAACAGAACAAGCCAAGCTCCTACAAAGAAACTACAAGCTAGCAGAATACCTCACCTGTCACAAATGCAGAGCACAAATATACCCTCACTAAATAAAAAATAGAGCAGAACATATAAAGAGAAACATGCAGAGAAAAAGAGAACTAGAAAGTGCAGGCCAGATCCTATATGCAGTGCACCAATTGTTGTGTTCTGTGCCAGCGGGCGCGCCCCCCTACCTGACCGCAGCGGTGACCCGCCCTGGCAAGCATCTGGAAGAGAGCCAGTCTGGTGCCGTTGTTCCTGTGCGTCGGCGCGCACCCCCCCGATGTGACCACCGGGCTGGGAGCCGTCCGTGCTCCTCCTACACGGCTTCAGCAGCTTCTCCCCCGCGGCCAGCATCCAAGATGGCCACCGCCATCTTAGGCGCGAGGCCATGCCTCCTCACTTGACTTAAAGGGACCTGATCCCTTTAACTACTTCCAGATGTCTTCAATGAGCCAGAGCAGAGGAAGTATATAAGGAGGCTTCCTCTGCTCATTCCTTGACTTGGCAACTTTTGGGTTAGTCAGGTCTGCTTGCTTCGATGAGTTCTTCTACATCGGATCCTCGTTCCTGTCTTGTCGTTCCTGGTTCTTGACTTCAGATCGGCTAGCGGTGATTCCTGGTGTGTGACTTCGGACTGGCAAGTGGTGATCCCTCGGTGTGTGACCTCTGACTGGTAAGCGACAACTCTCCGGCACTTGACCTTGGACTTCTTCTTGACCATCGTCTCCAAGGGCCCACCTAAGTCCCAGCAGCCCGGGTCCCTACGGGCTCCCAGTGGCGAAGACACAGTTACTTTCCTCGATGTCACGACTCTTCGTGTGCCTCCACAGTCGCCTCTGTCTCCAGTGCCGAGGGTCAGCTGGTCACGTCTTCTGTTCCTGCCTCACCACCCAACGGGAGAACCTACGACTCTTCCTCCTAAGATATTCCATCCTCCCGTCGGCCCAAGGGTTCACAAGCCTGAGCATAACACTAATGGAAAAACAGAAACATCAGAATTCCTAATAAAACAAAATCAAGACATAAGTCAACCACCATAATAGTGAACTATACTAATAAAAAGAATATTTCAAAAAAGCTGACAAATTAAATAAATCTACAAATTAAAACTAGTAAGGATAAAAGAAACATTAAACTAAACTTTAAAAATTTCCCTAAAAAAGAACAACATTTCAAAACATCAAATAACACCCAATAATTAAAATTGATAAGGATGAAAAATGTCCCACTTTCCTTACCTGGGAACTTTAGATTAATAGTCACCTGAGATTGTGGGGGGGAGAGGCACCCAATCTTTCTGCTCTCTCTCATCTATACACATCTTCATTCTCTCACACAAATGCTTATATTTATTTTATTTATTTTTAGCTTTTATATACCGATCTTCTTGCATTGGATACAAATCAAACCGGTTTACAGTGAACAATAAAAACTTGCCAGTGGGCTTTACATAGAACAAGAAACATCAAAGCAAACTTTAACAAAGTATGAAAAATTTATATTAAAAAAAAAAAAAAAATTAAATGCTTATATGGATGCATTCACCCTTTTCCTTACTTCCACTTCACTCATACTCCCTTCCCTCCTCTCACTCCACTCCCTTTCCTTGCCCTCTCACCTACACCACCTTTTCTTCCCACGTCTCCCTTTCTTCACTTGCAGTCCTTCCATCTCACCTCACCTTCCCACTTCTCTCATTCTCCTGCCTTCCTCTCACTCACACCATTATCCTTCTCTTACTCATCCCTCTGTCACTCACCAGCTTCCCACTCACCCTTTACCCTCCAATCTCTCCTCTTCCCTCTCCTCTCACCCCTTTCCTTCTCTCCCTTCTGTCACGCCTTCCCTCGTATTAATTTTTCCTCTGCTTCACTCCTAACCCTGGGTACTATGTCCCTTAAACTTAGGCTCCTAATGAAACTACAGTCCTAAATTTAGGCACTCAGCTCTAGTGCATTTTCAGAAGGGACAACTTAAGAGCCTAAAAACTTTGAAAATTGATCCCTTAGAGTCCATATCTGGAGCCGTCAGATCAATTAATGGTACATGTTACACCATGGACTTTAATAATTATCTCCATAATTAATTGTTTAATAGAAGACCCTAAGTAACACAAATAATAATAAATTTCATAAGTTCAAATTCTATTATAATATTCTAACTTTCATTCATAATTAACAAACAAAATGTTTTTATTCAATGGCAGATGTCTGTTGTGGTTTTTAAAATCTTTGGCATTACCTGTGGAGTTGATATGAAAGGAGAAGATGCAACGGTTGCTCTTCAAGTAAACCAAGTGACACCAAAAGAGCTGGGAAACGTTGGCATTCGCCAGTACCTCAGTAACCGCAGCCTGGGTAAGAACTGAACCACATTCTCTAATACTTCTATTACTTTTATAGCCATGAGAGTATCTCACTAAGCACAGCATAAAAACATAAGACATGCCATACCGGGGAAGAGCAAAGGTCCACCCAGCCCAGCATCTTGTCAGTGTCACTAGGAGGTACCCAGCAGGTCCCAGAGAATAGACTCATTCCCATGGGTAAGCTGTACCTGGCTTTTCTTTCAGGAACTTGTCATAACTATGCTTGATTCCTTGACTACATCCTCCAGCAACAAATCCCACAGTTTACTTGTGCATGCCACATAGTCCTATTCTAGCCCATACAGGTGGGTTATAGCTTCCCCTGTCAGCAGAGTACATTGTTCTCCCAGCGTTACATCAGGTGGTGCAGCTCAGAGGAAATGCAGTATTATCTGCTTCCAGCAGATGGTAAGACAACTGGTGGTGCAGCAGGACTTTTAGATCCAAGCTCTGAAAGAGGCCACTGGTTTTGGAGAGCAGTGCGAGCTTCCTTGATTTGCTGCCAGTCCTAGAGGGGACTAGTTTGAGCTTGTGTGGGCCCTTATCTGCCCACACGCGCCGGCCACAGATGCAGCACTTGTGGTGGCCGACACGTATTGGTAGATAAGGGCCCTTAAGTGTGGCCTGTGTTCATGCAGGCAAGATCCTAGGGGAAACTTTGCAAGCAGCTGCTTTATGGGCAGAGGCCTCAGCTCTGAAGGGAAGTTCTGGTGCGCAGGCTGTGGCAGAAACTGAAGCCATCTTGTGACTGGTTCCCGTGGCCTCCAGCCATCTTCCTCCAACTTCACCTTTGTCGGGGGAAGGGGCGCTCCGAGGCTTCCTGGTTGCAATTGAGAATCCCCAATTATCTCTCTCACCGCTCCTCCTGAGGACTTGGGGGAAGTCTTTCCAGATTTTTTCCAGTTCCTTCTCCTCACCTTTTGTGCAGTCAAGTGGCCTAGAGAGGCCTCCAGACCCATGGAGGTCAATCCAACACTACTTATGCTGGAGGTTTTTGGAATTCCCATCCTGTCTTGGGAGGAGGTTTAGGATGTCTTCCCTTCCAAGAAGGAGGATCAGCTGTGATTCGGCTCTTCCCTAGAGGTGAATCAGGTGGTGTTGTGCCTCCATTTAGAAGATTAAGTGGAGGAGCTTGTGGTTTGGGATCCCTTCGATAAAGGGGTTTGCAAGACCACTAAGGCCTTCCCATTCCACTCTGAAGTGGAAGAGAGGATGCTAGCCGAGTGGGAGTCCCCTGAATTGGGTGCCAAAGGTGTGAAATTGCAGAATCTATAACCCTTGCTGCAGAAAGCAGGCCAGTGATATTTCAGGTTCTGAAGGTGGACACCTTGGTGCTGATGGTCATTAGACATACCACCTTCCCAGTAGAAGAGTGTAAATTTCTAAGGGGCTCCCAGGACAGGAAGAATGAGCTTCCCATAAAGTAATCATTTACTGCTGCTGCCATGACAGTGCAAATCTCCATTTGTTCAGCTCTAGTCATGAGGGCCTTCTGCACTGGATCCAGCAGCGAGATGGCTCATATGTAATCGGCTGTAGCCTTTCTAGCAGAAGCCCTGTACGATCTTCTCCATAGTTCTTCTCGGTCAGTAGTCTTGTCTGTTACTGTCTGGAGACTGCTTTGGCTTCGCAGCTGGTCAGCAGACTTGTGGTCCAAGTCACACTTAGGAAAGCTTCCATTCAAGGGTAAGCTGCTGTTTGGTGAAGACCTGAACAGTTGGTTAAAAATCAGGGAGAACCAAAACTGCAAAGTCTTCCAGAGGATAAAGATTGGTCCTTTTATAGGTCTCAAAAAAATCACTTCATCAGTATATTGCTCATAAATTCAAATTTGTTTTAAGGAAAGCTTCATAATATGCTATCAGCTTAATAAACAGAACCTTAGAGCTTCAATTATAATCATAGACTTCCACCCACCACCTATATATCTTATGTATTTTTTTAAGAATATTTTCATTGCAAATAAAAATCTTATCGAATGCAGGTCAAAATCCTACTGCTGTTGAAGCTAGATGCTGATCCCAGTCCTCTTGCGGCTCATATGCAATTGTAATCTGATGTAAACCACGTTTTGAATTGATACTCTTTATTAGGAAATGCTGTGGAGATCAAATAGGAATATGAATGAGCACCTCCATTCTAGCTTGTAACAATAAGGAAATATCCATCTTAAATACTCCCAAACAATGCAAGCATGATCAATCAAAAACAAAAAAGGATTCAGGAGCCAATCAAATTAGTCAAACTTAGACAAATAAAATACAGTCACAGAATGACATAAGCCAAAAATGCAAAAACTGATAGGCAGTTAAATCAAAGAATACCAGTCAATTACTTCATTTAAATCTTTAGGTTCCACTGGGTTGAGATATTGAATTCAGTATTGTTGATGATAGATAAATTATTGATCTATATCACCTCCTGTTAATAAAGAGGATACTTATTCAGCCACTGCCCATTGAGTAGAAGAAAAATTGTTGGTACTCAATATAATGTTTTTCAATCAGTTCTGACATTTTCACAGTATGAACACAACTGTTCAATAAATTAATGCAACACGTTTTGTACGACCTATGTACAACTTACGGCATGTGCATATACAATTCATGGCTGGCTGTCTTAAGATTTTTAAATGTGTGTCCAGGAATTGCCATACTGGCCCAGAGATTGTAATGCCACAAAAATCACAGTTGTTACACGATAAGTGCTCAAAACATACCAACAAAGCTTTGATCAGTCAAAAAGGAAAGAACTACCTTATCTTGAATATTAGCACCATGAGAATGTGTTCAGTGGCAGTTTTGTGAAAGCGTCATGGCATTTGATTGCTGCAGCTATGTATGCCGATTTGACCGTATGTTTCAACACACATACTATTGAAACACATTCTCGCTGGGTTTTATAATGAAGGAGGCTATCATGGTCAGCATACAAAGCTCACTTATAGGCTATTTTTGTTGAACATTATAACTTCATTGGAATATTTTGAGCCTCTCTTCCGGCCTTTTCTCAGGAAGAGTGTAGAAATGAATACAGGTCTTTGAGATGTCTGGATGTCCGCAAGGTACTGCTTTGTTATCTGAAAGTGACTAATGCCTTCTACAAGTCCGATAGACTTTTTGTCTTATTTGGGGGCTGTAAAGGTTGAGGCAGTCTCCAAAGAAACCACTCTCTTGGCTTACTGGCTCAGTGATAGAAAATCTGAACTGGCTCGAGCCCATTCTATCAGGGCACAGACCTCCTCTTGTGGCTGCAGACATTTGTAAAGTAGCACTTAGTCATCCTTGCACATTTTGTGAAGCATTACAAACTGGATGTTTTGGATAAGGAAGACTCAGCCTATGGGGCAGGAATTCTCAAAGCAGCCCTTGCTTCTTCCCATCCAGATTAGTAGGGTTTGGTACTTCTCACCTGTATAGGCTGGGCTAGTGTAGCAGGATGAAGTGAGGAGAAATCTCTTACCTGTTCATTTTCTATTAGTCCTGCTACACCAGTTCAGGGACTCTTTGCGAAAGATGACTCTGTTAGTCTTTTATGTCTCAGTCTACCTGTTGCTAGTTGTTGCCTGAACATAAGAACATGCCATACTGGGTCAGACCAAGGGTCCATCAATCCCAGCATCCTGTTTCCAACAGTGGCCAATCCAGGCTACAAGTACCCAATCATTAAATAATCTCATGCTACTAATGCCAGTAATAGCAGTGGCTATTCCCTAAGTCAACTTAATTAATGGCAGTTATTGGACTTTTCCTCCAAGAACTTATCCAAAACTTTTTTAAACCCAACTACACTAACTGCACTAACCACATCCTCTAGCAACAAATTCCAGAGCTTAATTGTGCGTTGAGTAAAAAATAATTTTCTCTGGTTAGTTTTAAATGTGCTACTTGCTAACTTCATGGGGGTGCCCTCTAGTCCTTCTATTATCCAAAAGAGTAAATAACCAATTCACATTTACCCATTCTAGACCTCTCATGATTTAAAGACCTCTGTCATATCCCCCCTCAGCCATCTCTTCTCCAAGCTGAACAGCCATAACATCTTTAGCCTTTCCTCATAGGGGAGCCATTCCATCCCCTTTATCATTTTGGTCGCCCTTCTCTGTACCTTCTCCAGTACAACTGTATCTTTTTTGAGATGCGGTGACCAGAATTGCACACAGTACTCAGTGTGCTCTCACCATGGAGCGATACAGAGGCATTTTGACATTTTCCGTTATATTCACCATTCCCTTCCTAATATTTCATAATTGTTTGCTTTTTTGACTGCCGCAGCACACTGAGCCGACGATTTCAATGTATTGTCCACTGTGATGCCTAGATGATTTTCCTGAGTGGTAGCTCGTGTAGCTTCAGCATTGGTTATTTTTCCCTATATGCATTACCTTGCACTTGTCCACATTAAATTTCATCTGCCATTTGGATGCCCAATATTCAAGTCTCGTAAAGTTCTCCTGCAATTTATCACAATCTAGTGGGGATTTAACTACTCTGAATAATTTTGTATCAGCAAATTTGATTACCTTACTCGTTGTATTCCTTTCCAGATTATTTATAAATATATTGAAAAGCAATGGTCCAAGTACAGATCCTTGAGGCGCTCCACTGTTTACCCCTTTTCCAATGAGAAAATTGACCATTTAATCCTACTCTCTATTTCCTGTCTTTTCACCAGTTTGTAATCCACGAAAAGACAGGAAAGTGTTCTAAACATCAAAATCACAGAACATATAGAAAGACATGGTTTAATGGAACAAAGTCAGCATGGCTTTACCCAGGGCAAGTCTTGCCTCACAAATCTGCTTCACTTTTTTGAAGGAGTTAATAAACATGTGGATAAAGGTGAACCGGTAGATGTAGTGTACTTGGATTTTCAGAAGGCGTTTGACAAAGTTCCTCATGAGAGGCTTCTAGGAAAAATAAAAAGTCATGGGATAGGTGGCGATGTCCTGTCGTGGATTACAAACTGGCTAAAAGACAGGAAACAGAGTAGGATTAAATGGACAATTTTCTCAGTGGAAGAGAGTGGACAGTGGAGTGCCTCAGGGATCTGATTTGGGACCCTTACTTTTCAATATATTTATAAATGATCTGGAAAGAAATAAGACGAGTGAGAATCAAATTTGCAGATGACACAAAATTGTTCAGAGTAGTTAATTCACAAGCAGATTGTGATAAACTGCAGGAAGACCTTGTGAGACTGGAAAATTGGGCATCCAAATGGCAAATGAAATTTAATGTGGATAAGTGCAAGGTGATGCATATAGGGAAAAATAACCCATGCTATAATTACACAATGTTGGGTTCCATATTAGGTGCTACAACCCAAGAAAGAGATCTAGGCGTCATAGTAGATAACACGTTGAAATAGTTGGTTCAGTGTGCTGCGGCAGTCAAAAAAGCAAACAATGTTGGGAATTATTAGAAAGGGAATTGTTAATAAAACGGAAAATGTCATAATGCCTCTGTATTGCTCCATGGTGAGACTGCACCTTGAATACTGTGTACAATTCTGGTCGCCGCATCTCAAAAAAGATATAATTGCGATGGAGAAGGTACAGAGAAGGGCCACCAAAATGATAAGGGGAATGGAACAGCTCCCCTATGAGGAAAGACTAAAGAAGTTAGGACTTTTCAGCTTGGAGAAGAGATGACTGAGGGGGGGATATGATAGAGATGTTTAAAATTATGAGAGGTCTAGAACGGGTAGATGTGAATCTGTTATTTACTCTTTCGGATAATAGAAAGACATGGGGGCACATTTAAAACTAATTTGAGAAAGTTCTTTTTTACTCAACGCACAATTAAACTCTGGAATTTGTTGCCAGAGGATGTGGTTAATGCAGTTAGTATAGCTGGGTTTAAAAAAGGATTGGATAAATTCTTGGAGGAGAAGTCCATTACCTGCTATTAAATTCACTTAGAGAATAGCCACTGCCATTAGCAATGGTAACATGGAATAGAGGTAGGGCCAGGGGCTTCCAGTGTTTCCGGCCCTACAGATACTCATCATTTCAGACAACTCAGCCCTTGGGAAGGTCTCAGTCCTTTCGGAGCAGACAACCAAAAAGAGGAACTGGTTCGGGTTCAGGTTCGACCTGAACTTCCTAATGAAGTTTGGCCAACCCATTCTCGGGACGAGGAGATAGAAGAGGGATAGTCGGCCCCCTATCAGAGGTGGGTCAAGATCACATCGGACAAATGGGTACTGGACATCATATGAGAAGGATGCGCTCTAGAGTTTCGCAGCATCCCTTGAGATATGTTCATGATATCACCTTGCCACTCCCAGCACAAAAAAAACTGGCAGTGGAATCCATGTTGATAAGGCTCCTCAGTTTGAAGGCTATAACCTAGTACCTACACCCCAGGAAAATATGGGGCGTTATTCCATCTATTTCATTGTACTCGAGAAGGAGGGTTCATTTAGCCCCATCCTAGATCTCAAGAGTGTCAAAATCGTCATCTGTAGGTAATTACTTCCGCATGGAAACTCTTCGCTCTGTCATAATGGCTGTACAACCGGGAGAGTTCTTAACATCCAAGACCACCAGCGTTTCCTATGCTTTGCAATACTGGGCCACCATTATCAGTTCCAGGTGTTGCCCTTCAGCCTGGCAACCACTCCCAGAACATTCTCCAAAATTATGGTGGTCGTAGCTGGTGGCACTGAGGACAGAAGGGAGCCTGGTGCACCCTTACTTAGACTGGCTGATCTGGGTGAAGTAATTGGAAGAGAGCCTCCAGGTGACCAGCAGGGTCAGGTCCCTGCTTCAGGAACTCGGTTGGGTCGTGAACATGGACAAGAACAGTCTCAAGCCCTCCGTCCTTAGAGTACCTGGAAGTCTGGTTCAACACCAAGCAGGATAAGGTCTTCCTCCCTCCCTCGAGGATAAGGAAACTGATGTGCCAAGTGCATCGGTTGACAAACACAATGCACCCCAGTATCTCCAGGTCCTCGGCCTGATGGCATCAACCCTGGAGATAGTACTGTGGGCGAGGGTACATGTGTGGCCACTCCAACGTTCCCTGCTGTCACGTTGGAACCCACTGTCTCAAGAATACTCAGTTCGGTTCCACCTACTGATGGTAGTATGTTCTCGCTCCAGTGGTGGCTACAGGAAGTGCATCTAAGCAAGGGTGTAAGCCTGTTCCCACCGAACTGGCTAGTCCTCATGATGGACGCGAGCCTCTGAGGGTGGGGAGCCCACTGTCAGGAATTGACAACCCAGAGGCGATGGACCAAGGAAGAGGCGCGCTGGAACATAAACCTCCTGGAAGCCAGAGCTGTCAGATTAGCGTGTCTGCAATTCAGCCACAGGCTCCAAGGACAAGCAGTCTGCGTAATGTCAGACAATGCAACAACGGTAGCCTACATCAACTGCCAGGGAGGAACCAAAAGCCACCAAGTGTCTCTGGAGATAGATCCCCTTATGGAATGGGTGGAATTAAATCTACAAGGGATCTTGGCCTCCCACATCAGAGCAGACTCAGCAGGGAGAGTCTCGATCCAGGGGAATGGGCGTTGTCGACCAGAGCCTTCCAGCTCCTAGTAGATTGCTGGGGCCTCCAGTCCATCGAACTACTAGCCACATCTCACAATGCAAAGGTCCCCCGATTCTTCAGTCGCAGAAGATATCAGCGCTCCCAAGGGATCAATGCCCTTGTCCAGACCTGGCCAGAGGAGGACTTCCCTCCATGGCCTCTGCTGGGCAAGGTCATTCGCAAGATCGAATGCCCCAGAGGATTAGTCCTTCTGCTGGCCCCGAACTGGCCCAGATGCCTGTGGTATGCAGACATGTGGAGGCTTCTGGTGGAGAGTCCGCTTTGCCTCCCCCACTCAGGGACCTTCGCCAACAAGGTCCAATCCTTCACGAGGACCCAACTCTGTTTTGTCTTACGGTCTGGCCCTTGAGAGGTCTCACCTGACAAAGCGTGGATATTCGGCGGCTGTAATCGCCACTTGCTCCATGCGCGGAAGTTCTCTACATCCCTGGCATATATGCGGATCTGGAGAATATTTGAGGCCTGAAGCGAGGAATGCAGGGTGCCCCCTCGGACGACAAAGATCCCTATGATTCTGGAATTTTTACAGGATGGCCTGAACAAAGGACTGTCCCTCAACTACTTGAAGATCCAGGTGGCGGCTCTCTCCTGTTTCAGAGGCGAGTTGAACGGAGCCCACCTGTCGAGACATCCGGACTTGGCCCGTTTTCTAAAAGGAGTTAAACACCTCCAACCACCCTTAAAGTGGCTGGTCCCCCTATGGAAACTCAATCTAGTATTGGACTTCTTAGCAGGGCCTTCCTTTTGGCCGCTGCACACTGTCTCTTGCCTGTTTACGCTGAAGACTGTATTCTTGGTGGCGATATGCTCGGCTTGTCACATCTCTGAACTACAGGCATTGTCATATTGGGAGCTGTTCCTGCGGTTGACTCCAGGAATGTTGCAGCTTTGCACCGTCCCTTCCTTCTTGCCAAAGGTAGAGTTTTACCTGAACCAGTCCATTTCCTTACCATTCCTAGAGAGTCACAAGGACTCAGAAGACTACCACCTCCTATGCCACGTAAACGGTGGCATAGGAGGAGGTATCTAGAACGTACAGAACCAGTGTGCAAGATGGACCACTTGTTTGTTCTTCACAGTGGAAGGAAACAAGGTGAAGCAACTTCGCAAGCTGCCTTAGCTCATTGGATCAAGGAAGTGATTATGGGAGCTTATGTAGAGGCAGGGAAGCCTTTACCCCTTCAGGCTAAAGCTCATTCCACTAGGGCCCAGGCAGTATCTGGGCAGAAGCTAAGCTACTGTCTCCCATCGAAATCTGCCAAGCAGCGACATGGTCTAACTTGCACACCTTCTCCAGGTTCTGTCGCCTAGATGTCCAAGCCCGAGAAGACATAGAAATGACGGCAAAAGAAGACCGAATGGCCCATCCAGTCTGCCCAGCAAGCCTCACACATTTTTTCTCTCATTCTTATCTGTTTCTCTTAGCTCCTTGTTCTATTCCCCTTCCACCCCCACCATTAATGTAGAGAGCAGTGATGGAGCTGCATCCAAGTGAAATATCTAGCTTGATTGGTTAGGGGTAGTAGGGGCAGTAACCGCCGCGATAAGCAAGCTACACCCATGCTTATTTGTTTTACCCAGACTATGTTGTACAGCCCTTGTTGGTTTTTTTTTCTTCTCCCCTGCCGTTGAAGCAGAGAGCCATGCTGGATATGCATTGAAAGTGAAGTATCAGGCACAGACGCAGCCTTTGCGAGGGCAGAGCTAACCAGACCACGGGCAACCTCCTGCTGTTATGACCGTCGGTTGCAGATGGCTGTGACCGCGTCTTCTTACATCTTGCACTGTCCTGCTTCCCTCTCCGGGTCTGCTCGCAGCACGGGCTAGCCTCCACCGCCGTGTATCTCCTGGTTCCTTGTGGCAGCCAGGATGCCACCACCACCTACACCGACTCTGGACCTTCCTAGGCACAGGCATGCACGCACGCCACTGGGCCCTCTTTTGAAGTTGCTACGGCGGGAACCTCAGGGGTGTCCCTGACTGATGACATCACTGAGTCAGGGTTCTTAAGCACCGCCTTCGCCCCCTACTAGCCCACTTGGCAACCAGTTCCATCGCTACTCTACTAGTTCCTGTCTCCTCGGACCTGTGGTAACTGTTACCACACACTCTGGACCCTGGCTCAGATACCCACTCCTCGGGGGCTTCTGTGCTCTATCTCCAGAGACCCTGCATCCTGGCTTTCCCTGCTCCTTGGGCTAGCCCTGCACCTCCCAGGAGTCCTACTTGCCGGCTTCCCACTCCTCGGAGTTGCTTCAAGGAACGCTCTCACCACTTGAGACCTATCTCCACGCTTCCCTGCTCCTCGGGGCAGTGCCTGCGTTTTACATCAGAGACTGTCTGTGCATCTCTGCTTCTTGGGGTAGTACCTATGTTCCACATCAGAGACTGTCTGTCTGTACTTCCCCGCTCCTTGGGACAGTGCCTACGTTCTACAATAGAGACTGTCAGTGTCTCCCCGCTCCTTGGGGTGGTGCCTACGTTCTACTCCAGAGACTCTCCAGGCTTCCCCGCTTCTCGGGGTTGCCTAAGTCATTACCTGGGGACCAGACTCTGGCTTCCCGCTCTGCGGTTCAGCCTACGTCATTGCATCAGTACCTTCCTTGTTATGCAGCTCCGCCCCTGCAATATACCTCCTGCTCTTCCTGCCTTGGGCCTGCCTAGTGCCACCCTCTCTGAGGTCTCCACCCAGGTACTGCTTCCCATTCCAACCTGCTTACTGTGGGGATCCTCACTGCTGTGTCTCTCACCCGCTCCTCAGGATCTCCCCACAGACTCTCTCCCAGAGTTTCAGCTGTACTTGACCTCGCCTCCCAATGGTGTGGACCTGTGGGACGCCTCCCAACAGGTAGTAACAACTCTCACCTCAGGCCAAGGGTCCACGAAACCCCACAAACCAGAACACCTGCCCCATTTGGGAGTAGCTTTTATACATCCCATTGGTCCTGAATCCACCTGGCAACCCGCTCGGAAATGGAGAAATTACTTACCTGATAATTTTGTTTTCTGGTCAGTATCAGTGATAGTGAGGAAGGGGTGAGGGGGATCAGGAGGTGAGGGGCAGTATCATTGTTAGTCCTTTCTTGTCAGTATCAGTGATAGTGAGGAGGGGGTGAGGATGGATCAGGAGGTGAGGGGCAGTATCATTGTGAGTCCTTTCTTGTCAGTATCAGTGATAGTGAGGAGGGGGTGAGGATGGATCAGGAGGTGAGGGGCAGTATCATTGTGAGTCCTTTCTTGTCAGTATCAGTGATAGTGAGGAAGGGGTGAGGGGGATCAGGAGGTGAGGGGCAGTATCATTGTGAGTCCTTTCTTGTCAGTATCAGTGATAGTGAGGAAGGGGTGAGGGGGATCAGGAGGTGAGGGGCAGTATCATTGTGAGTCCTTTCTTGTCAGTATCAGTGATAGTGAGGAAGGGGTGAGGGGGATCAGGAGGTGAGGGGCAGTATCATTGTGAGTCCTTTCTTGTCAGTATCAGTGATAGTGAGGAAGGGGTGAGGGGGATCAGGAGGTGAGGGGCAGTATCATTGTGAGGCCTTTCTTGTCAGTATCAGTGATAGTGAGGAGGGGGATCAGGAGGTGAGGGGCAGTATCATTGTGAGTCCTTTCTTGTCAGTATCAGTGATAGTGAGGAAGGGGTGAGGGGGATCAGGAGGTGAGGGGCAGTATCATTGTGAGGCCTTTCTTGTCAGTATCAGTGATAGTGAGGAGGGGGTGAGGATGGATCAGGAGGTGAGGGGCAGTATCATTGTGAGTACTTTCTTGTCAGTATCAGTGATAGTGAGGAGGGGGTGAGGGGCAGTATCATTGTGAGTCCTTTCTTGTCAGTATCAGTGATAGTGAGGAAGGGGTGAGGGGGATCAGGAGGTGAGGGGCAGTATCATTGTGAGGCCTTTCTTGTCAGTATCAGTGATAGTGAGGAAGGGGTGAGGGGGATCAGGAGGTGAGGGGCAGTATCATTGTGAGGCCTTTCTTGTCAGTATCAGTGATAGTGAGGAGGGGGTGAGGATGGATCAGGAGGTGAGGGGCAGTATCATTGTGAGTACTTTCTTGTCAGTATCAGTGATAGTGAGGAGGGGGTGAGGGGCAGTATCATTGTGAGTCCTTTCTTGTCAGTATCAGTGATAGTGAGGAAGGGGTGAGGGGGATCAGGAGGTGAGGGGCAGTAAATTCGTGAGGCCTTTCTTGTCAGTATCAGTGATAGTGAGGAAGGGGTGAGGGGGATCAGGAGGTGAGGGGCAGTATCATTGTGAGTCCTTTCTTGTCAGTATCAGTGATAGTGAGGAAGGGGTGAGGGGGATCAGGAGGTGAGGGGCAGTATCATTGTGAGTCCTTTCTTGTCAGTATCAGTGATAGTGAGGAGGGGGTGAGGGGGATCAGGAGGTGAGGGGCAGTATCATTGTGAGTCCTTTCTTGTCAGTATCAGTGATAGTGAGGAAGGGGTGAGGGGGATCAGGAGGTGAGGGGCAGTATCATTGTGAGTCCTTTCTTGTCAGTATCAGTGATAGTGAGGAAGGGGTGAGGGGGATCAGGAGGTGAGGGGCAGTAACATCGTGAGGCCTTTCTTGTCAGTATCAGTGATAGTGAGGAGGGGGTGAGGATGGATCAGGAGGTGAGGGGCAGTATCATTGTGAGTCCTTTCTTGTCAGTATCAGTGATAGTGAGGAGGGGGTGAGGGGCAGTATCATTGTGAGTCCTTTCTTGTCAGTATCAGTGATAGTGAGGAAGGGGTGAGGGGGATCAGGAGGTGAGGGGCAGTAACATCGTGAGGCCTTTCTTGTCAGTATCAGTGATAGTGAGGAAGGGGTGAGGGGGATCAGGAGGTGAGGGGCAGTATCATTGTGAGTCCTTTCTTGTCAGTATCAGTGATAGTGAGGAAGGGGTGAGGGGGATCAGGAGGTGGGGGGCAGTATCATTGTGAGTCCTTTCTTGTCAGTATCAGTGATAGTGAGGAAGGGGTGAGGGGGATCAGGAGGTGAGGGGCAGTATCATTGTGAGTCCTTTCTTGTCAGTATCAGTGATAGTGAGGAAGGGGTGAGGGGGATCAGGAGGTGAGGGGCAGTAACATCGTGAGGCCTTTCTTGTCAGTATCAGTGATAGTGAGGAGGGGGTGAGGATGGATCAGGAGGTGAGGGGCAGTATCATTGTGAGTCCTTTCTTGTCAGTATCAGTGTGTGACACTTTCACCGGTCCTTACACAGTCAACTGCATCAGTTTCAGGGTCCAATCCCTGCACAAGCTTTCCTAGCCACTCGAAAACTCAAATAGAAGTTCAATGTTATTTATCTTTACAAATCCTCAGGCAGGGTTTGAACCCTCCCAGCCTGGATGGAAGGCAAAAGCCCTCCCCACTGAGCCAGCAACTCAATTTCCAAAGGCTGGCTTCAGAAGTTCATCTCACAAAGTCCAAAGTCTGGCCCCATGGGCCTAACTGCCACCTCCCTCCATACCTCTGGGATATCAACTCTTCCCCAAAGGTACAAGCACCCACTGGCAGTCTCTCAAACAATATCCTGAAGTAGGCACATCCAGACAGTCACACAGCCTGTATCTCCCAGCTCACCTTCCTGGAAGTCCCACCAGTCCTCCATCTTAGCAGGAGCACCAAAGTTCCAGTCTTACAGAGCAGCAGGTAGCCTGGTCTTTCTCCTCCAGTCCCCAGCAGGAGACTGAAACTGCTGGGTTAGGGAGTCTCTTTTATACTCTGCAAACCCCTCCTCCTCTGCCAGCTGATTGGCTCTGGGGAGGTCCCACCCTTAACCTCCCACACCTGTGTTTGTCTCTATGGTTACAGGGGAAGCCACCAGTGTGTATCTTTGACTCTGTGTCACCTGGGTTTTCTTCCCCCTCCTTCTAGAACTTTGGTTCTAGGGAGTTTTTTGTTCCTGGCTTTATTCTACCTACTCAGACTGGCATAGTGACCCCGTCACACAGTGATAGAGACAAAGGGGTGAGGGGGATCAGGAGGTGAGGGGCAGTATCATTGTGAGTCCTTTCTTGTCAGTATCAGTGATAGTGAGGAGGGGGTGAGGGGGATCAGAAGGTGAGGGGCAGTATCATTGTGAGTCCTTTCTTGTCAGTATCAGTGATAGTGAGGAAGGGGTGTGTCTGGATTATGCTGATGGTAGGTCTCTCATTCTTGTGTCTGGATTATGCTGATGTAAGGTCTCTCATTCTTGTGTCTGGATTATGCTGATGGTAGGTCTCTGATGAATTTCCTCCTCTCTGGCAGGTTCGGATGGGAAATGTTGTGGAGAGTCGCTGGCGTGCGCCCCTGTTATGCGGCTGAGATTGGAGAGTGGGCCGGGTGCGGCCCGGCACTGTCACCTGGCAGCTGAGAAGGGTTTCCTGCAGTGCCACCTGCAGCACTTCAGCTCCCACTTCCTCACCTCCTCCCTTCTCAACATCCAGCGCTTCCTGGACGACGAATCCGTTGCAGACGGGATTCCCATGACGCTATCCATAACCGACACCAAGATCCATTTGAAAGTACACCTGCATCTCATTTCTTACCTATGTTTATTTATTTATTTATTTAAAATTTTTATATACCGACATTCATGATACAATCACATCATGCCGGTTTACATATAACAGGGGTGTACAATGAACAATTGAATAACCTAATAGTGTGGAAGGAAGCAGTTACAAATAACAAGGTAATAGAACTGGGAGAAGAGAAGAAGGGAGAGGATAACATTAGATATAGATATATACATTTGCTATAACATTTTTACATGGGGAAGTGGTAGAACTGGCTGGATCGAATTAGTTGGTGTCCGGGAACGCTTTTTTAAACAGCCAGGTCTTAAGTCTTTTCCTGAAGGTTGGGAGGCTGGGTTCTTGTCTAAGGTCAGGAGGGATGGAGTTCCACAAAAGGGGGCCAGCTGTTGAGAAGGCCCGATCTCTTAAGGTAATATGTCTGGTAGTTTTGGCTGGGGGTACTTGAAGAGATCCTCTGAGTGCGTCTCTAGTTGGTCTGGAGGAGTTATAAATTTGGAATGGGACTTGTAAGTCGAGTGGGGTGTGTTGATGGATAGTTTTGTATATTATGGAAAGAGATTTGTAGAGGATTCTAAAGTGAATAGGCAACCAGTGGAGATCTTGTAGGATTGGAGTTATATGGTCCCTCCTCCTGGAGTTTGTCAGTAATCTTGCAGGAGCGTTTTGTATCATCTGAAGGGGTTTAGTGTAGGAAGAAGGGAGGCCCAGAAGGATAAAGTTACAGTAATCGATCTTAGAAAAAATGATAGCTTGTAGAATTTTTCTGAAATCCTGAGTGTGGAAGAGTGGTCTGATTCTTTTCAGAACTTGGAGTTTATGGAAACAATCTTTGGTGGTTCTGTTGATGGAAGCTTTAAGGTTCATCCGGTTGTCAATTAACACTCCTAGGTCTCTCACTTGTGTAGTAGAAGGGATAGTTGGTAGATTAGAGATGGAGTTGTTGTTATCTGGGGAGATGAGCAGCAGTTCTGTTTTAGAGGAGTTTAAAACTAGGTTTAGGTTGGATAAGAGGCGTTTAATTTCGAAGAGACAGTTTTCCCAGTGATCCAATGTTTTTGTGTAAGACTCTTTAATGGGTATCACGATCTGGATGTCGTCGGCGTAAAGGAAGTGTTTGAGGTTAAGTTTGGAGAGGAGTTGGCAGATTGGTAAGAGATAAATGTTAAAGAGAGTAGGCGACAGTGAGGAGCCCTGAGGGACTCCTATGGATGCGTCCATTCGTGATGATTCTTTGTTTTGTATCTTAACCTTGAAACCTCTGTTGGAGAGAAAAGATTTAAACCATGAGAGTGCGGTGCCTGAGATACATATAGAAGCCAGAATGGATGTGAGAATGGAATGGTTGACCGTATCAAAAGCCGCTGATAGGTCCAGTAGAATCAGGAGGAAGGATTGACCTTTGTCAAGGCCCATTAATATGAAGTCAGACATGGAGATGAGGAGGGATTCTGTGCTCAATGATTTGCGAAATCCGTATTGTGATGGGAATAGGATTTTGTTTTCTTCAATGTAGTCGGAGAGTTGAGTGTTGACAACTTTTTCTAGAATCTTAGCTATGAATGGAAGATTGGCGATGGGGCGGAAGTTATTGGGGTCTTTAGGATCCAAGTTGGGTTTCTTAAGTAGAGGTTTGATGGAGGCCAATTTGAGGTCGTCAGGATATGATCCTTGGGAGAGTGAGCAATTTATGATGTCCGACAGTGTTTTAGCGATGGAGTCAGGGATGGCCAGGAGCAGTTTGGTGGGGATAGTATCCAAAGGATGGGAGGAAGGTTTCATTCTTCTTAAAAGAGCTTGTATCTCTAAGATAGAAATGGGTTCAAGTGTTTCCAGACCATTGTTGTTGAGGGATGGCTGTTGTCATTATTCATATTGTAACATGCAGTGCATATATAAATTCAAAGAAAAGTCTTCATATTTGGTACAAATTTGTATTTCCTTCCCATTATTATCTTGTGGATGGCTGCCCCATGCCCACTCACTGCCTTTCTCGTCTCTAACTCTCATTCAGGCCTGTCCCAGCCCCTCACACTGCCACAGCTGGTCTGTCTTGTCTCTAACTCTCATTCAGGCCTGTCCCAGCCCCTCACACTGCCACAGCTGGTCTGTCTCGTCTCTAACTCTCATTCAGGCCTGTCCCAGCCCCTCACTGCCACAGCTGGTCTGTCTCGTCTATAACTCTCATTCAGGCCTGTCCCAGCCCCTCACACTGCCACAGCTGGTATGTCTCTTCTTTAACTCTCATTCAGGCCTGTCCCTGCCCCTTACACTGCCACAGCTGGCCTGTCCCATCTCTAACTCTCATTCAGGCCTGTCCCAGCCCCTCACACTGCCACAGCTGGTATGTCTCGTCTCGTCTCACACTGCCACAGCTGGTATGTCTCGTCTCGTCTCATCTCACAAGCATTCCCGGACTCAAACTGATCCATCTCTTCCACGCCAATCCTCATCTTCACATACACCATGACTAACTATCATGTTTGAATTTGTATATTATTTTACACTATTGTTTACATGTTTGAATAAATAACCTGTCCTTTCTCTTCTCTCTCTGCCAAGTTCTATTCTCCCTGTTATATGTAACTGCCTTTTTCCGCACCATTGTTTTAGTTTTGTTTACGATGCACCCTTGTTTTTTATGTGAACCAGCATGATGGGACTGCGTTCTCGAATGCTGGTATATAAAAACCCGAAATAAATAAATAAATAAATAAATAAATAAATAAATAACTCTCATTCAGGCCTGTCCCAGCCCCTCACACTGCCACAGCTGGTATGTCTCGTCTCTAACTCTCATTCAGGCCTGTCCCAGCCTCTCACACTGCCACAGCTGGCCTGTCTCTTCTCTAAATCCTATTCAGGCCTGTCCCAGCCCTTCACACTGCCAGAGCTAGCCTGTCTCTTCTCTATCTCTCATTGAGCCCTTTCCCAGCCCCTCACTCTGCCAAAGCTGGTCTCTCTCTTCTCTAACTCTCATTCCCTGTACCTACCCGGATCAGTCCACACGCCTACGTTTATGCATCCCTGCCAGCAGGTGGAGACAGAGAGAAAAACTTGACCGACACTGCTATTTATTTATTTATTTATTTTTCTATACCGACATTCGATATGGTATATCACATCGGTTTACATATAACAGAATGTCTAAGGCTGGCCTTAATGACAAGATACAGTATAACATATTACATAAGAACCTAGCTAACTATATACAGCAGGTTAACTGATAGTATAATGAAATAACATGCTTGTTAACTTAACTTATTACAGAATATATTCAGGTTTAGGTTAATTATGTACAAAGGCTGCTACATAATCCCTAGTGCCACCTGCAGGTCCTCAGTATTTTCTGTCTCTAGCAGATGGCACAGAGTGCGGATCCTGCAGTTCTGCTGTTATTTCTTTCCCGGGTTTTCTTTTGAGCCTTCCTCCCCTGCGTTATTTTTTTTCTCATTAGGATTCCTTGTGGGTCCTACACCGTCTGGTAGAGGTGGACGGGCTGGGGCTTGTTAACCCCTTTGTAGGCCTGTCTGTGTGCCCGGGGGGTGTACATCTGGTTGTCCAGATCCTTCCCCTCACGAGGCCGCCTAGGAGGCTGCAGGTTCTCAGGGATTTTTTTTGTTCCCCTGTTCCTGAGCCTACTTGTTCTTTTTTATACAGGTTTTTAGGAATCAGTGCAGTGTTGGAGTAAAGTTTAAAAAAAAAAAAAGGTCGATTCAAGCAGATGGCGGCTCAGCTCTGCGGGCGACTTTCCCCCTGGTTCCCTGTAGGATTAGCTCCGTGGTGAGGGAGGATTTTATTTCTGGTTTTTTCCTCCAGTTTTTTACCTTGTGCGGCAATTATCACTTTCCCTCCCTCAGCATGACCCGAGGGACTGCGTGATAAGCCTGTGGCTCGGCGCGCTCGCATCTTAACAGGGCCGGCCTCTGTGCCCCTTGCTCAGAGGGCGGGAAGGGCTCTTCCGGAGCTCCTCCACCCGCAAATCTACGTCCATGTTCTGGCAATTCGGCAGCTATTTTAGGCCACAGCTCTGTCCGAGGTGCTGTTTCTTCCTCTGAGGGTACAGGAACGGCGGCCATTTTGGATATTTTGGCGACTGTTCCCACACCATCGGGGAGAGTGGGGGAGGGTCTGCCGCATTTGTCCCTCGCCCATTCCGACTTCGGGGCCGATCAGGGGGGGCTGGAGGGGGAGAAAATCGCACATCTGCCTGGTGCTGCCGCTGGCTCTGAAGGGATTGGGGCAGTAAGAATGTTCGGTATATAAAAACTTTTAAATAAATAAATAAATAAATAAATAAATAAATAAATAAATAAAGCCTCTGTATCGCTCCATGGTGAGACCGCACCTTGAATACTGTGTACAATTCTGGTCGCCGCATCTCAAAAAAGATATAATTGCGATGGAGAAGGTACAGAGAAGGGCGACCAAAATGATAAGGGGAATGGAACAGCTCCCCTATGAGGAAAGACTAAAGAGGTTAGGACTTTTCAGCTTGGAGAAGAGACGGCTGAGGGGGGATATGATAGAGGTGTTTAAAATCATGAGAGGTCTAGAACGGGTAGATGTGAATCGGTTATTTACTCTTTCGGATAATAGAAAGACTAGGGGGCACTCCATGAAGTTAGCATGGGGCACATTTAAAACTAATCGGAGAAAGATCTTTTTTACTCAGCGCACAATTAAACTCTGGAATTTGTTGGAGGAGAAGTCCATTACCTGCTATTAATTAAGTTGACTTAGATAATAACCACCGCTATTACTAGCAATGTTAACATGGAATAGACTTAGTTTTTGGGTACTTGCCAGGTTCTTATGGCCTGGATTGGCCACTGTTGGAAACAGGATGCTGGGCTTCATGGACCCTTGGTCTGACCCAGTATGGCATGTTCTTATGTTCTTACTCTACCACAGCAGGCCTGTCTCTTCTTTAACTCTCATTCAGGCCTATCCCAGCCCCTTACACTGCCACAGCTGGCCTGTCTCTTCTCTAGCTCTCATTGAGTCCTTTCCCAGCCCCTCATGCTGCCACAGCTGGTCTGTCTCTTCTCTAACTCTCATTCAGGCCTGTCCCAGCCCCTCACAATGTCACAGCTGGCCTGTCTCTTCTCTAACTCTCATTCAGGCCTGTCCTAGCCCCTCACACTGCCACAGATGGTTTTGTCTCTTCTCTAACTCTCATTCAGGCCTGTCCCAGCCCCTCACACTGCCACAGCTGGCCTGTCTCTTCTCTGTCATTCAGGCCTGTCCCAGCCCCTCACAATGTCACAGCTGGCCTGTCTCTTCTCTAACTCTCATTCAGGCCTGTCCTAGCCCCTCACACTGCCACAGATGGTTTTGTCTCTTCTCTAACTCTCATTCAGGCCTGTCCCAGCCCCTCACACTGCCACAGCTGGCCTGTCTCTTCTCTAACTGTCATTCAGGCCTGTCCCAGCCCCTCACAATGTCACAGCTGGCCTGTCTCTTCTCTAACTCTCATTCAGGCCTGTCCTAGCCCCTCACACTGCCACAGATGGTTTTGTCTCTTCTCTAACTCTCATTCAGGCCTGTCCCAGCCCCTCACACTGCCACAGCTGGCCTGTCTCTTCTCTAACTGTCATTCAGGCCTGTCCCAGCCCCTCACAATGTCACAGCTGGCCTGTCCCGTCTCTAACTCTCATTCAGGCCTGTCCTAGCCCCTCCCACTGCCACAGCTGGCCTGTCCCGTCTCTAACTCTCATTCAGGCTTGTCCCAGCCCCTCCCACTGCCACAGCTGGCCTGTCTCTTCTCTAACTCTCATTCAGGCCTGCCCCAGCCCCTCCCACTGCCACAGCTGGCCTGTCCCGTCTCTAACTATCATTCAGGCCTGTCCTAGCCCCTCACACTGCCACAGATGGTTTTGTCTCTTCTCTAACTCTCATTCAGGCCTGTCCCAGCCCCTCACACTGCCACAGCTGGCCTGTCTCTTCTCTAACTGTCATTCAGGCCTGTCCCAGCCCCTCACAATGTCACAGCTGGCCTGTCTCTTCTCTAACTCTCATTCAGGCCTGTCCTAGCCCCTCACACTGCCACAGATGGTTTTGTCTCTTCTCTAACTCTCATTCAGGCCTGTCCCAGCCCCTCACACTGCCACAGCTGGCCTGTCTCTTCTCTAACTGTCATTCAGGCCTGTCCCAGCCCCTCACAATGTCACAGCTGGCCTGTCTCTTCTCTAACTCTCATTCAGGCCTGTCCTAGCCCCTCACACTGCCACAGATGGTTTTGTCTCTTCTCTAACTCTCATTCAGGCCTGTCCCAGCCCCTCACACTGCCACAGCTGGCCTGTCTCTTCTCTAACTGTCATTCAGGCCTGTCCCAGCCCCTCACAATGTCACAGCTGGCCTGTCCCGTCTCTAACTCTCATTCAGGCCTGTCCTAGCCCCTCCCACTGCCACAGCTGGTCTGTCTCTTCTCTAACTCTCATTCAGGCTTGTCCCAGCCCCTCCCACTGCCACAGCTGGCCAGTCTCTTCTCTAACTCTCATTCAGGCCTGCCCCAGCCCCTCCCACTGCCACAGCTGGCCTGTCCCGTCTCTAACTATCATTCAGGCCTGTCCTAGCCCCTCACACTGCCACAGATGGTTTTGTCTCTTCTCTAACTCTCATTCAGGCCTGTCCCAGCCCCTCACACTGCCACAGCTGGTCTGTCTCTTCTCCATCTCTCACTGAGCCCTGCCCCAGCTCTTCACACTGTCACTGTCAGGCTCTCCTCTCATGTGATCTTGTTCTTTCCGTGCATTTACACAGGATGACTGTCCCCGGGAGAATCCCGCAGCCCCTGATCCCACGCCGGTAACACTGCACATTGAAGAACTTTTTCTGCAGCGTATTGATGACTGCTCCTTCAGCATCAGAGGTGCGTCACGTTCATTCATCCTACTGTTTTTCCCTTTTCTTATGCCCAAACTCCTTGTTTCTTAACCTTTTTCCCTTTGTATGCTCTGAATTGTGCTGTAGCTGTGCTGCGCTCATATTTCTGTATTATTTTACATTTATTGACTGAGAATGCCAGACTATGATAGAAACATAGAAATGACGGCAGAAAAGGACCAAATGGTCCATCCAGTCTGCCCAGCAATCTTGTGGTAGTTTGTGCTGTGCCATGTAGGTTACCCCATGCTTATCTTTTTCCCAGACCATAAAAGTCAGGGCTCTCATTGGTTGCTGTTTGAATCCCGTTCCCCATTACCCCTGTACTTATCAGTTTCCCACAGTAGCCCTCGTTGATTGCTGTTGAATCCAGTTCCCTGTTAAGCCTTTCCATTGAAGCAGAGAGCAGTGTCTGAGTTGCATCAAAGTATCAGTCTTATTGGTTAAGGGCAGTAATCGCCACATCAGCAAGTTACCCCCATACTTATTTCCCCAGACCATAAAAGACGGGGCCCTCGGTTGCTGAACAAATCCAATTCCCCTTTTCCCCCTGCCGTTGAAGCAGAGAGCAATGATGGAGTTGCATCATCAGTATCAAGGCTTATCGGTTAGGGGTAGTAACCGCCACACCATCAAGTTCCTGCATGCACACTTTCCCTCATTTCCATCCTTTAGCCTTTAGGGTTCCACAATGTTTACCCCATGTCCTTTGAATTCTCTCACAGTTTTGGTTTTCACCACCTCCTCCGGAAGGGCGTTCCAGGCTCCACCACCCTCTCCGTGAAGAAATATTTCCTGACATTGGTTCTGAGGCGTCCTCCTTGGAGTTTCATTTTATGACCCCTAGTTCTACTGATTTCTTTCTAACGTTTGCACATCATTAAAACCTTTTAAGTATCTGAAGGTCTGTATCGTACCGCCTCTTCTCTTCCAGGGTGTGCATATTCATATCCTTCAGTCTCTCCTCTTAGGTTTTCTGATACTCACCCCATACCATTTTGGTAGCCCTTCTCTGGACCGCCTCCATCCTGTCTCTGTCCCTACGGAGATACGGTCTCCAGAACTGAGCACAGTGCTCCAGGTGAGGCCTCACCAAGGACCTGGACAAGGGGATTATCCCTTCCCTTTTCTTACTCGATATTCCTCTCTCTGTGCAGCCCAGCATCCCTCTGGCTTTAGCTATTACCTTGTCATATTGCGTTGCCGTCTTCAGATCGCCAGAGACTATCACCCCAAAATCCCGCTCTTGGTCCGTGCACATCAGTCTTTCACCCCCCATGTCATTCCACTCTTTTTTTTTTATTATTGTATTTTTATTGCTTTTACTTATTTACAAAGATAATCTTTGCTCATAAAAACAGAAACATGAATTCTCTCACATTTTCATAATTTTTTTCCATACAGAAATGAAATAATCAAATGTTTAGACCACAATCTTGTCAAAAAAGGGGGGTGGATATTATTTTAGGGAGTCAACAAAATTAAAGATAACAAATCTACTGAAATCAGCCTAGCAGGCTAATAGTTTTACCCCTCTAATATTAGACTTGGTTTTATTCATGGTTCTCTTTTGGAGAGAAGGTTAAACAAGCCTTCTTTCTAGACTCTAGGAAAACTCTTAGCTGTTCCGGGGCATAGAATATATATATATACATCTCTATTGTAAGAAACGACACATTTGCAGGGGGATCTTAGAAGAAACTTAGCCCCTATCATGTTTGATTCCTGCCTCATAGAGGGAAAGGCTTTCCTCCTTTCCTGCGTTATCTTCGATAAATCTGGGAAGATTTGAACACGTTGCCCCATGAAACTTTCTCCCATTAACAAACTCACATCACTTTCAACAACCAAGGAAATAAGTAATGTTGCTCTCTACAGAGGATTCCAAGATATCAGTTAAATTATTTAAATCTAACTGTGGCTGATTCTCCTCTCTAGATTTATTATATGGGAGAAATTAGCAATGGTTACATGGAATAGACTTAGTTTTTGGGTACTTGCCAGGTTCTTATGGCCTGGATTGGCCACTGTTGGAAACAGGATGCTGGGCTTGATGGACCCTTGGTCTGACCCAGTATGGCATTTTCTTATCTTCTTATGTTCTTAATAGATTTTATTCACAAATGGTATATGCTCATTTGGTATTCTCAGTACCTCTAACATATGTTTCCTCAGTGTTACTCCCCTATTATCTTAGGGAAGTTCAAGATTCTGAAATTTAATCTCCTCAGTCTATTTTTATTTTATTTATTTATTGTTATATACTGACATTTGTTCTGCGATATCTCATCAGTTTACATTCAGGTACTGTAGGTATTTCCCTATCCCCAGAGGGCTTACAATCATACAGGTCAATACAGTAAAGTGCGGCCGCGGTTACCCTGCTTCTAACCCGCTTTCTACTCACAATTTGGCCGCGTTAGTCCAACCCGCGATTCACTATCCCTTTTAACCCATCCGTACCGCCTCTTTAAATCAACGAGAAACCCCTTCCGCCCGCGGCACGTATATGAGATGTAAACGATCGGATTAGCTATTCCCTCCCATACAGTAACGCGCGCCCCGATTATCGCTTTTTAAACCTGCAGTTTTGCCGCGCATTTAACCTGCTAACTTACCGCCTACCCTTACCCCTGCGTTAGAGGCAGGGGTAAGGGTAGGCGGCAAACTTTCCCCCAGCCCTCGCTCACCTGCCCTGGCCGGTGAGCGAAAAAGGGGCAGTCCGGTCCTCTCTACCCTCCTCCCGAAGCAAAGAAAGCAAAAAAGGAGAAAAGCGACATGTGAAGTGTAACTTATTTTTCTTGCAGCCCTTCTCCGGAGACGCACCGCGGCTCCCCTGCCTCCCGGGGACAGCCGGCGGCGAAAAGACAGCCGGCAGCAAAAGACAGCATGGGCCCTCTGACACGATCGCTCCAGCTGCGGCCACTTCTCCTGCGTGCATTCAGCCTGTGCGTGCAATATGGCCGCTCAAGGCGTGACATCACTACGTTTGGCGTCACGGCGTGTGACGTCGGCGTTCGCTGATGCACTGCCTTGAGCGCCCAAATTGCATTCATTCACCTTCGCCGGTGCTCAAGGCAGTGCATCAGCGAACGCCGACGTCACACGCCGTGACGCCAAACGTAGTGACGTCACGCCTTGAGCGGCCATATTGCACGCACAGGCTGAATGCACGCAGGAGAAGTGGCCGCAGCTGGAGCGATCGTGTCAGAGGGCCCGTGCAGGCATCCATCTTCGCCAGCGGGGCCGCTTTTGCCGCCGGCTGCCCCCGGGAGGCAGGGGGCAGCCCCCGGGAGGCAGGGGAGGCGTGGTGCGTCTCCGGAGGAGGGCTGCAAGAAAAGTAAGTTACACTTCACATGTCGCTTTTCTCCTTTTTCGCTTCGGGAGGAGGGTAGAGAGGACTGGCAATCCCGAGCGTAGGAGAACCGTCCACTTCCTGGTACCTGTCATTTCAAATGTCATTTGAAATGACAGGTACCAGCGCACCCAGGTTACTGTATAGGCGCTGTATAGCACTCAATACAGTAAAATGGATTGCGCGGGCCTAACCCTTCTTGGATGTGGCTTGCATTTGCAAGCTATTTAAATACAGTATCGAGCAGTAGGTGAACTGGACTGTGTGTGTGGCAAACGTGGGTGCGCCTGGCACTAACGCAGCTCTTCCTACTGCATCGGCCCGTAAGTTTGTACCTGAGGCAATGGAGGATAAAGTGACTTGCCCAAGGTGCGATAGTGGGACTCGAACTCTGGTCTCCTGATTTGTAGCCCACTGCTCTAACCACTAGGCTATTCCTCCTCCTTTTTGATGGATTCCACTTTTTTATTTACCACTTGCTTGTCTTGGATTAATGCTTGACAAATATTTTGTGTCAACTTTACTTCTTCTTGCAAAGCGGTTATCTTGTTTGTATTTTCCTGTAACAGATTATCATGTTCCTGGGAAACTTTATGCAACTTCCCATATAACGACTTTAATTGCCTCGTAAGCCCCTGAAAAGTGGGGCCAAAGGAGGCTACCAACTCCCATAGGGAGTCTAGAATAACTTTGTCCGGCTTATGGAAGCCCTTGCACACTAGACCTCCCTGCAGACCTCCCAGTTCTTCCACTGCCGTGAGTCCCCCAACTTCCTCTGAACGAGGTAACTCACCACCTCCACCAAGGCCTAGCAGGATCGGGGCCACAGCGCCTAGTGTTTCGGGCTTCCCGGCTCCTCTGCTGTCTCCGGACCACTCCTTACAGCTTCCACTCCCTCTGACTTGTTCACAGGACTCTTTGGTTCTGTTTCCAATGCCGCGGTTGTTGAAGGAGATTGCAGTCCTGGCGCAACCATGTTCTGCAAGTCAGAGGGGCTAAGAGATGTTTCCCCAGATGCCAACGACGCTCCCAATGGTGTTTCATCAGTGGGGACTTTAGCTTCCCCAATTGAGTAAAGTGTGGTAAGTTCAGGGATCATTCGTTGTCCTGGTAGAGTCGGGGGTATGGTGGGATACACCCCTACTCGTCCTTTTCTCTTAGGCGGCATTACAAATTCTCTAGAAGCAGCTTAAATTCAAGGAAATCCTCGAGCAACTCCGGACCACCGCTGCTAGCCTGCCGCCATCTTGGCTCCACCCCCCTCTTGCAGACGTCATACCGCTCTTTTGGATTACCGCATCCCAGATGCATGATTCTGCACTTCTTGGCATTGAATCCCAGTTGCCAAATCTTCAACCACTCTTTAAGCCTTCATAAATCCCTTTTCATTCTCTGTACTCCTTCAGGCATGTCCACTTTGTTGCAGATTTTAGTATCATCCGCAAATAGACCTTCTATTCCTTCTGCAATCTCACTCAGAAAGATATTGAACAGAATTGGTCCTAATACCGATCCCTGTGGCACTCCACTTAACACCGCTCTCTCTTCAGAGTAGGTTCCATTTACCATTACATGCTATCTCTTTCAGTCAACCAGTTTGTAATCCACTCCACCACCTTGGCGCTCACTCCAAAGCTTCTCATTTTGTTCACAAGCCTCCTATGTGGACCGGTATCAAAAGCTTTGCTGAAATCCATATAGATGACATTGAGCACTCTTGATCCAATTCTCTAGTCACCCAATCAAAAAAATCTATCAGATTTGTCTGACATGACCTTCCTCTGGTGAATCCATGCTGCCTCGGGTCCAGCAACTTACCGGATTGTAGATAGTTCAGTATCCCAGAATATGTTTAGCAGATAATTTTTTCCTGTTCATTGTTTTCACCCAGGTTATCCAAGTTATTTCTACCCTGTTCATTGTAAAACAAGTCTCTGTTAATTTCGCTAGTTGTAATGTAAACTGAAGTGATAATTAATCTTGTTAATTGAACCTCGGTATATAAAAGATATAAATAAATAAATTAATAAATCCTTTCTTTCAGCAGCGTCTCCATTAATTTTCCCACCATCGAAGTGAGGCTAACAGGCCTGTAGTTTCCTGCCTCCTCTCTGCTCCCACTTTTATGAAGCAGGACCACAATCTTGTGGCACCACTCCTGTCTCCAGGGATCTTTTGAACAAGTCATTTAGCGGACCTGCCAGGACATCTCTTGAGTTCTCATAGTATCCTGGGATGTACCTCATCTGGCCCCATGGACTTGTCCACATTCAGTTTTCCTAGCTCTTTCCATGCATACTCTTCTGTAAAAGGAGTTGTGTCTAACCCATTCCCTTCTATGGTCTTGTCAACCAGCAGTGCTCCTTCTCCAGGGTCGACTTTAGTGAACACTGAACTCAAGTATTTGTTTAATATTTCCACCATTTCCTGGTCTGTCTCGATACATTGCTCCTTGTCACCTTTCAGTTTCACTAAACCACTTCAAATTTTCCTTCTTTCTCTGATATATCTAAAACATGTTTTGTCACCTCTCTTTATCTCTTGGGCAACCTTTCTTCTACTTGACCTTTTGCTTTTCTGATATCTTTCTTCATCTCCCTCATTTTCACCAGATATTGATTCCTATGTTTCTTTTTTTTTAATGTTTTATACTTCTTGAACGCTGATCTTTTTGCCTTTATTTTTGCAGCCACCTCCTTTGAGAACCACATTGGTTTCTTTTTCCTTGAGCTTTTGTTTTCTTTTCTAACATATACATTTGTTTCCCTTCTAGTAGCTCCTTTTAATTTAGCTCTTCTTGGACTTCTTTTGTGCCTTATTCAGCTGACTTTTGTTATCCCCATTTCTTGGAGATTTGGAGGGTGACATTCCAATTTCCTTTTGCCACCCCCATCATCTAGTTTAAATGCCTTATGGCATAGGATTTGAATTTATCACTTAGAATCTTTTTTCCTGTCACAGACAGATATAAGCCATCTTTGACATAGAGCTATTTATTGTTCCATACATGGCTCCAGCCCCCAATATATCCAAAACTTTCTTCCTTACACCAAGTTTTGTGCCATGCATTGAAGTTACCTATATGACTTAGCCTCTCTTTCCCCTTTCCTGAAAAGGCAATAATCTTTGCCATGTGACTAATCTGCTTTGCCAGAATCTGGAAATCTCTCTGTACCACTTGGATGTTGTTTCTAGCAAGGTCGTTTGTTCCCAGATGGATGACAATATCAACTTCCCTGTACATACCCAGATCAGTCCAGACTCCAAGGTTTTGCCTCCTTTCTAGCAGATGGAGACAGAGAAATTTTCACAGCCACCGGCATAAAACTTGGTGTACCACCTGCAGTCCTTCAGTATTTCTCCAGCAGATGGAGGAGGTGCAAAACCTGCAGTTCTGAACCTCATTTTAAAAAATGTTTAAAAAGGAAGGAAAGATAGATTATCCCAGGACAAGCAGGATGATAGTCCTCACATATGGATGACATCATCAGATGGAGTCCTGGTACGGAAAACTTCTCTCAAGAGTTTCTAGAAACTTTTGGCTGGCACTGTGGGCCTACTGAGCATGCCCAGCATGCCATGAGATTCTCAGCCACAGGGGTCTCCCTTCAGTCTCTTTTTTTCCGCCTTGCTGTAGCAAAGCAGTTCAGGAGCTCTGGAAAAAGAATTCCCTCACATTTCTCAAGGGAAGAAAACTTTTTCATTCACATTTTCAGTCACATTTTTCTCATAATTGAGTCTCCCTTCGACATAGTCTTGATGAGTACATTTTTCAGATAGTTTTTGATCGATTCCGGTCACCTCACTGTTGATTCCCGCCGGTCATCGACCGTTATTAGGTCATAATATAATGGCCTCGGGGTTTTAAAAATGTCTGGATTGCAACCGGATTTTGTCCATTACTGACCCACATTATGTATGTGTTCTGTGCCTGGGATCAAGCCACAACGTCCGGGCTTGCTCAACCTGTGCCCAGATGACACCGAAGGGCAGGCGTGCCCGTTTGGATAAGATGGAAGAATTGTTCAAAAAGATTCCATCGTCATCGTCGACGTCGTCCCCAAGAGTAACACCTCCCTCGGTAACTAAACATCGAGGTGAAACACGAGCCGATGACCGTCCGTCACCGGCACCATCGATATCATCGATAGCATCGTCTTCAACATCGAAGAGTCATCGGAACAAGAAGTGGCATCGCCATCAACCCAGCGGATGGTAAACCATCGACGTCAGGATCGAAATCCATCGAGCTGATGCCTAAGAAGGTCCATGTACTAGAGCCAACTCCACCGGCTGTACACGAGAAACCGCGGCGCTCTCCACCGGGCTCGGTGTCAGAGGATGTGCCACCACGAATCATTGTGGAAGTGCCAATAGCGCCAGCAGTACCTTCCCCAGTGGCAGTGGACACTGCCCCGATTTCAAGGGAAGAAGTGACTACTTTCGTCCAACAGGCCGTCGTCGAGGCTCTAAGGAACCTACAGCCTCCGACAGTGCCATCACTACCGGCACTGACACCGGCATCGGCATTGGAACAGTCAATTTTTCAGCCTTTGCTGAATAGATTCGATGCCTTACTAGAAGCCTTTCCTCCGACACTGACACCACCGATTCCATCGATGCAGCCATCGACGCCGATACACCCACTGGTGGCTCCAGCCATCCCGGTTCCCAGATCATCGGAGGAGGACGGGGGAGACTCCGATTCTGCCCCAGGACCATCGGGGCTTCATCGACATCGAGTTCCGAAGACACCCTTGATGCCTTTCAAAGACACATCGATGAGGAAACAACGAAGAAATAGATGCCCAAAAAATCTTTGCCAAATCTTTATTGGGTGGAGACGTATTAATTAAAATTGCCCAATAATTAATACGTCTCCACCCAATAAAGATTTGGCAAAGATTTTTTGAGCATCTATTTCTTCGTTGTTTCCTCACGGCTTTGTTAGATCGCCTGCCTTGCTGTTTTTTGGGAAAGACACATCGATGCCAATCCATCCAGGTCCATCGGGGAATACAAGGCATCGATTTCTACCGATGCCATTGAGACCCATCGATTCCCATCGATGCCCTCACTTCCAACGATGCCAAAACACATCCCAACAAAAGCTGTGTTTAAATCAAAGCATCATGTCCAACCAGAGGACACTGACTCCCCTTATCATCCTCAATATAAACCTTGGAAGGATGTTGACATTGACACGGAGTCAGAGGAACTGCAATCAGAGCCCTCTCCACCAGAGGAGAGAAAGAAATCCCCTCCAGAAGATTTGTCATTTACAAATTTTATCAAAGAAATGGCAGATACAATTCCCTTTGAATTGATCACAGAGGAGGATACTAGACATAAAGCTCTAGAAGTACTGCAGTTTGTGGATGCGCCAAAGGAAATTATGGCTATCCCAATCCATCAAGTCCTCTTGGAATTGCAACAACGAAAGTGGGAACATCCCTGCTCAGTCCCAGCAGTGAATTGGAGAACACATGCCACTTATTTAGTGCAGCATGCTCCAAGGTACCAGAAACCCCAACTACCTCACCATTCGGTAGTTGTAGAATCCGCTCAGAAGACGGCTCGGAAACAAAAACCTCATTCTTCTGTTCCACCAGGGAAGGAGCAATGATTCTTGGACATCTTAGTGAAGAAGGTCTATCAAGGGTCCATGCTGGAAGCACGTATTGCAGCATACCAGCTGTATGACACAATACCAAAGGAACTTATGGAAACAAGTACAGGGTATTGTGGATAACCTCCCACAAAAACATCAACTACCTTTGGCTACATTGGTTGACAAAGGATTAGAATCTGGCAAACATGAGGTGAGAGCAGCTTATGACGTGTTTGAAACATCAACTCGTCTATCTGCCTCTGCAATAAATGCGAGAAGATGGGCCTGGCTCAAGGCTTTGGACCTCAGGCAGGAAGTCCAAGAAAGGCTTGCAGATCTCCCTTGTGTTGGTGACAATCTTTTCGGGGAAAAGATCCAAGCTACAGTATCTCAGTTGAAAGACCATCATGAGACTCTCCGGCAGCTGTCAAAATTGCCAGCAGATCAGACAACTTCCCTAAGATGACCAACATGCAGAGACTCGAGGCGACCCTTCTACAGACCTAGAAAGTTTTACCCACCTGCCTCTTCAGCACATCAATACCGTTCCTCACAGAGAGGACGTCCATGTCAGCCGAAGCAACAAAAGACCCAGCCACCACCCCAAACCTGAAGGGGCCTACAACTTGGTCTGGATTCGCAGTGGTGATGCAGCAGGTTTTTGAACCGTGCCAAGAGAACAGCAGCCTCTTTCTCAACCCTATGCCCTCCCTACCAGTTGGAGGTCGACTTCATTACTTCTAACACCAATGGAGTCTCATCACAAAAGACCAATGGGTATTAGCCATACTAAATCAGGGATATCGCCTAAAATTCAATACGATACCCCCGCATTTTCCTCCCATTCCACTTTGGTCAAACACAGTTATCACACCTCAACTCCAAGTAGAACTCTCTACTTTGCTGACCACCAGGGCCATTGAACCAGTGCCCCGGTCTCAACAAGGGACAGGGTTCTACTCCTGCTATTTCCTCATTCCAGAGAAAACAGGCGGTCTTCGCCCTATCTTAGACCTCCGAAATCTCAACAAATTTCTACACAAAGAGAAGTTTGGATGGTATCTCTGGGAACCATCCTTCCGTTACTTCAAAAGGGAGATTGGCTCTGTTCTCTGTATCTTCAAGACACTTATGCACACATACCAATTTCCACACAACATTGCAAGTACCTACGATTCATAGTGGGAAAGAATCATTACCAGTATCGAGTCCTACCCATTTGGACTGGCCTCTGCTCCTTGAGTATTCACAAAATGCCTAGCAGTAGTGACTGCACATTTAAGAAAAAATAGCATTCATGTTTTTCCATACCTAGACAATTGGCTAATCAGAATTCCATCCAAGCAGGGAGTTCTCTCTGCCTTGAAAACCACAATAACACTATTGCACCTTTTGGGATTTCTCATCAATTACCCAAAATCGCACATCGAGCCGTCTCAGCTCCTCATATTCATCAGAGCAGACCTCGACACCACAGTGGTGAAAGCTTCCCTTCCAAGAGACCGTGCCGACAATCTGGCACGCTTAGTGAATGTTGTAATTCATCACCAGTTCGCATCCGCCCATCAAATCCTAGTTCTCCTAGGACACATGGCCTAGACAGTACATGTCATTCCTATGGCAAAGTTAGCCATGAGAAGAACTCAATGGACTTTGAAATCTCAATGGCTACAAGCTTTCCAACCACTGTCGTACACAGTTCAAATCACCGACCAGATACGTCTGTTGCTCCACTGGTGGACAAATCAAACAGCATTGAAAGCTGGTCTCCCATTCCAACAGGCAAATCCGCAAGTCATCCTGACTACAGATGCCTCCAACCTTGGATGGGGAGCTCACGTCAACAGCCTTCAAACACAAGGGACGTGGACTACGCTCGAAAAACAGTATCAAATAAACTTCTTGGAACTTCGAGCGATGAGATATGCCCTTTATGCCTTCAAAGGCTGCCTCTCAAACAAGACTGTGCTGATACAAACGCACAACACAGTAGCAATATGGTATATAAACAAACATGGAGGCACAGGCTCTTATCTGCTATGCCAGAAAGCAGTACAGATTTGAGCTTGGGCTCTAGAGCATTCCAAACATCTCCGAGCAACTTATCTGGCGGGCATCAAAAACGTCCTAGCGGACGATCTCAGTCGACATTTCAATTCCCATGAATGGTCGCTGGACCCATGTGTAGCTAGCAAAATCTTTCAACGCTGGGGTCACCCAACCATAGACCTCTTTGCGTCCACACTAAACTACAAAGTGGAAAGGTTCTGCTCCCTCCACGGACGTCGACAAACAGTCCCCAGGGACTCATTTGCTCACCCCTGGAACATAGGTCTTCTATATGCGTATCCTCCAATTCTGCTCATAGCGAAAATGCTCGTGAAGCTACAACAGGACAGAGGGACAATGATCCTCATAGCCCTGTACTGGTCTTGACAAGTATAGTTTCCCATACTCCTCGATCTCACAACCAATCTGCCTGGGCACAGAACCCACTCTCATCATTCAGAATCAGAGTAAGTTGCGTCATCCCAACCTGAGAACTCTTGCCCTAACAGCTTGGATGTTGAAAGCTTAATTCTGCAACCACTTAATCTTTCAACACAAGTCTCTCAAGTTCTAATAGCTTCACGAAAGCCTTCCACACGTAAATCCTACCACTTTAAGTGGACTAGATTTACAAAATGGTGCACACAAAAGGGTATAGAACTTTCTCCTGCCCCACTTCTTCTTTACTAGATTACCTATACCACATTTGGATTCTGGTCTCCAGACATCCTCTGTAAGGGTACACCTAAGCGCCATAGCAGTATACCACAAGGGAATAGGGGATGCGCCAATAACAGCACAACCCTTAGTAAGTAGGTTCATGAGAGGCTTACTTCACCTCAAACCTCCCAATCGACCACCAGTCACTGAATGGAACCTGAATTTAGTACTAACAAGGCTCATGCGCTCACCGTTCAAGCCTCTACACTCTTGTGAAGAAAAATTCCTTACATGGAAAGTGCTTTTCTTAGTGGCCATTACATCGGCTAGAAGGGTCAGTGAGTTGCAAGCTCTCGACACATACTCACCTTACCCAAGGTTCCTACATATCAGAGTAGTCCTTCGCACTCACCACAAATTCTTACCAAAAGTAGGAACAGACTTTCATATTAATCAGTCAATAGTCTTGCCTACGTTCTTTCCAAGACCTCACTCTCACCAGGGAGAGAGAGTCTTACACACCTTGGACTGTATATGTGCACTAGCTTCTTACCAAAACCGCACGGCAGTCCATAGTAAATCCACCCAACTCTTTGTTTCTTTCGACAAAAATAAACCAGAAGTTGCGGTAGGAAAACAGACTCTCTCCAACTGGCTAGCAGACTGTATTGAATTCTGTTATGAAAAAGCAAAAATTCCTCTCCAGAGGCGAGTAAAAGCACATTCAGTAAGGGCTATGTCCACATCAGTAACACACTATCGTTCAGTGCCCATCCTAGACATATGTAAAGCTGCAATATGGAGTTCCCTTCACACCTTTGCAGCTCATTATTGTCTGGACAAAGAAGGACGACAAGATTCAGCCTTTGGACAATCTGTCTTAAAGAACTTATTTCCAGTATAACTCCAACTCCTTCTACATCCATCCTGCTGTGATTTCAGGCTGCCTCATTCTTTCCAGCAGTACACCCGTTGTTGTGCTCGTTGCACAGGTTGTATGCTGTTGGTACAATATAAGTATGACTCAGCCTGTAGCTTGCTAATCACCCATATGTGAGGACTAGCATCCTGCTTCTCCTGGGATAAAGCAAAATTGCTTACCTTGTAATAGGTGTTATCCCAGGACAGCAGGACGTAATCCTCACAGAACCCACCCGCCACCCAGCGGAGTTGGGTCCGATACGTTTTATTATTTTATTTTTTAGCTCACACATATTGCTACAAATGAGACTGAAGGGAGACCCCTGTGGCTGAGAATATCATGGCATGCTGGGCATGCTCAGTAGGCCCAAAGTGCCAGCCAAAAGTTTCTAGAAACTCTTGACAGAAGTTTTCCGTACCAGGGCTCCATCTGATGATGTCACCCATATGTGAGGACTACATCCTGCTATCCTGGGATAACACCTATTACAAGGTAAGCAATTTTGCTTTTTCTTCCAAGAGAATTTCCCTCCTAGGAAGTTGGCAGGTCCTGGTGGGACCATCCCTCCTGATTGTAGGGGTAAATGAGCAGGGGTTCAAAACCCTAAATTGCTCAAGATACCATGCCGGCAGTGAAAGCTGGTGGTCCAGTTCCCTCACCTCCTGGAAATCAGGGAGAAGCCTTTGCCAAGCTGCAGATAAGGCTGTTCTTTTTTCTCTCTTGTCTGTCTTGTTTTTTGTAAAGTTAAAAAAAAAAAAAAAAGAAAGAAGTAATTACAGGGTGTTTGCAAGCAAGAATCGCATCACCTTATCTCTATGTATCCCTGGCACCAACTCTCAGTGTTTTATTTTTCCTCTTTGGATGTCTGCTGCGTGGTTGGTGCATTGCCCAAGTATGCCGAAGGAGGTCCAATTCTCTGTTTGTGGCCGTGACTCCACGTGCCGGGTGCAGGACAGTCTATGTTCCCAGTGCCTCTCGGCAGGGAAGGGCACATCATGAGGGACTGTGGCGGCATCCCCTCTGCGGCGTCGGTCTGGTGGGCCAAAAGCTGTGCAGCGTGAGGCCGACGATCCGTTCCCGCTGAGTGCTGGAACGGTGGCCATTTCGGAAACCTTTGCGGCTAAGTCGCAGCTTGCAGCGGGGGGAGGGGATCTCCCACCCGTGCTTTCTCTACCCGATTTAAGTCCCACAGAGGGCAGATGGAGGGGAACGCAGACCCTCTGGAGGAGGATTCTGAGAGTTTCTCTCCTTTTTCACTGGAATTTGTGGTGTTAATGTACAAAGCCTCTTTTGGCCCACCAGGCCTTAAGCAGCCCTCTCGCAAGCGCAGGACAACTGGACCTTCTCCCAGAAAGAGGTCCAAGTTTTCAGGGGCCTCTAGGGCCATGAGGATTCGGCGGGTTCATGGTCCCCCGGCATCAGGGACCACTGAAGAGGCCTCCTCAGAGGATTCTGGCTGAGGATTATCACAGGGGGATGGTGCCCCTGACTCTGATCCGGATCAGGGTCCGCAGGATCTTGCTGAGTTGCCAGGAAAGGTCCCGACAATGGATGGAGATGATCTCATGGTGCTCTGCCTTTTTCAGAAGGAGGAGCTGAGCCCCTGATACTGCTCGTCCTGGCGGAATTAGGTATAGCGGCTCCTCAGGAGCAATTGAACCAGGAGGATGTGGATCCGGTCATTGTGGGCTTGCGGGGTCCAGCCAAGACTTTTTCCAATTCATAAGTCGGTGAAACTGTTGGTGGTCATGGAGTGGGATACTCCGGAGACTGGTCTTAAAGTGAGCTGGGCTATGGATAAGCTGTATCTGTTGCCCGAGAACATTCTGGAACTCCTGCAGGTTCCGAAGGTGGATGCCTCTGTCTCCGCACTTATGAAGAGGACAACATCCCAGTGGAAGGGGCTCCGGATCTAAAGGATGTGCAAGACATGAAGCTGGAAGTGCATCTTAAAAGATATTTGAGGTGTCTGTGCTGGGCATCTGGGCGGCTGTTTGCAGTAGTTTTATGCTTCAAGTGTCACTATGGTGGGTGCAGCAGTTACAGGAGAACTGAAGTTTGTTGCCCTCGGAGTCTCAGCGGGTGGAGTATCTCGAGGCACAGATGCCTTATATGACCTCATTCATACTTCTTCCAGAACAATGATGTCTGCAGTCTTAGCCAGGAGACGACTTAGGTTTCAAAATTGGTCGGCTGATGTCTCCTCGAAAGCTCAGCTTGGGGCACTGCCATTCAAGGGCAGGCTCCTCTTTGGCGAGGACCTGGAGCAGCTGATAAAGCTTTTGGGTGAGAATAAGGTTCACAAATTGCTGGAAGACAAGCCCAAGGGGTCTCTTCCAGTACGCTCTCGGTTTCGTGGCCAGAGGCGTTTTCAGCAGAGTAGAGCTCTGGCTACTGGGCAGAGACAGGCCTCAGGGAGGCCACAGACCTGGAGTCAGACCTTTCGGGCCCGTAGAGCAGGCAGGGAGGTCACCAGCCAGGATCCTGGCTGGACCAAGTCTTCACAATGAAGCGAGGCTGGCCCACTCCTCTGCCCCAGTGATAGGAGGTCGCCTCATGCATTTTTATGAGGAGTGGGCGAAGATCACATCGGACTGGGAGGCTCTAAGTGTGATAGAGCAAGATTACACTTTAAAATTTGCTCGGCTACTCAGGAGTCTCTTTATGAGGTCTCCTTGCATCTTGGCGAAAAAGGAGCTAGTCATGCTGCAAACTCTTGAGCACCTGTGTCTGTTAGGAGCCATAGTTCCCATTCCTCTGCTCAAGCAAGGGAGGGAACGTTATTCCATCTATTTTGTGGTGCCCAAAAAGGACAGGGCATTCTGCCCAATTCTGGATTATAAGAAGATGAATCTAGCTCTGAAGATTCTATGGTTTCAGATGGAATCTTTGCGTTCTGTCAAGGCAGCGGTATGAAGAGGAGAGTTCCTGGCATCCTTGGATCTGATGGAAGCATACTTGCATATCGGGATCCATCTGGACCGAGATTTCTCCCGTTCATGATCCTAGGGCAGCATGTTCAATTTTGTGCTCCTCTGTTCGGTTTAGCGACAGCTCTATGGACCTTCACCAAGATGATGGTAGTGGTGGCGGCGGCCCTCAAAGGGAGGGCGTTCTGGTGCACCGTATCTGGACGATTGGCTTATTTGGGCAAAGTCGCAGGACCCATGCAGGCAAGCGGTAGAGGTGGTGATGCACCACTTGCAATCGTTGGGTTGGATAGTAAATCTTTCCAAGAGCCAGCTTCTCCCCTCGCAAGTTTGAATTTTTAAGGGGGCACCCGAGTGGGGAAGGTTTTCCTCATGGAGGAGCAGATGCTCAAGTTGCAGTCTCAGGTCTGGAGTCTCTTGCAGGCCCAGGTTCCCTGGGTCTGGGATTACTTGCAGGTCCTTGGCTCCATGGCATCTACTTTGGAACTCATTCCCTGGGCGTTTGCTAATATGAGACCACTTCATCAGGCATTGCTATCCCTCTGGGATCCAGTATCTGAGCAGTTTCATCTTCTCTGCCGCTTACCAACTCAGCAAGTCCAGTCTGTCATGATGGCTTTTGCACAGCCATTTGGGCCGTGGAATGGACTTGGAAGTTTCACGGAGGATGGTGGTGACTACTGATGCCAGTCTCTCCGGGTGGGGAGCGGTGTACCAATCCCAGTCAGTCCAAGAGCAATGGTAGTCTCGAGATGAGAGCAGTGCAGTTAGCCCTCCAGGAGTTTTTACCTCTTTTGCGTGGCCACCCGGTCAGGATCCTTTCCAACAATGGGACGACGGTAGCCTTCATCCACTGCCAAGGAGGAACCAAGAGTCGAGCAGTGGCTTGGGAAGTAGAAATGCTGATATCTTGGGCGGAGCAGCATCTGTCTTTTATAGCAGCCTCCCACATTGGAGGACCCAACAATATGCAGACCGGCTTTCTCAGCTGTCAGCAGTTAGATCCCGGAGAATGGGAGCTATCGGAAGAAGCGATGAGTCTCATTACCCACAGATGGGGCGTTCCTGATATGGATCTAATGGCGACTCAGAATGCCAAAGCTCCTTGGATTTTCAGTTGCAGGAAAGAGCGAGGAGCAGAAGGGGTTGATGCCCTGGTTCTTCCTTGGCCAAGCGACGTCTGATATACGTGTTTCCGCTGTGGCCTCTGGTGGGCAAGATAGTGAGGAGAATAGAGGTCCACCCAGGAAGAGTAATTCTGGTGGCTCCAGAGTGGCCTCAGAGACCTTGATTTGCGATCTGGTCAGTCTAGCGGTGGACAGCCCACTGAGGCTGGGTCATCTCCCAAACCTGCTATGTCAGGGACCCATATTTTTCGATCAGGCGGATCGCTTTTGTCTAGCGGCTTGGCTTTTGATAGGCGGTGTTTAAGAAGAAGAGATATCTGGAGGATATTATCACCACTTTGTTGCAAGCTGTTGCAAGCATTTCCATACCCTAGCATACGCCAAAGAGGTAGAAGTCTTCTACCTCTTTGGCGTATGCTAGGGTATGGAGGGTTTTTGAGTCTTGGTGAGCTCATCTAGAGATTGACCCTCAGCGAGCCTTTTTACAGAAAAGACTGACTAAAGGTTTGTCATTCAACTCCTTGAGGGTACAGGTCTCCGCCCTGGGCTGTTTTTGGGGAAACGTTCATGGGAGGCTGTTCTGAATCTCCGTGTGGAGTTAGCAACTGTTATGTTCCACTATCTGATGGGAGGAGCAATCAGATAGGAGTTAGCAATCTGTTCTGAATCTCCATGTGGAGTTAGCAATCTGTTAGGAAAGCTCTGTGATAGAGCTGGGAGTAGGCAATCTTGTTAGAATCTGTGTTGTGGGCTCCTAAAGGAGGAGGAGTCAGCAATCTTGTAGTGTCTCAGATATCGTCTTGTTAAGGAGTAGCAATCTGTAATGAATCTGATATAGTTGTGGGTGGATCCCTGGGCTGGTGGCAGATGACCACGCCCCCGGGAGGATATCCCGAGAGGGACCACCGGCTAGGCTTGAGTATGGAGACAGACACACATTAGTTCTTTTACTAAACAGGTTTTGAAACCACCAGAGGTGGAAGTAGTGAGCTGATATGTCCAGCAGGGCTGTAGTCCCTCAGATACTGGAACAGCGATCCAGGATGGCTGAGCTGTGGAGAAACTGTAAAGAGTGAGTAGGCAGAGTTCATGAACAGAACTAGATGACAAAACTCCCGTAAGGTCTCAAGGAAGCTCATGAGCTGGAAAGGTTTAGGCCCTCGAGGAGCGAGTACCTGGTTCCAGGGAAAGCTCTGAGAGAGTGATGGTAACTCACAAATGTTTGTAGCAACGATAGCTTCCAGGCACTAGAGAATCTTATTTATTTATTTATTTTTGGTTTTTATATACCGATCTTCTTGCATTAAATACAAATCAAACCGGTTTACAAGGAACACTTCAGAGTGTCCAGGAACATGGGCCCTCAAGGAGCGAGTACCGTTTCCTATCTGTAATCTGAAAGTAAAGAAAAAGAGCGAGGCCTCCAAGGAGCGGGTACCCCTGGGTAAGTCCAAGGAGGCAGAGTAGCTTGGACAGCCAAAGCGAGTCCTTGCTAACTCAGTTTGTTTGCGATATAGAGACCTTTAAATATTGGAAGCGTATGACATCATCTCAGGGGGTCGCCCCTGAGGTTCACGCTCTTGCTGGTACTTCAATCAGAGCGCGCGCGTGCCCTAGGTCTTCAGGCAACATAGCGGATCTGCAACGTCGAGCCGGTCCAGGGACACCGGAGGGAGACAGCATGGAGACGCTGCGGCAGCCAGCCCTCCATCAGACCTGGAGGAAGTCGCCACAGAGATAAAGAGGGCAGAGTGAGGACGTTGAGCAGCGATGGTCGCAATAGAGGCCCCTGGTGGCGCATCCTTATGTGGTGTGCTTCCTCAGAGGAGCAAAGCATTTATACCCTCCTACTCGTACTGTTTGTCCATCTTGGAGCCTTAATTTGGTCCTCAGGGGATTGTGTGCAGCATCGTTTGAGCCCCCTAGGAGGGCTATCATAAAGGATCTCACTTTGAAGGTGGTTTTCTTGGTAGCTGTTTGTTCATTTTATGGTTTAGCGGTGTTTGGATGGATTCTTGGGTACTGTGGCAGATGACCACGCCCACGAGGAGGAGCCCTATGGGGAGCTAGACTCAGGATGCACAAACACAGAATTAGATCTTTTATTGTACAGCTTGATGTATACCACCAGAGGTGACAGTAGTGAAGTAGTTCAGATGTAGCAGTCTCAGGACCCTCGGCAGAGGGAACCCTTCTCACCCCGTTGGTATAGGGGAATTCCGGTGTAGGTTTCCCAGCAAGGCAATGCTGTAGATGAGACAGACTGAGAGTTAGATTACTCACTAGATGGTAGTTGTAGGTAGGTGATTCCACCAGGCTGAAGTAGATGGTACTGGCACCGAGGCAGAGAGAGCAGGCCCTCGAGGAGCGAGTACCTGTTCCCTGTAAGGCACCTGAAATAAAGCAGAGGGCCCCCGAGGAGCGGGTACCCAAGTTAGTCAATACCCCGAAGGGCAGAGAGAGAGCTTCCAGCGGCAGCACGGAAGCAGCAGAGTAGCTTAGACCGGACGAATCCAATCCTTGCTAACTCAATGAGCTAGCAAACAAGTACAGGCTATATACCCGGATGGCGTGACGTCACTTGAGGAGGACGCCCCCGAGATTTGCGCCAATGCTGGAATAAAGACGTGGGTAGCTCGCGCACGCACCCTAGTAGGCCCTTGGGAGGAACATGGCGGAAGGCAGCACCATAGCCGTTCCGGGGACACCGAAGAGGGCGGCTTGCAGACACGGTTATAGCCATTTTATTTATTTATTTTATTTATTTAAGAGTTTTTATATACCGTCATTAAGTAAGCGGGAGGAGCTGTGAACAAGGTGAGGCATACAGGGCAAAGCCGTCTGAGACTGACGGACGCAACAGTTCGGCCAGAAGGGTCTCGAAGATTCAAGCCTTGTCCTGCAGGGAGCCTTTCTTACGGATCTCGGATTCGGGGGACTCATTAAGCATGGTTCTCTTTTCTGCTGAAGGTGGTCTTGGAGTCCACTTGAGTCAATCAGTGGAACTTCCGGTTTTCTAAAATCTGGAGTCGGGTTCACCTCATGCTACAGAGTTAAGTTGTTTGTATGTTCGGCATGCCTTGTTGTGGTATCTTGAGCTGACTAACAGTTTTAGAGTATTGGATCACCTTTTCGTGCTGTGGAGTGGTGCAAAGAAGGATCAAAAGGCTTTGAAAGCCACAATTGCCCGTGTTTGAAAGAGGCTATTGGTTCCGCTTACATTTGTTGCAGTTATCCAGTCCCAGAGGGGTTAAGGGCTCATTCAGCTCAGTCCCAGGTGGCCTCCTGGGCCGAGTGTCAGCTAGTGTCGCCACAGATTTGCAGAGTGGCAAAGTGGAAGTCTTTAGATACCTTTGGCAGACACTATAGATTGGACTTCCAGGCTCCGGAAGTTACTGGTTTTGGAGTGGGCGTCCTTCAATCAGGACTCTCATAGTCCGACCCAGTTTAGGGAAGTTTTGTTCCATCCCAGAAGTCTGGACTGATTTGGGTACGTACAGGGAAAGGAAAATTGGTTCTTACCTGCTAACTTTCATTCCTGTAGTAGGACAGATCAGTCCAGAGTCCCGCCCAGGGGTGTAGGAGCGTTTAGAGCAGACCTGGGCAAGGGGCGGCCCGCGGGCTGAATCCGACCCGCCTACGGTCTGTGACCGGCCCGCCCACTGCTGAGAGCAGACGGAGAATGAGGCACGCTGCCTTCCCTTGCAGAGGGAAGGCAGCAGTTCATTCTCCGCTCCCTCGCTCCCCGATTGGCCGGCCAATCGGGGAGCGAGGGAGCGGAGAATGAACTGTTTTTTTTACAGCATCCGGTGGGGGGGGGAAGGAGTGACTCGAGCGAAGGCATGCTGTCCGATTGGCCGGTGCTGGGCAAGCCTTGTCACAGTTCTGCCTTTCGTGGTCTTTTATCTCAGGGGTCCCCAACCACCGGTCCGCGGACCGGGACCGGGCCGTGGGAGTTTTTTGCCGGTCCGCGGCGCGCGCTCCCGGTCTCTCCCGCTGCCGTTGCCGCTGGGCTGTCAGCACGTTCAAGCCCAGTGGGAACAGCAGCGGTGTTAGAAGAAGCTGTGGTACCCGCGGCTGGCCCTTTCTTCTTCCCGCGCCTGCACCCCCCCTCCCGTGACCCGGAACAGGAAGTGATACATGGAGCGGTGCGCGGGAAGGAGAAAGAGCCGTGCCGCGTCGGCTGCAGTGTCGGTCCCCAAGCAATTGAAGCAGCCGGTAATCGAGAAAGTAGTCAGCAGCATGAGCCTCCCGCGGCCGATGGGATTCTTCTTTCTTGGCCTGCGGGGGCTGCTGCAGCTCCCATTTGTGCTCGGGGGGGGGGGGGGGGAAGAGGAAGTGAGTAAGAGAAAGAGAGAGAAGCAGCCAGCCAGCCAGCCTGTGTGTGATTGACTGGTCAGAGAGCTGATGTGTGTGTGTATGTGAGAGACAATAAAAGTGATTGCTCAGGGAGATGACTGATGTGTATGTGAGAGTGTGAGACATTAGTCAGGGAGGTGACTGATGTGTGTGTGTGTGTGTGAGAGAAAAAGCATGAGCGTAAGAAGCCTGGTGTTGTGGGAGTGAGAAACCTGGGTGAGTGTGCATGCATGAGAGAGAGAGACTGCTTGGTAAGGTGACGGTGTGTGTGAGAGAAAAAGACTGGTGTGTGTGAATGTGAGAGAATGTGATTCAGGGAATGAGAAGCCTGTGCACGTGGAGAGTGAGCATGGAAATGAGAGAGACTCGTGTGTGTGTAACAGAGAGAAAGTGATTATGGGAATGAGAAGCCTGTGCATGTGAAGAGAGTGAGAAACCTGGGTGTGTGTGAGACAGCATGGGAGGGAGAAGCCTGTATATCTGAAAGAGAACTTGGGAGTGGGAAGCCTGTGTGTGTGTGTATGCATGAGTGAGATCAGGTGACTGGTGTGTGTGTGTGTGAGAGAGAGAGAAATAAAGTGATTATGGGAATGAGAAGCCTGTGCATGTGAAGAGTGAGCATGGGAGTGAGAAACCTGGGTGTGTGTGAGACACATCATGGGAGGGAGAAGCCTGTATATCTGAAAGAGAACATGGGAGTGAGAGACTGGTGAGTGTGTGTGTGTGTGTGTGTGAGAGAGAGAGAAAGAAAGTGATTATGGGAATGAGAAGCCTGTGCATGTGGAGAGAACAAGCATGGGAGTGAGAGACTGGTGAGTGAGTGTGTGGGTGGGTGTGTGTGAAAGAGAGAGAGAGACAGAGAAAGTGATTATGAGAGTGAGAAGCCCATATATGTAAGTAGAACACGGGAGTGGGAAGCCTGTGTGTGTGAGTATGCATGAGAGCGATCAGGTGACTGGTGTGTGTTTGTGAGAAAGAAAGTGATTATGGGAATGAGAAGCCTGTGCATGTGGAGAGAACAAGCATGGGAGTGAGAGATTGGTGAGTGTGTGTGAGACAGAGAAAGTGATTATGAGAGAGTGAGAAGCCCGTATATGTATGGTAAGTAGAACACGGGAGTGGGAAGCCTGTGTGTGTGTATGGCATGAGAGAAACTGTTCAGGAAGGTGACTGGTGTGTGTGTGCCAAAGACTGTTTGGGAGATGATTGGTGTGTGAGAGACAGAAACTGGTCATGGGGGCATGACTGGTATGGTGTGTGTGTGAGAGACATGGGCACTAAGGAAGAGGACCATAAGTATAGAGCTTAGCTTCTGCTGCTTCTGTTGTGTGCCACTGCCTGCAGGGAAGGGGAGTAGGAGAGTTGCTGGAGGGGGTAAGTAAAGGTGGCTTTAAGTTTATTTTTCTTGACTGCCATTTTAATTGTGTGATGTCTGCTTTTTTGAAATATTTTATTGGTGTTTGGAGAATGTTTAATAGTTTTTATGAGTTTTTAATTGTTGGATGTTATTCTGTTCATAGCTGTTTTGAAACATTTATTCTGCTTATTAGTATAGTTGTACAATTATTTCTGTGTGGGGATCTATAGCTGCTTGCTAGTTCTGTTTTCCTAATAAGAGGTGTATTGGTTTTTAGGACCTGATTTAATATTTTAGTGTTGCCTTTTCATAGATAGGGTTGCTTCTGTTTGAGTGTATTCCATAATACAGGTGTAACTGTGTGCGGATTAGTTTATGTGCATTACTACAGATCCTGGGAGTATGTTAGGTCGGTTCTCTGTCTGTTACCGAGATGGGATATTTTGCTAGCATGTAAGCGTTTGTATCGGTCTTATTTGTTGTGTTTTCTCAGAGGACATGCATTGGTGGTAAACTGCTGTCTTTTCATAAGTAGGGCTATTGAGAACTGAGTTAATTATATTAGTCCGGCCCTCTAAAACCATCCCAATTTCTCATGCGGCCCCATGGGAAAATTAATTGCCCACCCCTGGTTTAGAGAGTCCGCTCGATCTGTCTCTTGTCTTTATTGTCTGAAGAATGGTACAGGTTTTTTTGTCTTGCCTTAAAGTTTGAAATATTGTTTATAGTTGATGTTTCTTTCCTCTGCTCGTTTGGGGGACATTGTATTCATATTTTGAATGGAAGTTTTCTGTATCAGCTTGGGTACATAGTAATACTGAAGGACTGCAGGTGGCACACCAGGTTTAATACCAGTGGCTGTGAACATTTCTCTGTCTCCATCTGCTGGAAGGGAAGCAAAACCCAGGAGTTTGGACTGATATGTGGTACAACAGGAATGAAAATTAGCAGATAAGAACCAATTTTACTTTCAGAGTCATTACTTTCTTTTTCAATTGCATTGATTGAATAGCATTTCTACCAGCCAATGATCCCAGAAAGCTTTTAACTATAGTGTTCCTCTCGAAAAGAGTTCCCAAATTAGTGCCTCTGACTGAGTCACCCAGCACAATGAGCTTTTTCTTATGGTTATTGGTTGTATTATGGAATTTCTGTGTGCATTGGGTTTCTTCTTTCCTTTCGGATACCACATCAGTCTCCATTGCTAGAGCTTCTTCATTATCTAGTACAAAGAAGGCATTTTGTACTTGTGTCACTTGAGAGAGTTGGGTGTCTCCGCATCACAGGTCTTATCCTACCAGAGCCCACTGTAAGCCTTATGTTCGTGGGTTCCTGTACGCTCTGTGTAAGTGTATGTGTGTGGGGGGGGGGGGGGGGAGGGGACATGTGGGCTGCACAATTGTGAAGAATTATTTTCATCTGGGTGCATGAAAGATATTAAAGATAAATAGGTAGAACCTCTACATTTATATAAAATGCATAAATCTCTAAACAAAGTATTTCCAAGTATTTCCAGTGCTTAGATAGAAGCCAGAGAAGATTTATGCTACCAAGGGTAGAAGTTTCCACAAATGGAGTTGCCTTCCAGTATGCTTGAACAGCACAGGAAAAGGACTTTTTCACCACTATCTGGGCCAGATGTATTAGCATTTTTCTTATAGACACAAAATGTGAATACCCTTTAATTTATCTGACCCATCTATTTCTTCTCGGTCACTTAGTTTTCCTACATGAACTGACCTCAGAAAGTAAACATTTTGAAAATGAATGCTGCAAGAACAGAGTAACTTTTGAATGCAGTTCCATTCACAGGTTTTCCCTTCTTTGAATTGTGAACTATCTCTGATATCTTGGAGACCATCTGCAGATTATGTTGTACATTAATTCCACTGCCTCAAGATTTGAGGTAGCCATGCAATACATATTTATATTATAATCAGTTATTCATAATAGTTGCTGGGCTCTTATTTGCTTCGCAGCTGTTTCTGAACATGTATTAATGTTTTTTAAATTTTATATTTCTGTATTTTCAATTTACAATTCCAAGTAATAAACTTGAATAGAAGTAAGCTTTAGCTTAACAGAATAATACAGAAGAATATTATTATACAGAGAACTAACCACACTAAACAAGTCCACCATATATTTATGTAGGGAGATCCAAACAAGATAATCAGCAAGCTAAAGAAAAAGTGGAATAACAGCTGTATTGCCTGCTTCATAATAAGCAGGTCTTAATATCTGCAGATGTTAACACTGACATGTCAGTAAAGGGGAGTGAACAAACACCTTCTCATTCAGAAAGCAGCTGAGATGATTCCTAAAAATATATCTAATAGGCTGGGATTTAACTACATACTTGCACCTAATGCAGCCTCTGTTTGAGCCCTTAGAGACTGCATCTCTAAATATGCTCCACTGCAACCCTCAGCTTAGGACTCCCCACAGATCAAAGCTTTTTCAGCCCTACTTATTGATGGAAAAAAGCAAGGTTGCTTACCATAAACAGAGTTTTACATAGATAGCAGGATGAATTAGCCATGAGATGCCCAGTTTCCTCCCTGGATAACAGACTATTCTCATAGTAACTTTGAAACAGACTGAGGAGACTCTGAGGCAACGCCTGCATAGGAACTCCCACACATGCTCAGTAGAGCTAAAAGCTCTACTAACACACAGCTCGATACTGTAAAGTGCGGCTGGAGATTCCCCATCTGTAACTCGCTGTGGGCGCACAATTCGGACGCGTAAGGCGATCCTGCGATACAGTCTCCAGTTTCACGTGTCCTTAGCACTTCTTGAAACCGACGCGTAACCCTTTCCGCACCCGGCATGTATATGATATGTTAATGAACGAATTAGCTATTTAATGAACAAATTAGCTATTTCCCCCGATACTGTGACGCACGCTCCGATTATCTCCTTTCTAACCTGCTATTTTGCCGCGTCCTTAACCTGTTAGTTTACCGCCTACCCTCTACCTGGCGTTAGTGTGGTGTTCGAACAGCTACGTACCGGACTGCACCATGGACGACCTGCTTGTTTTTGCTCTGGCGCTATTTATCATTCGTTGGAGACGAAGATGCTTGAATGAGCCGGCGGGCACGCGTTTATCCAGGCGGCGGTGGGAGCAGGCGGGCGCGCGTTCATCCGGCGGGCTGTCATCGAGGCGGGAGCCGGCGGGCAGGTGGGCGAGCGTTCATCCAGGCGACGGCGGGAGCCGGCGGGCGCACATTTATCCAGGCGGCGGCGGTGGGAGCCGGCGGGAGCGCGTTTATCCAGGCGGCGGCGGTGGGAGCCGGCGGGCGGGCGTTCATCCAGGCGGAGGGAGCCGGTGGCGAAAGCGGCCTCCAGCAACCCCCGCCGGCAGTGAATGAATGCACGCCTGTGTACGCCCGTACAATTTTGGCACTCAAGGCAGGGCATTAGAGAACGCCGACGTCACGTGCCATGACGTCAAACGTCGTGACGTCACGCCTTGAGCGCCGAAATTGCACGGGCGTACACAGGCGTCCATTCATTCACTGCCGGTGGGGGTTGCTGGAGGCCGCTTTCGCCGCCGGCTCCCTCTGCCTGGATGAACGCACGCCCGCCCGCCGGCTCCCGCCGCCGCAGCCTGGATGAACGCGCGCCCGCCTGCCGGCTCCCACTGCTGCCGCCTGGATAAACGCGCGCCCGCCGGCTCCCGCCGCCGCCTGGATGAACGCGCGCCCACCCGCCCGCCGGTTCCCGCCGCCGCCGCCTGGATGAACGTGCTCCCGCCGCCGCCGCCTGGATGAACCCGCGCCCGCCGGCTCCTGCCGTGGCTGGAAGAACGCGCGCCCACCCGCCCGCCGGCTCCCGCCTCGATGACAGCACGCCCGCCCGCCCGCCGGCTCCCGCCTCGATGACAGCCCGCCGGCTCCCGCCTCGATGAACTCGCTCCCGCCTCGAACATGCGCCTGCCGGCTCCCGCCAGTAAGTTTACTTTTTTTACACTTTTGTTTTAATTTTCGCCTGCGCCTTGCTTCGGGAGGGGGGGAACCATCCACTTCCTGGTACCTGTCATTTCAAATGTCAGTTGAAATGACAGGTACCAGCGCACCCAGGATACTGTATAGGCGCTGTATTAAGCGCCTATACAGTAAAATGGGTTGCACGGGCCTAACCCTTTGCCTAACGCTTGGCAGACGCGGCTTGCATTTGCAAGTAATTTAAATAGAGTATGGAGCGGTATGTGAGCAGGACTGTGCGTGCGGGGAACGAGGGTGCGCCCGACATTGCCGCACTCTTTCTAACGCGGCCTTACTGTATCGACCTGTTGGAGAGACAATTCTGTGCCACTTGATGACATCACCCACAGATCATGGCTAATTCATCCTGTGCTCTACGGAAAACTGCATTTACGGTAAGCAATTTGCCTATTCCATCCTGTTTGCTTGAGGCAAGTGTTGCCATTAGTAGCAGAGGAATATATACAATCTCCAACAACTGTGTCGGAATAGTTATCTGAAGTAGAATACAAGAAGAACATAAGAAGTTCCAAGCTGGATCAGACCAGTGATCGTTTGAGCCCAGCAGCCTGACTTCACCAGTGGCCAGTCTGGGTCACTTGGACGTGCCCGTCAATTTTCAGGTCTTAATCAGAATGTTAAAGGAACTTATGGTCAAGAACCTAGTTGTGATTTGGTCAAGTTCAAGAGTTAACGTGGTAGCTTCTTTTTTTCTTCTACGTCAATACATCTGGAGCCTAAACTATGTATTATTGTTATTATTACTAATTTTATTTAATATATTGCACTTCGATTGACAAAACCATCAGAGAAGTTTGCAATATTAATATAAAATACTAGCGAAAAGTGCCCAGCATTGCTCAGGTAGTCTGGTCAATAATAGCCTCTGTGTGAATGTCTCTGCCTGCATATGGAGGGGGGGACCTCAGCCTGTGTGTGTGTGTATGTGTGTGTATATGTACACTGTGCTCAGTATAATGCACATACAGCACACTGTGTAACATATAATGTACACAGAGTACACTGTGCACAGTTCAGCACACACTGCACATAAGGCAACACACAGCACAGAGCAAACACTGCACACAGTATAGTGGACACAGAGGACACTGTGCACAGTACAATACGAATGCACACTCAGCACAGTGTGCACAGTATAATACACACACTCACATCACACTGTACACAGTGTAATGCACACTCACAGCACACTGCACACAATACAGTGCTCTCACAGTACAGCACACTGGGCACAGAGCAGCGTACAATGTAAAACACAGCACAGAGCAGCACGCTGCACACAGGTTAATGCTGTTTTCGAAGAGTTTAGTCTCTCTTTTGAAGACATTAGCAAAGGCTTTTTACTTAATATGAGATTGTCTGAAGTGAATGCAAAAGCACATTCTTTCTCATTCTCAGGTTCTCCCTTGAGAAGCAGTGGGGATACGTTAGGGCAGAGTTTGAAAAGTGATGCCTTCCAGAAGAAGAGTGAAAATACCCAGAAAGCACAGCAGAAGACTTTCGTTGAGAGAGCTACGCAGACACAAGTCAAGGAATTTAACATTGCAAGACCCACACAGAAACCTGGCAGTTCTGAAGAGGTAAAGCTCTTCCTGAGACCTCTCCCTCTCCTTACCAGTACTGAAGAGGTACAGAAATATGAGGCTCCTGAGTTCTTCCTGAGACCTCTCCCTCTCCTTACCAGTACTGAAGAGGTACAGAAATATGAGGCTCCTGAGTTCTTCCTGAGACCTCTTCCTTTTCCCTACCTAGAGATTTTAGAAAGAACTGAAGAGGTGCAGCAGCAGTGAGACCTTCAAGCTCTGCCTGAGACTTCTCCCTCAACCTACCTAGAGATACTAGACAGTTTGGAAGAGTTAAAGCAGCAGTGGAACCCCCTGGGTGCTGCCTGAGACTGCTCCTTCTCTAGGGATATTAAAGACAGTAGCAGTGAGACCCACCTAAGCTCTGCCTGAGACCTCTCCCCCACCCTTTCTAGCAATATTAAACACAGAACTAAAGTAGCAGTGAGATCCCCAAGCTCTCTTTGAAATCCTTCCTTGCCTAAGGTTTGACAATATACAGGGTGAATGTTTTTTATAATTCCTCTGTACTCAATGGGGCGGATTTTAAAAGCCCTGCGCGCGCCAGCTTGCCTATTTTGCATAGGCCGCCAGAGCGCGTAAAGCCCCGGGATGCGCGTAAGTCCCGGGTCTTTCGAAAAGGGGCGGGAGGGGGCGTGTCCGGGGGCGTTCCCGAAACGACGCGGCGCTTCGGGGGCGGGCACAGGGGCGTGGCGCCGGCCCGGGGGCATGGTCGAGGCCTCCGGACCAGCCCCCAGGGGCCGGAGGGCTGCCGGCCGATGCGCGCAAAGGTAGGGGGGGTTTAGATAGGGCCGGGGGGGTGGGTTAGGTAGGGGAAGGTGGGGGGAGGGCGAAGGAAAGTTCCCTCCGAGGCTGCTCTGAAATCGGAGCGGCCTCGGAGGGAACAGGCAGCGCGCGCTGGGCTCGGCGCGCGCAGGTTGCCAAATGTGTACCCCCTTGTGCGCGCCGACCCTGGATTTTATAAGATACGCGCGGCTACGCGCGTATCTTATAAAATCCAGCGTACTTTTGTTCGCGCCTGGTGCGCGAACAAAAGTACGCGATCGCGCAAGTATTTAAAATCTACCCCTATGGTTTTAAGAGGCACATAAATCTCTTCAGGAGCTTGCAGTGTTACCCAAAATATCAGGAAACACGTGACACATAGAGACCCCTCAGTGTTACCCAGAATATCAGAAGACATTTATTTATTTATTTGTTTGTTTATTTATTTATTTCGTTTTATGTACTGACGTTCATAGGATACATCACATCGGTTTACAATAAATGAAATATATGATTCAATAAAAGTAATCACAGTAAACATAAAATACAATAAAAAGTTCAAAATATCATAAACGTACAATTAAAATATCATAAAATACAATTAAGAGCTATATAAAAGTCTTAATGGTCCAATAAAATAGTTAACTGGGTTATAAGCATGACGACTGAGGAATTAAGTATATTGACAAATGTTATGCGAATGCTTGTTGAAAGAGCCAGGTTTTAATGCCCTTCTTAAATGTTCTAATATTTGGTTCCATTCTTAAGTCTTGCAGTAGTGAGTTCCATAACTGTGGACCTGCAATTGATATGGCTCTTTGTCTTACGGCATTAGGTGTGCTGATTTGGGGGAAGGGATAGGTAGTGTCCCATTACTTGCAGATCTTGTAGTTCTCTGTGGAGTATGAAAGTGAAGTGCAGCAGTAAGCCGTTCCATTTTATTGTTATATAGTGTTTTGTGAATTAATGATGATGTTTTAAACTGAGTACGATATATGATTGGGAGCCAATGTAGATCCTTTAAAATTGGAGTTATGTGTTCAGTTTTTTTGGTATTTGTTAGAATTCTAGCAGCTGAATTTTGCAAAAGTTGAAGGGGGTCTAATGGTGGAGGCAGGAAGGCCTAAAAATAGAGCATTGCAATAGTCTATTTTTGAGAAAAGGAGTGCTTGGAGAACTGATCTAAAGTCATGATTATGGAGGAGCAGTTTTAATTTTTTTAGAACATGTAACTTAAAATAACCATCTTTAATTAGATTATTTATCCAATTTTTACAGTTTAATTCACTATCAAGCATGACACCAAGGTCTTTCGCTTCATGAGAGATAGAGTATTTACTTGCCGATGTTATATCTAATACAGTTGGATTATTTAGTTTGGGGCAAAGTATAAGAAGCTCTGTCTTGGCTGAATTTAAGGATAAGCTGATTTGAGCTAAAAGTTGCTTTATAGAGGCAAGATAAATCTCCCAAACTTTTAATGCAGATTCAGTGGATTCTGTAATTGGAATTAAGATCTGAACGTCATCAGCGTAGATAAAATGAGTCAGTCCAAGGCCTACTAAAAACTTGCAAAGAAGAAGCATATATAGATTAAAAAGTGCTGATGACTGTTATGGAGAGAGTCAATTAGTGGACCCTTGGGCCGGCTGATTAGAGACAAAGTCCAATAGTTGTTAATGAGCCGGGAGGCGGACCCTAGCTGGAGCGGATTGGTGAAGTCTTCGCCCTGGAAACCCGAGACCCCCCCAGGAGAAGCCCGTAGGGGTCCGAGTCGCTGGGACTTAGGAGAATCGTGAAGAAGTCCGAGGGTCGAGGCTGGCTGAAGACAAGGAGAATCGTGAGGAAGTCCGAAGGTCGTGGCTGGCTGAAGACAAGGAGAATCGTGAAGAAGTCCGAAGGTCATGGCTGGCTGAAGACAAGGAGAATCGTGAAGAAGTCCGAAGGTCGTGGCTGGCTGAAGACAAGGCAAACCTGGAACCGGAGCTGGAATCAAGGCACTGCTGGAACAAGCAGGAACCAGAGCTGGAAGCAAGGCACGGCTGGAACAAGCAGGAACCAGAGCTGGAAGCAACTAAGCACTCAAAGGAGCGACCTCGTTGCAAAGGCAAGGTAAGGGAGGCAGGTGCCGGTTTAAATAGCCAGCCGGCGTCTGACGTCGAAAACAGGGCGGTTCAGCACTTCCGGGTGCTGGACCTACAAAAGCCGTCCCTTCGTGCGCGCGCGTTCCCCAGCGGGGGGAGGAGTCAGGCGCGGGCCTCAGCGGCGTCTCCACGTGGGGAGAGCCGCTGCCACGCGGTCGGGACGGCCCCGGGAGCAGCGGAACGCGGTGGGCGTGGGGGAGCCGGCGAAAAGGTAAGGACCCGGTCGCTAGCCTGGCGACCGGGACCGCAACAGTACCCCCCCTCTTACGCCCCCTCTTCAAGGGACTCGGCCTGTCAGGATGGTCTAGATGGAACTGCTGTAGGAGGGTCTTGTCCAAAATATTGCGGGCAGGCTCCCATGTATTGTCCTCGTTCCCACAACCCTCCCAGGCCAGCAAGTACTCCCAACGCCTGTTGGCAAATCGAGCATCAAGGACCTCTCGTACCTGAAATGTGGGATCCTCATCTGCGGTGGTGGAACCATCTTCGAGTGGCCTGGGGTGAAATCTGGAAAGAATCACTGGTTTTAAGAGGGAGACGTGGAAGATATCATGAATGCGTAGAGTGGTGGGAAGTCGTAGGCGATAGGAGACCAGACCTACCCTTTCTGCTACGCGGAAGGGACCACAGAACTTGGGTGACAGTTTCTTGGAAGGTTGCCTCAAATGAATGTTTTTTGTACTAAGCCACACTCGATCGCCTGGGAGAAAGGAGAATGCAGGTTTCCGGTGTTGATCATAGTAGCGCTTAGCAGTGCGTGCGACTTTCTGAAGCCGGTGTTGAGTGGAGGTCCAAAGTTTACTCAGTTGGTCAGCGGTTAACTGAGCGGCAGGTGAAGAGGTGGGTACAGGCAGGGGTAATGGTGGCTTAAGCTGTTTACCATACACAATTTGGAAGGGCGACTTCCCTGTTGCCATATGTATTTGATTATTATAGGCAAACTCTGCCCAAGGGAGAAGCTCCACCCATTTGTCTTGTTTGTGGTTGATAAATGCTCGTAGGAACAACTTTAACGAACGATTCATGCGTTCAGTTTGCCCGTTACTTTGCGGGTGAAAAGCGGTAGAGAAACTCAGCTGGATCTTAAATTTCTTGCATAAGGCCCTCCAATATCTGGCTGTGAATTGAGGACCCCTGTCAGACACAATGTCTTGGGGCAGACCATGGATGCGAAACACGTGGTGTTTGAACAGAGAAGCCAATTCAGTCGTGGAGGGTAGTTTGGGCAGAGGCACGAAGTGAGCCATTTTAGAGAACCGGTCCACCGTGACCCAAACCACAGTCTTGCCCTGAGAAGGCGGATGTTCCACCACAAAATCCGTGGCTATATGTGTCCAGGGTTCCGTGGGCACCGGTAACGGTTGCAGTAACCCTCTCTGAGGACCATTAAGTGGTTTTTGCAGGGCGCAGGTGGGACAGGAGTTAATGTAGAGCGAAACGTCACGTCGAAGGCCGGGCCACCAATAGAAACGATTTATGAGATCCAATGTTCTTTGTCTACCGGCGTGCCCCCCGGACAAAGAATCGTGTCCCCAAGACAAAACTTTTCTCCGAAGCCTTTTTGGGACCGGAGTTTTACTCGTAGAATCAATTGAGGTGGTAGTTAGTTGAACACATGCAGGGTCCAGGATGGGTTGCGGAGAGTCCTCCTCTTCCTCCAGCTGAGACAGGGCATCGGCTCGAACATTCCTTTCTGCAGGCCGATACTTGAGGACGAAATTGAAGCGACTGAAGAAGAGTGACCATCTCGCTTGCCGTGGATTCAGTCGCTGAGCTGATATGATTGTCCATTATCTAGGCATCTCAGGACAGTGTCCATGAGGGAAACTAGGAGAGTCTCTGTACTAAAGACGTCTGCCGCAATGACGATGGTGCAGGTCGCTGTCTGCGGTCCTGCACAGCTCCCTCCTGCTCTCTCCTAGGGGCGCGGCCGCGTCTTCTTGCTACATTTAAAGGGCCAGACATTTGTGACTGTTTCCTGCTTCAGCCCTATAAAGGGCTGTTCCGTCAGTTGTTCAGTGCCTTGCATCGTGGTGTCTTTACTCTGGAAGCTCCTACCTGCCAGAGCCTATGTAAGGTCTTCTAATCTTCGTGGAGCTCCTCGTCTCGTTCATTGTATCATGTCAAGTCTTCGTGCCTGAGGTCCTCGTCCAGGTGTCCTGGTGTCTTGATCTTCTACGTCCTGGTGTTCCTGCCTTCCTGGATGTTCGTTCTTCTGTCCTGTCTTCGCTCTCGAGCCTTCTGGTCTGGTAGGCCGGGGGTCCCTCGGATGATGTGTGCCTGAGTGGACTAGCCTGCTGGTGGACAGTTGTCCTGTGCTCTTGAGCCATCATGTCCTGTATCTTTCTTGGGCTGTCCCGTTCTCCTCGTGGTCCGTGACCAGCCTTCAAGGGCTGTGTAGGGCACGCAGTGGGACAGGGTGGTCCACGACTCAGTCCTGCGGGTGGCCTGAGTAGGGTGCCCTGAGAGACAGTGCCAATGTCCGCCTTCCTTGCTTCTCGTCTCATCTGGATTCCAAGTTCCTCGTTGTGTCTGCACTTCAGCGTCATGTTTCTGATGTCGTTGCATCGACCCTGGTTCGGGATGCCGTCGCATCAGCCTTAGTGTCAAGTCTCGTCTGCGATGCCATTGCATCGATCCTGGTGTTACGTCTTCATAGTCCTGGTGTCATGTCTTCAACCCTAGTCTTCGTGCCATGCGATGCCGTCGCATCAACCCAAGTCTTCGTGCCATGTGATGCCGTTGCATCAATCTTCTTGTCTTCATGTCAAGGTCCGTCTGCCCTCAACCTCAGGCCTGGCCTGCTGCTCCATGCTGCTCGCAGCAGGTCCGAAAGGGCTCGGAATGGTTGGAGGACGATTCAACTTCCAACATCCTCGGATGTTGGCCTTGGGAGCTTGCCGGCTTGGCGGAGGGTAGAACGTCAGTCATGCGGAGCCACCGCCAACCCTTGGCTCAGCCCATAAGGTCTGGTCCGGGCCGAGACCCATGGGCACACGAAACACCCACTACATAACACAATTCTGGTCGCCGCATCTCAAAAAAGATATAATTGCGATGGAGAAGGTACAGAGAAGGGCTACCAAAATGATAAGGGGAATGGAACAGCTCCCCTATGAGGAAAGACTAAAGAGGTTAGGACTTTTCAGCTTGGAGAAGAGATGGCTGAGGGGGGATATGATAGAGATGTTTAAAATCATGAGAGGTCTAGAACGGGTAGATGTGAAACGGTTATTTACTCTTTCGGATAGTAGAAAGACTAGGGGGCACTCCATGAAGTTAGCATGGGGCACATTTAAAACTAATCGGAGAAAGTTCTTTTTTACTCAACGCACAATTAAACTCTGGAATTTGTTGCCAGAGGATGTGGTTAGTGCAGTTAGTATAGCTGTGTTTAAAAAAGGATTGGATAAGTTCTTGGAGGAGAAGTCCATTACCTGCTATTAAGTTGACTTAGAGAATAGCCACTGCCATTAGCAATGGTTACATGGAATAGACTTAGTTTTTGGGTACTTGCCAGGTTCTTATGGCCTGGATTGGCCACTGTTGGAAACAGGATGCTGGGCTTGATGGACCCTTGGTCTGACCCAGTATGGCATTTTCTTATGTTCTTATGTTCTTAAGTTAGGAGTTAGCAGGAAACCATCTGTTGTCTTTGCGATCTGGGAGCCATTGTTCTGGTTCCCAGGCAGGAGCAGGGGATAGGCCGCTATTCCATTTACTTCATAGTCCCCAAGAAAGAGGGCATGTTCCACCCAGTTCTGGATTTAAAACGGGTGAACGTGGTTCTAAATGTTCCTCAGTTTCAAATGGAAACCTTAAGTTTGGTGATTGCTTCAGTGCACAAAAGGGAGTACCTGGCATCTCTGGATTTGACCGAAGCTTACTTGCACATAGGAATTCAGCTCAGTAATCAAAGATTTCTGAGATTCATGGTTCTGGGGGAACATTTGCAATTTTTCGCCCTGCCCCTCGGTCTGGCAACAGCGCCCAGAACCTTCACCAAGGTGATGGTCGTAGTGGCTGCAGCTCTCTGAACGGTTGGGGTCTTGGTTCACCCCTATCTTGATGACATGCTGATTCAGACAAAATCAGAGTCCCTTTGCCGGGAGGCAGTGGACTTTGTCCCAACGATCTTAGGCGGCAGAGAACTGATAGTCGGTCTGTCCAAGAGTCATCTTTCCCCTTCCCAGGTTTTGGAATTTCTGGGGGCATGTTTGAAACCAAGGTGGGGAAGATTTTTCTCACCGAGGAGCGGATTTCCAAATTACTAGCTCAGGTTCGCGGATTGTTGGAGAAGCAGGTGCCCAAGGTTTGGGATTACTTGCAGGGTCTCAGGTCTATGGCTTCCACTTTGGAATTTGTTCCATGGGCATTTGCTCATATGAGGCCTGTACAGTCGGATTTTCTATCCCGCTGGGACCCATTCTCAAAGCAGTTTCACCTGCCACTTCCTCTATAGAGTTTGCCAGGTCCAGTCTTTTGTGGTTTGAGGTTCTGCCCGGGGTTCCTTTCAACTTCCCAAGTTTCGTGATTTGTGTCCAGGATTCCTCCCTGCCTTCTCCCTTATAGTAATTCAAAAGGGGAAAACCCCACCAAGCTCTGGGGTACATCATAGATTGCAAACACATAGAGTAGCAATGAGTCCCAATTCTTGCTGTCTTCATCCATAAATTTCCTCAACATTTGCTTAAGTGTCTGATTGTAGCACTCAACAAGGCCATTGGTCTGTGAGTGATACACCAAGGTACACAGATTTTCAGCCCATGTCTTGAAAAAACATCCATTAGGCTGTTTGCTACTGTCGGGTTCTTTATATTCCGAAGCGGTACTGCTTCTGGATATTTTGTGGCATAGTCAAGAATGATGAGGATGTCTTTATTTACTCAAGTAGATCGCTCTAGTGGCCCCTCTAGGTCCATGCCCACCCTTTCAAAAAGGGTGTCAATGGGGATGGATATGAAAGGTGCTGCCCATATGCCAACAGGCTTTGTAAGTTGGCAGGTAGGCCAGGACCAGCAATACAACTGGACCTGTTTATGTAGAACCAGCCAATAGAACCGTGCCAGTATTTTCTCTCGGGTCTTTTCCTCCTCCAGGTGACCCCATGAAGGTGGCTATGCACTAATTGCATGGACTTCTGGCGATATGGTTTGGGAAAAAGGAGGAGTTCTATCAGTTCCCCTTCCACAGTTCCTTTTGTGACTCAGTAAAGTAGGTCCCCTTTCATTACAAAATAAGGAGGAATTGGGTCTGTAACCTGTGCTACAGGGACTAGCTTTCCAACCACCCTCTGTATAAGCTCCTAGATCCTTTGCAAAGTTGATCCTTAAGGAGGACTAGACCATATAGCTGCAGCCTGTCCCTTCTGGTGGTTTGAGGGAGTTTCCTGTACACTTCCTAACAACCTCCCATTTAATATTACTATCAGCAATGGCTCCCCCTTCTATAAGAACTTAAGAAATTGCCAAGGGTCCATCAAGCCCAGCATCCTGTTTCCAACAAAGGCCAAACCAGGCCACAAGAACCTGGCAATTACCCAAACATCAAGATCATCCCATGCTACTGATGCAATTATTAGCAGTGGCTATTCCCTAAGTAAACTTGATTAATAGCCGTTAATGGACTTCTTCTCCAAGAACTTATCCAAACCTTTTTTGAACTCAGCTACACTAACTGCACTAACCACATCCTCTGGCAACAAATTCCAGAGCTTTATTGTGCATTGAGTGAAAAAGAATTTTCTCCTATTAGTCTTAAATGTGCTACTTGCTAACTTCATGGAGTGCCCCCTAGTCCTGCTATTATCCGAAAGTGTAAATAACCGATTCATGTCTACTCGTTCAAGACCTCTCGTGATCTTAAAGACCTCTATCATATCCCCCCTCAGCCGTCTCTTCTCCAAGCTGATCAGCCCTAACCTCTTCAGCCTTTCCTCATAGGGGAGCTGTTCCATCCCCTTTATCATTTTGGTTGCCCTTCTCTGTACCTTCTCCATCGCAACTATATCTTTTTTGAGATGCGGCGACCAGAATTGTACAACGTATTCAAGGTGCGGTCTCACCATGGAGCGATACAGAGGCATTATCACATTTTCCGTTTTATTAACCATTCCCTTCCTAATAATTCCCAACATTCTGTTTGTTTTTTTGACTGCTGCAGCACACTGAGCTGACGATTTTAAAGTATTATCCACTATGATGCCTAGATCTTTTTCCTGGGTGGTAGCACCTAATATGGAACCTAACATCGTGTAACTACAGCAAGGGTTATTTTTCACTATATGCATCACCTTGCACTTGTCCACATTAAATTTCATCTGCTTGCTTGACATAAAAATACTAGATTGTCGATGGTTCCCCTCGCTTGATATATAAAAATTAAAAGCCTGACTGCTCTTCACACCTCCCTCTATTAAACCTTCATGAGTGATTCACATCTTTTTGTCCCCCTTTCCCAGCTCATATCCCCCCCAGCCCTACAAAGGATCCCCCAGTGAAGCTGAGAAGACACGGCATACTGTCCTCTTGTCTTGGCTGGAGAATCGTTTAGAGGGTTTGGGGTGGTTTGGTGGGACATAGAAGGAAATGGTGGGTCACGTGGGGTTTGGTTTTTTTTATAACTTTTTATTTAACTCAGAACAGCATGAGTCCCTCCAGACTGACAGTCGGTTACAAAAGGAAAATGAGTAAATGTATGAAAAATGCAAATAGAAAGCATATCAAATCCCCACGTCAGGATATCAGAACAACATGTATATCTTTACACACAGCAGAGTAATGAAAGTCACACTTCCCTATGTCCCCTCAGAAAACTTCACATTATAAGGAATAACCCCTCCCTTGCCAATTCAATGTATCTGGTGTATAACCAAAAATCCCTGTGTGGTTGACCCTTACCCACTCCTATTATTCCAGCATTCCAAAAACCAATTGCATAACTTATTATTTATTTATTTATTTATTTATTTATTGTTTTCTATACCGGCTTTCACGACCAAAGGTTGCATCAAGTCGGTTTACATTTAACAAGTCGTGCATTGAACATAGAACTAGAGGTATTGAACTGGTGCAGAAAGTAATAGTTACAATGAACAAGATTATACATAGTCGTATTGGGGCGGATTTTCAGAGCCCTGCTCGCGTAAATCCGCCCAAAACCGGGCGGATTTACGCGAGCAGGGCCCTGCGCGCCGGTGAGCCTATTTTACATAGGCTCACCGGCGCGCGCAGAACCCCGGGACTCGCGTAAGTCCCGGGGTTTTCGGAGTGGGCGTGTCGGGAGGCGTGTCGGGGGTGGGGCCGGAGCGTGCGGCGTTGCGGGGGCGTGTCGGCAGCGTTTTGGGGGCGGGTACGGGGGCGTGGCTACGGCCCGGGGGCGTGGCCACGCCCTCCGTACCCGCCCCCAGGTCGCGGCCCGGCGCGCAGGAGGCCCGCTGGCGCACGGGGATTTATGCCTCCTTCCGGGAGGCGTAAATCCCCCGACAAAGGTAGGATGGGGGTTTAGACAGGGCCGGGCGGGTGGGTTAGGTAGGGGAAGGGAGGGGAAGGTGAGGGGAGGGCAAAGGAAAGTTCCCTTCTAGGCCGCTCCGATTTCGGAGCGGCCTAGGAGGGAACGGGGGTAGGCTGCGCGGCTCGGCACGCGCAGGCTATACGAAATCGATAGCCTTGCGCGCGCCGATCCAGGATTTTAGTAGATACGCGCGACTACGCGCGTATCTACTAAAATCCAGCGTACTTTTGTTTGCGCCTGGAGCGCAAACAAAAGTAGGCTGTTCGCGCTCGTCTGAAAATCTACCCCATTATGTTTCAAAAGAAAAGTTAGCTTTTCAATCAATGCAATCTCAAATATCTGTCTAATTCAATTTTCAGAAGTTGGGGGTGCACTTCCACATCATCAAAATAGTGAACCTACCTGCATGAATTAATTGATTTGCCAATAACTTTGTGCCAGTAACCAACCGTTGGGTTCCCCACCTTCCCAGGAGACACAGTTCTGGTGCTAACTCAAGATTCTTGTCTACTTCCTGGCTAAGGTTTTCCAAAAAACCTTAAGAACATAAGAAATTGCCATACTGTGTCAGACCAAGGGTTCATCAAGCCTAGTATCCTGCTTCCAACAGTGGCCAATCCAGGCTGCAAGTACCCAAACACTAAGAAAATCCCATGCTATTGATACAATTAATAGCAGAGGCCATTCCCTAAGTCAACTATGGTCAGAATTTGAGGAAGTATCACATTTTGAAGTCGAGAAAATGATTAATCAATTGAACCCTGCTACCCACGTTATTGATACCATACCCATTATAGAATTTTAAAAAACTAGCCAACACAATAAACCCAACACTACCTAAAATCATCAACCTCTCACTAGATGGAGTAATGCCAGATACCTTGAAAGGATCCATAATCAAACCAATTATCAAGAAAAAGAACCTCGACCCCCTAAATCTTAGCAACTATAGACCAGTCTCCAACCTACCCCTAATAGCCAAGCTAATCGAAAAAACAGTACAAAAATTATCAAACCACCTCGAAAATAACAACATCTTATACCCAGCACAACACGGATTCCGCAAACACTACAGCACAGAAACATTGCTATTAGCCCTATCAGATAATATCTTAAGAGGATTCAACACAGGAACACGCTACATTCTGGTTCTATTAGATCTCTCCGCAGCATTTGACACTGTGAATCACAGAATTCTAATCAATAGACTGAAAGAAATAGGACTCACTAATAAAACAATGAAATGGTTTGAGTCATACTTAAACAATAGATGTTTCCAGGTACAAATCAAAAATGCACTCTCAGAAAAAGTTACACTGCAAACCGGTGTCCCACAGGGATCAGCCCTATCTGCAACACTCTTTAACATTTATCTCCTCCCAGTTTGTCACCTACTAGCAGGACTCGGAATCATACATTACTTATATGCTGACGATATACAACTATTAATACCCATTGTAAACACCATTGAAGAAACAATGAAACTAGCCAATATGTATCTTGAAATAATCAAACAGCTCCTAAACCAGATGGAACTGGTAATAAACATTGACAAAACTGAGTTCTTACACCTTGAACGAAAAAACACACACCATATACAACCAACACTCACCACTACTTAGTTCATTGTAAACCGAATTGATTTGATTTGTATCAAGAAATTCGGTATATAAAAGCCTTAATAAATAAAAATAAATAAAAATCAAAAAAATTCAAGCCGTTGAGTTTGCAATAAAAATAAGGAATCTAGGAGTAATAGTTGACCCTGAACTAAACATGAAACAACACATGTCACAGAAAATAAAGGAAGGATACGCAAAACTAATGATCCTGAGGAGACTAAAACCTCTTTTAACGATAAACAATTTTCGCACAGTTCTACAAGCAATGATATTTGCAAGCACAGACTATTGTAATTCCCTGCTATTAGGACTACCTCAATCTACGATTCGGCCTCTGCAAATACTGCAAAATTCTGCTGCTAGAATTTTGACTGGCAAAAAAGAAATGACCACATTACAGGAACACTTGCTGAACTTCATTGGCTTCCAATTGAACAAAGAATACAATATAAGGCTTTATGTATAATCCATAAACTAATCCACGATGAAAAAGCCGACTGGTTTAACACGGCACTGCGCGTACATGTCCCACAGAGAAACCTGAGATCTGCAAATAAGGCTCTACTAACTGTCCCCTCTGTCAAATCAGCACATCTCATGCAAGTAAGGGAAAGAGCACTGTCACTGGTGGGCCCCGTGCTATGGAATACCATGCCACTAGAAATAAGACTGCAGAGAAATTTGAAAATTTTCAAAACTAATCTCAAAACCTGGTTTTCAAACAAGCTTTTTATAAAGATAAAGAGAAGGAGAAAAACAGATGATGGATAAAGACGCACCAAGCTAGAAGCTGTTATTTTTTTAACCAACAAAGGCATAGTAATGTTAAAATCAAACTACCTAATATGTTCCTAACAAACAGGCTTAACTTACACACTTAGGGGTAGATTTTCAAACCGCGCGAATTGGCGTACTTTTGCTGGCGCATCAGGCGCAAGCAAAAGTACGCGGGATTTTAGTAGATACGCACGTAGCCGCGCAAATCATGGATCGGCGCGCGCAAGGCTATCGATTCTGTATAGCCGGCGCGCGCCGAGCCGCGCAGCCTACCCCCGTTCCCTCCGAGGCCGCTCCGAAATCGGAGCGGCCTCGGAGGGAACTTTCTTTTGCCCTCCCCTCACCTTCCCCTCCCTTCCCCTACCTAACCCACCCGCCCGGCCCTGTCTAAACCCCCCCTTACCTTTGTCGGGGGATTTACGCCTCCCGGAGGGAGACGTAAATCCCCGCGCGCCAGCGGGCCGCTAGCGCGCCGGGACGCAACCTGGGGGCGGGTACGGAGGGTGCGGCCACGCCCCTGGACCGCCCCGGGCCGTAACCACGCCCCCAGGCCCGCCCCCAAAACACTGCCGACATGCCCCCAAAACGCCGCGCCGCCTGGGCCCGCCCCCGACACGCCCCCCTCGCCAAACCCCGGGATTTACGCGAGTCCCGGGGTCTGCACGTGCCGGTAGGCCTATTGAACATAGGCGCACCGGCGCGCAGGGCCCTGCACGCCTAAATCCGGGCGGATTTAGGCAAGCAGGGCTCTGAAAATCCGCCCCTTAGCTTATTATTATAAATTGTTACCATACTATGATGGCACATGACTAATTTGTAATCTATACCACCCATATTTTTCATTATTGTACTCTTCTGTAAACCGTTGTGATGGTTATCTAACTTAACGACGGTATAGAAAAGTTTTTAAATAAATAAATAATAGCAGTTAATGGACTTCTCCTCCAAGAACTTATCCAAACCTTGGTTAAACCCAGCTACACTAACTGCACTAACCACATCCTCTGGCAACAAATTTCAGAGCTTTATTGTGCGTTGAGTGAAAAAGAATTTTCTCCGAGTTGTTTTAAATGTGCCACATGCTAACTTCATGGAGTGCCCCCTAGTCCTTCTATTCTCCGAAAGAGTAAATAACCGATTCCCATCTACCCGTTCTAGACCTCTCATGATGTTAAACACCTCTATCATATCCCCCCTCAGTCGTCTCTTCTCCAAGCTGAAAAGTCCTAACCTCTTTAGTCTTTCCTCATAGGGGAGCTGTTCCATTCCCCTTATCATTTTGGTAGCCCTTCTCTGTACCTTCTCCATCGCAATTATATTTATTTATTTATTTTTAATTTTTATATACCGACATTCTTACATCCGATGTAAATCATACCGGTTTACATTAAACAGAATAGCAGGAAATAAATTTCCATAGTCTAATACAATGAACATTTCTAATTAAAATTGTTAACAAGTGAAAAGAAAAGGTAAAGAATTGGAATAAAGGTTAAATTACAGAAAAATATAAAAGTTTTTTTTTTTTTTAGAAGCACAAAGGGGAGAGCCCCTTTGTCACGCCCCTTCGGCGCGCAATGCACGGCGCACGGCGCCTGATGGTGAGGCGCTCTTCAACCGTCGCCGGGGCTCCCAGTGACGTAAGGGGGGGCGTGGTCACACATCGCATCGCAGTCATTCATTTCCCTCACCACCTGCTGTTGGTTCCGTATCTTTTTTCCCCCTGCCATTCAGTTTGGTGTTCAGTCTCGCGGGGGCCCAGGATGGAGGGTGGCCTCCCCGCTTTTTTGAGTTGCGGCGACCAGAATTGTACACAGTATTCAAGGTGCGGTCTCACCATGGAGCGATACAGAGGCATTATGACATTTTCCGTTTTATTCACCATTCCCTTTCTAATAATTCCCAACATTCTGTTGCTTTTTTGACTGCCGCAGCACACTGAACCGACGATTTCAATGTGTTATCCACTATGACACCTAGATCTCTTTCTTGGGTGGTAGCACCTAATATGGAACCCAACATTGTGTAATTATAGCAAGGGTTATTTTTCCCTATATGCATCACCTTGCACTTATCCACATTAAATTTCATCTGCCATTTGGATGCCCAATTTTCCAGTCTCACAAGGTCTTCCTGCAATTTATCACAATCTGCTTGTGATTTAACTACTCTGAACAATTTTGTGTCATCTGCAAATTTGATTACCTCACTCGTCTTATTTCTTTCCAGATCATTTATAAATATATTGAAAAGTAAGGGTCCCAATACAGATCCCTGAGGCACTCCACTGTCCACTCCCTTCCACTGAGAAAATTGTCCATTTAATCCTACTCTCTGTTTCCTGTCTTTTAGCTAGTTTGCAATCCACGAAAGGACATCACCTCCTATCCCATGACTTTTAGACATGCCCACTACATGTGTAAGCATGAACCTTTAAGCCCACACTCCCTCCAGCAAAGCCTGGAAGATCCAGGAGAGAAAGTAACAAAGAATAAAGGACATCTATATGTGTGGTGCAACAATTTAACCATCAGCTCCACTCTCTGTCTGCAAATAGGCATTTTATGAGCATCTCTCTAAATATATTTCCAATCAGCTACCGTCAGGTGCAAATCAAAGTCTCTATTCCATTGATCAATACATTTAAGCAGTGGGTCTTCAACCAGAACTCCCTCCAAGATGGGTTTATAAAACAAGGAAATAATCCATTGTGGAATAGTCTGCTGCAAGAATATCCTCACGTTTCCATGATGCTCTTGGGTCCCATCTCCTCTCCTTCTGGCACCCAGTCTGTTATTGTTAGGAATTGAGGACCCTTGGCCCGAGTCAGGGGGCGTATAGACAGCACAAATAACAATCAAACATTTACAAATTTGTCAGTATTAGTTTGAAAAGGCCATATAAAATGCTGTTTTTTAGATTTACATCCATATACTTTAAATAAACTGAGCGGTACATTTACGTTGCCCATCTCTACAGTTTGCTCAGTCACAGGCATTTGCTATTTCTCTCTCACACACTCAGCGTAAACCGCGTGTTAAAGGAAAATTCCAGATTTGACGTTACAATAGTGATTCCAAGTGATTCATTACGCTCATATCGCTTGTCTTCTACATATCTGCTGATAATAGGTCTGTAAAATATATCGTTACTACTTTTATATACTGTTTTGTTAACTCAGGGCTGAAAGCCGTAAGCAGAAAAAGTTGACAGGGGTTGTTTGCCAAATTATAAGGGGGCTGCGGATTTTATTACAAAACATGAAACATACACAACTTATGGCTCATTTATGCAGCATCATTTAATGTGGTGTAATGTTCGTTTGACACAAAATGCAAAACATTTCAATAAAATTCTATAATGTCAGATGAGAATCGATGTAAATCTTCTGCATTTTGGGGCGGATTTTAAGAGCCCTGCTCGCGTAAATCCGCCTGGATTTACGCGAGCAGGGCCCTGCGCGCCGGTAAGCCTATTTTACATAGGCCTACCGGCGCGCGCAGACCCCGGGACTCGCGTACGTCCCGGGGTTTTCGGAGGGGGGCGTGTCGGGGGCGTGTCGGGGGGCGGGCCCGGTCGTCGCGGCGTTTCGGGGGCGTGTCGGCAGCGTTTTGGGGGCGGGTACGGGGGCGTGGCTACGGCCCGGGGCGGTCCGGGGGCGTGGCCGCGCCCTCCGTACCCGCCCCCAGGTCGCGGCCCGGCGCGCAGCAGGCCCGCTGGCGCGCGGGGATTTACGTCTCCCTCTGGGAGGCGTAAATCCCCCGACAAAGGTAAGGGGGGGGTGTAGACAGGGCCGGGTGGGTGGGTTAGGTAGGGGAAGGGAGGGTAAGGTGAGGGGAGGGCAAAGGAAAGTTCCCTCCGAGGCCGCTCCGATTTCGGAGCGGCCTTGGAGAGAACGGGGGGAGGCAGCGCGGCTCGGCGCACGCAGGCTATACAAAATCGATAGCCTTGCGCGCGCCGATCCAGGATTTTAGTGGATACGCGCGGCTCCGCGCGTATCTACTAAAATCCAGCGTACTTTTGCTTGAGTCTGATGTGCAAGCAAAAGTAGGCTGATCGCGCTTCTTTTAAAATCTACCCCTTTATGTCAATTTTATTTGCTGATTTTTGTATCGAATATGCCATCTGGGTGAATAATTTGAACTAACCAAAGAAGTAATCGTCGTACCTCGTATAGGCAGATGTCTGCATTTTCTGGGCTGGCCCAACCCGAATCCGCAGGCCGGGTCGGGTTGCAAATTCAGAAAATAGGAGGAGTTAGCCTGTCTGCAAAGTGCTATCGCACACAGCAGAGAGAGAGAGAGAGAGAGAGAGAGAGAGAGAGAGAGAGAGAGAGAGAGAGAGAGAGAGAGAGAGATATTGGCCATAACATCATGGCCCATAGGTAGGTATTTGTATCCCTATGGTAGGCCCACCTAGTAACTCGAGGTGGGGTTTAGGTAAGAGTGTAGGGGGTTAGGGGTCACTTTGACATTCTACGTGACACCTACGAACAGAACAGTGGTCTCTTGTGAAGATTTGCTGGCCTTCGGAGTGAGGAAACTCACTCCAAGATGAGATTTGGGCAATGTTCTCTCTACCTAGCTTGATGTTACATCATAGGGATACAAATACCTACCTATGGGCCATGACATTATGGCCAATATCTCTCTCTCTCTCTCTCTTGTAATTAGTGCAAATTGCAATAAATGCTATATTAGCATAAAATACACCCCTTTTGCTATCGCATGCGGTACTTACCACATTTTGATAAATCCAGGCCTTAGTTTGTTAGCACTGAATTTGGTACAAAACCAATAAAGACAGGCTACACAGCTAACTTTTCAGTACTCCTCATTGTAACACTGGGTAAGAGGATGCACATGACTTTCAGGGCCTCATGTATTACCCCAAGGATTGGCCCTTTTGGACTTCTCCATTTTGCCCACATTTCTTTCATCTCATGTATCCATGGCCCAGTCCAAGTGATTGCTTGATACGTGATACAAGTAAGAGAAAGAAGACAATAAATCAGTTAACACTTTGTTTGTCCTTTGGAGGCTCTGTATAGCAGGTTATCTGCATAAAGTGATCCCATTGAGGTACCATGCTAATTACCGCATTGCTTCTTAATAGAACAATTCTGTGCAGAGGAGAACCAAATGCTCCCTCATTCTGCAGTCCTAGCATTTGATTTTCGGATGGCAGTCACTCCCTGCAATCATTCTCTGTGAATCAGAGCTTCTTATCCCCTGCCACAAAGCAAACCTGCATCTTTTCCATTTGCCTTTTGAAATCATGTACATTAATTAATTTATTACTTCTCATTTCAGCTTCTGGAAGAAAATGAGCGTCTGAAGCAGGAACTGGCCAAAACAAAAATGTCCCTCGCTGAATGTCAGCTGGAAAAAGAGAGCTTGATCCATCGTATGAAAAAGATAGAGCAGCCGTAATGTCTCAGCTGGAAAAAAAGAGGACAGATAGAGCAGCCATAATGATGCCGAGCATTGAACAAAGGGTTTCTGTGGCACACTGACAGCTCACACTGTCTGCTCACAACGTAGTAAGGCCGATTTGTGGTGTCCTGTCTCTTCCTATTTTACTGCCATGATGCAGCAAATTCTCTTTAACCTAGAATAATATTTCCAAAAGTTTCTTTTATATTTTTTCTGAATTTGTAAATCCATCCCACCTTTCTCCACTCTCTGAGAAGGCAATAGGGAAATCCAGATGAATAAATAAATCAGTAATTATAGTTCAGTCTTCACAGTGAATAAGAGGGATGAAGCACTCCTTTCTCCAGAAGCCAGTGCATCCGTCAGCAAACCAATGAGTATCACTCTTCCAGGGTCTGCGAGTGCTACTGCTACAGGGATCAGACTCAGCAGTGCTTCTACCTCTCTCTCTATTCTCTTGTCACAGCTTCTAAATCTCATCTCCAGTGCTTCCTGCCTCTTTTTATTCTGAAAAGGAGACAGAAAGCATGTGTAAGGTGTGAATCCGTAGAAGCAGTCATTAGATAAAAGAAAGTATAATGAATCTCAGCTCCTTCTGCTCACCTTCCCTCAGATCGGAATTTGTTTGCACTGTTAATAAACAATGTAATGTATTTAAATCAATTCTTGTACAAATCATTAATGATTCTTAATGGAGGTGTTTTATGCCCCTTCCACAATAAAGCTATATAAAAAGGTGATTGTAATGACTGCCTTCTTTTCAGTGCAAGAAAGGAGCTCAGCTCTGCCTTTAACTAGAGCTCACCGCAGGTCCTACCAGAGGAGACCAGACTGGCTGCAGAGCTGCTGACATAGATTGTTTTGCTTTTCGTAACAGAAAAGGATGGAGGCTGCATTAATAGGTTTTTGGGGAGGTAGTGGGGTTGGATATAACATCAGAAAGCCAAATTCAAGTCCAAGGTCATGAGCAGATAGGCCTTGTAATCTGTCTGCAAGTTTTCAGTGCTTCCATAATTCTGTTTTCAGAGAGGGGAATGTAAGGGTGTCATTTTCTATTTCTTTTGAAATTATGCTGGGTTTTTAAACGGAGAACGTTTAAAGCTATAAATATGGAAACTGACTAGCTGGACCGTTTGGGTCTCTCTCTGCCCTTCCTAAATTCCTGGTACAAGACAGAGATGTGTGCCCAGTATTTGCACTCACAAGAACATCCATTCAGCCCAGCATTGCGTTTCCCCTTTCTTGGGCACAAGGGAGGAAGGGGGATCCCCAGTGCCATTTCACTTTTGGGAGCAGCAGGAAGGGAGGGTTTAAAGAATGGGAGAGAAGGAAGGAGATGCCATTTTATTTTTATTTAGAAAGCTGGTACAAAGGATGGCTCATGCTATTGCAGCTCCTAAACTTGGACAACTACGTGGGCTACCTGCCCCGCCTCCAGTTCCCCCAAACTTGCCCAGAATTTGATCTGCTAAATTTAGCCTTCTAATGACATTTCAGGGGGTAAAATTAGCTGGTTAGCCCAGCCAATTGCCAAAGGCTTTGATCTAGCTAAGTTCCCTTTAAATATTTACCTCTTTGTCAATTTGCTCAAGCAGCTCTTCTTGATTCACAACATTTATCCCAGGACAAGCAGGATGCTAGTCCTCACATATGGGTGACATCACCGACGGAGCCCAGCGTGGGAAATCTTTCTGTCAAAGTTTCTAGAAACTTTTGACTGGCCCTGTGAGGCCACTGAGCATGCCCAGCATGCTATGATATTCTCTGCCACAGGTGTCTCTCTTCAGTCTTCGCTTTTCCGCGCTGCTTCACACATCGCGGGACAGGAGCCGTTGCGTTTTCTTCACTTTTTGCTGACTGAAAAGTCATTCTTTTACCGATTTTCTTTCTCATAGAAGTCTCTCTCGGGGTTCCCTTCACCGGCTGGTGAGTACCTCGGTCTTGATTTTCTCAATTTTTGGAAAAATTCTCTTCTCATAATTTCACATCCTTCGACGGCCGTCGATAACAAAATGGCTACGGGCTTCAAACCATGTCGATCACCGACCCACATTTAGAATGTGTCCTCTGCCTCGGTGAAAAACTTGATGTAAGTACATGTCCTAAATGCGCTGAGATGAGGCAAAGGGGCGAAAGGCTAGGCAGGAAAAAATGGAACATTTGTTCCAGCTATAATTAATTCCTTCCCCTTCCAAATCGTCGAAGTCGTCTCCAGCTGGAGCGACTAAAAGAGCCTTGCTTAAAAAACCGCATCCAGACGGATCCGGTGATCGTCCCTCTTCACCATCATCTATAGCATCGACGAAGTCGGCGGACCATCTCAAACTAAAACATCGTCATCGACATCGTCGACCGTCAACATCTGCATCGACATCCCAGGAGGAATCGATGGCAAAGCGGCCACGGGACCAGGAAATACCGGTCCCTTCGACGCCTGGGCCTTTACCTCCATCGATTTCGGATCCTCCACAGACTTCCGCACAGGATCCTCCGACACAGCCTCCACCACCGCTTACAACTGCTCTGATTCCACCAGTTGTACAGCCGGAATTGTCTGATCTCATCAGGCAAGTGGTCATCCAGGCTCTAAAAGATCAAGCACTTCCGGCGATCCCGCCGATGCCACTAGCATCGATTTATTTTTATTTTTTATTTATTTTATTTGAGTTTTTTCTATACCGGCATTCACGGAATTCGTATCATGTCGGTTTACATAAAACAAGGGGTGATCAAAACATTATAAACGTGCATAAATATGAGAGTATACATTTAAACATTATAACAAGTTATAAAAGTGCGCAGAAAAATCAGTTACAATAAAACAAGGATGGCTCTAACTTGGAGAAGAAGCAGAGTATGATAGAAGTTTTAGCAAGAAGAAGAACAAGCAGTGTTCCGGTAGTAGTACCGATGCCGGTGGGCCCACCAATGCCGGTGCCCTTGTTGGCGCCGAGGACACAGATGGACTCGATTACTACGACGCCGAGACTCGTTACGTCATCGACGTCCATCTTCGCCCAGATTCCATCGGGTTCTTCGATGCCGTTCTCGATTCCATCGACGTCGAAGTCTTCCACAACACTTCCACCGGTGATGACATCGATGACAACCACTGTATCATCGAGGCAACCATCATCTGAGCCTCCTGAAGTACAAGATCTCGCATTTTATCGATGTCTTTTGCAAAGATATCAAAATGTCATCGATAACCTATCATCAACAAAGCCTCAAGAGAGCTCACCTCTGTTTTTCTCCGATGATCCACAGCCAGGCCCTTCAGGCCTTCACTTCCCTCCCAGGTTATCGCCAAAATCTCCCTATAGAGATGACCCAGATGACTCTTGGGATGACCAGCAGTCTGTAACATCTTCTGAGGGATTCATGTCTGAACCTTCTCCTCCAGATCAGAGAAAGAAATCACCTCCAGAGGGCCTCCATTCCATCGTCAGCGCAACAGAATTGCCAAGCCTTGAGCATCCCCAGCTTGAGGCCAACGCAAACTCCAACAGAATTGCCGAAGCCATGTGCCCAGTGGGACTATCCTAGTCCCGGGTCTTGTCTTGGACCTTGTCTTGTCCCCAGAATTTTTTTTGGGATCTTCTTTCGACCTGCTGGAGGTGCCAGCGTCTGGATTTCTACGACCTGCAGGAGGTGCCATATTTTTCAGCAATACTATACACAACTTTATTCTGCTACCCCATCAGAAGAGGCTGGCTTGAAATACATTTTTCACTAATCTTCCTCTTGCTCAGCTGTCAGCAAAGCAGAGAGAAGGTTTGAATGCATCTATTACTATATCTGAAACTGATATTGTAATAAACAACTGAAGCTAGGAAAATCACTGGGTGTTGATGGGCTGCGGTGAGTATTATAAAACTCTGTGCCCCACCTTACCAAACTCTATTAAATTATTATAATCTTATTTCTGCTAAGAGTACTTTTCTGCAGGAGATAATCAAGCCTTGATTACAGTTTTTGCAAAACCTGGTAAAGATCTGACTCTCTCTACATCATATAGACCAATATTGTTGATTAATTTTGATGCTAAAATCTTCCAGCCTCAGTTCCAGCAGTTGCGGTCTCCACCGCTTCCCCCTTGTTAGCTATGTTCAGGGCTCACCTCCGAGGCCGGGAACGCCGCCTCCGCAGCTCTGCTGAGCATTCAGGGCGTCCACCATTGCTGGGCCGTCTCGCTGCCGCCCCGCGCGCACATGCGGGGACAAGCGTTATGGACGTACGCTCACCGGAAGCCTGACCCCGCCTGAGCTGGTCACACTACGCCCCAAGCCCGATATAACCAGCGTCCATCAGTCCTCTCATTGCCTTGCAACGAGGGTCGCTACAGTGTGTAGTTCTTAGTTGCACTTCCGTTGTTCTGCTTCAGCTACCGACCTCTGCTCGTTCCTGACTCTGCTTCTGCCTGCCGCCAGCCACCAACCTCTGCTCGTTCCTGACTCTGCTTCTGCCTGCCGCCAGCCACCGACCTCTGCTCGATCCTGACTCTGCTTCTGCCTGCTGCCAGCCACCGACCTCTGCTCGTTCCTGACTCTGCTTCTGCCTGCCGCCAGCCACCGACCTCTGCTCGTTCCTGACTCTGCTTCTGCCTGCCGCCAGCCACCGACCTCTGCTCGTTCCTGACTCGTCCTCTGCCTGCCGCCTGCCTCAGTCCACGGCTTCTCTGCCGCAGCTGCTACGCTCCTGTCCTCCGGACAGTGCCTCCTGCAGGCCTGGGCTGGAACTACTGCCAGACTGTCTTGGGTCCTGAGACCTTCTACTTCCTGCCAGGCTCTGGCCTACTCGCTGCTGGCTCCCATCTTGCACCCTGCAAGTTCCAGTCAAGACATTACTGACTCTGTTCCTGCTTCCGCTTGCTCTGTGCTCCCTGGCCTATTGGCTCTTGCTTCTGGACTCTGTGCTTACTCCTTGCCCGGGCCTTCCTAGAGAGACTAACACTGTGCAGAAGTCCCAAGGGACTGGGACCCTACGGGCTCCTCCTGGGGGGTCCTGGTTCCCGGGTGAAGAGCTTAGCTGCACTCCCAAGTCCCAAGGTTCTGGGACCCTACGGGCTCCTCCTGGGGGGTTCCCAGTTCCCGGGTGAAGACCCCTACGTGTGTCTCCTAAGTCCCAAGGCTCCAGGACCCTACGGGCTCCTCCTGGGGGGTTCCTGGTTCCCGGGTGAAGACCTGTGCCTGTGGCTCCACCTCCCGAGCTACTCTACCCAGGGTGGTTCGGCTCAAGGCTTGAGCCGAACCACCCTGGGTAGAGTAGCTTCCCAGGGTGCAACACCAGCTGCTAGTTTGGCCTTTGTTATTCCTTCTTTGATAGCAGATGATCAAACTGGCTTTGTTAAGGCCAGATACATCGTGTGACTAATGTACAGAAAGTTATTGATGATTCATGGTCTTCTAAAACACTTGGTCAGCATGGGGTCATAGTTTGGATTTAGAAAAGAACTTTGATAACGTACAATGGTCATATTTATTTTGGCTAAGAACATAAGAAATTTTCATGCTGGGTCAGACCAAGGGTCCATCAAGCCCAGCATCTTCTTTCCAACAAAGGCCAAACCAGGCCACAAGAACCTGGAAAGTACCCAAACACTAAGAAGTTCCCATGCTACTGATGCCAGTAATAGAATCAATTCCCTAGGTCAACTTGATTAATAGCAGTTAATGGACTTCTCCAAGAACTTCTCCAATACTTTTTTAAACCCAGCTACACTAATGGCACTAACCACACCCTCTAGCAACAAATTCCAGAGCTTAATTGCACATTGAGTGAAAAATAATTTTCTTCGATTAGTCTTAAATGTGCTACTGTTGCGACCGTCGCTGCTCGACGCCCTCACTCCGCCCTCTTTACCTCTGTGGCAACTCCCTACGGGTCTGATGGACGGTTAGCTGCCACTGCATCTTCTTGCCACTCCCTCCGGCGTCTCCGGACCAGAACGACACTGCGGATCTGCCATGTTGCCTGATGACATAGGGCGCGCGCGCGCACTCCGATTGATGTACCGGCAAGGGCCTCCGATTGATGTACCAGCAAGGGCGTCCCCCTGAAATGACGTCATCTGCTTCCAATATAAAAGGTCTCAGTATTCGCTAATGAATTGAGTTAGCAAGGAATGGATATGGATTCGGATAAGGATTCGTCCAAGCTACTCTGCCTCCTCGGACTTACCAGGGGTTCCCGTTCCTCTGGGGCCTCGCTCTCTTTTCTTTATTTCAGATTGCAGATAGGAACCGGTACTCGCTCCTCGAGGGCCCATGTTCCTGAATACGCTGAAGATTCTCTACTGCCTAGAAGCTATCGCGGATACAGACATTTGTGAGTTACCATCGCTCTCTCAGAGCTTTCCCTGGAACCAGGTACTCGCTCCTCGAGGGCCTAACCCTTTCCAACTACAGAGCTTCCTCAAGACCTTATGTGAGTTTTGTCATCCAGTTCTGGCTATGAACACAGCATACCCTGTCTACTCACTATCTAAAGTTTCTCTACAGCTCAGCAACCCTAGGATCACTGTTCCAGTTCCTGAGGGACTTCAGCCCTGCCGGGCATATCAGCTCACTACTGCCACCTCTGGTGGTTCTACTATCCTGTCTAATAAAAGAACTATCTGTGTCTGTCTCCATATCCAAGCCTAGCCGGTGGTCCCTCTCAGGATATCCTCCTGGGAGCGCAGTCATCTGCCATCGGCCCAAGGATCCACCTATCTACATTCTTCTACAAGCTGAGTGCCCTCTACAAGCACTCCGCTGGTAACAGTTTGTTAACTCCTCCCTTCTCAAAGAGTAGTGCATAACAGATTGTTATCTCCTCCTACCAGGGGAGCCGAACCATAAAAGATTGCTAATCTCCTCTCTCTCCAGGAGCTAGTTCATAACAGATTGCTAACTCCTCCTTCCTTAGGGGTCATCACTAACTGCTATCTGCTTGCTCCTCCCATAAGCATAGCAGATTCTAACAGATTGCTAAATCCTGCAATCTGTTCCTAACAGCTACTTACTAACCTCATGGAGTGCCCCCTAGTCCTTCTATTATCCGATAGTGTAAATAACTGATTCACATCTACTCATTCAAGACCTCTCATGATTTTAAAGACCTCTATCATATCCCCCCTCAGCCGTCTCTTCTCCAAGCTGAACAGCCCTAACCTCTTTAGCCTTTCCTCATAGGGGAGATATTCCAGCCCCTTTATCATTTTGGTAGCCTTTCTCTTACCTTCTCCTGTGCAACTATATCTTTTTTTAGAACATAAGAACATAAGAAAATGCCATACTGGGTCAGACCAAGGGTCCATCAAGCCCAGCATCCTGTTTCCAACAGTGGCCAATCCAGGCCATAAGAACCTGGCAAGAACCCAAAAACTAAGTCTATTCCATGTAACCATTACTAATGGCAGTGGCTATTCTCTAAGTGAACTTAATAGCAGGTAATGGACTTCTCCTCCAAGAACTTATCCAATCCTTTTTTAAACACAGCTATACTAACTGCACTAACCACATTCTCTGGCAACAAATTCCAGAGTTTAATTGTGCGTTGAGTAAAAAAGAACTTTCTCCGATTAGTTTTAAATGTGCCCCATGCTAACTTCATGGAGTGCCCCCTAGTCTTTCTACTATCCGAAAGAGTAAATAACCGATTCACATCTACCCGTTCTAGACCTCTCATGATTTTAAACACCTCTATCATATCCCCCCTCAGCTGTCTCTTCTCCAAGCTGAAAAGTCCTAACCTCTTTAGTCTTTCCTCATAGGGGAGTTGTTCCATTCCCCTTATAATTTTGGTAGCCCTTCTCTGTACCTTCTCCATCGCAATTATATCTTTTTTGAGATGCGGCGACCAGAATTGTACACAGTATTCAAGGTGCGGTCTCACCATGGAGCGATACAGAGGCATTATGACATTTTCCGTTTTATTCACCATTCCTTTTCTAATAATTCCCAACATTCTGTTGCTTTTTTGACTGCCGCAGCACACTGCACCGACGATTTCAATGTGTTATCCACTATGACACCTAGATCTCTTTCTTGGGTTTTAGCACCTAATATGGAACCCAACATTGTGTAACTATAGCATGGGTTATTTTTCCCTATATGCATCACCTTGCACCTATCCACATTAAATTTCATCTGCCATTTGGATGCCCAATTTTCCAGTCTCACAAGGTCTTCCTGCAATTTATCACAATCTGCTTGTGATTTAACTACTCTGAACAATTTTGTGTCATCTGCAAATTTGATTATCTCACTCGTCGTATTTCTTTCCAGATCATTTATAAATATATTGAACAGTAAGGGTCCCAATACAGATCCCTGAGGCACTCCACTGTCCACTCCCTTCCATTGAGAAAATTGCCCATTTAATCCTACTCTCTGTTTTCTGTCTTTTAGCCAGTTTGCAATCCACGAAAGGACATCGCCACCTATCCCATGACTTTTTACTTTTCCTAGAAGCCTCTCATGAGGAACTTTGTCAAACGCCTTCTGAAAATCCAAGTATACTATATCTACTGGTTCACCTTTATCCACATGTTTATTAACTCCTTTAAAAAAGTGAAGCAGATTTGTGAGGCAAGACTTGCCCTGGGTAAAGCCATGCTGACCAGAACTGTACACAGTATTCAAGGTACGGTCTCACCATGGAGCGATACAGAGGCATTATGACATTTTCTGTTTTATTCCTCATTCCCTTCCTAATAATTCCTAATATTCTGTTTGCTTTTTTGACTGCTGCAGCATTCTGAGCCGACGATTTCAATGTATTATCTACTATGATGCCTAGATCTTTTTCCTGGGTGGTAGCTCCTAATATGGAACATAACATCGTGTAACTACTGCATGGGTTATTTTTCCCTATATGCACTTGTCCTCCATAAATTTCATCTTCCATTTGGATGCCCAATCTTCCAATCTCGCAAGGCCCTTCTACAATGTACCACAATCCGCTTGTGATTTAACTACTCTGAATAATTTTGTATGATCTGCAAATTTGATTACCTCACTCGTCGTATTCCTTTCCAGATCATTTATAAATATATTGAAAAGCACCGGTCCAAGTACAGATCTCTGAGGCACTCCACTGTTTATCCTTTTCCACTGAGAAAATTGACCATTTTATCCTACTCTCTGTTTCCTGTCTTTTAGCCAGTTTGTAATCCACGAAAGGACATCACCACCTATCCCATGACTTTTTAGTTTTCTTAGAAGCCTCTCATGAGGAACTTTGTCAAACGCCTTCTAAAAATCCAAATACACTACATCTACCGGTTCACCTTTATCTACATGTTTATTAACTCCTTCAAAAAAGTGAAGCAGATTTGTGAGGCAAGACTTCCCTTGGGTAAAGCCATGCTGACTTTGTTCCATTAAACAATGTCTTTCTATGTGTTCTGTGATTTTGATGGTTAGAACACTTTCCACTATTTTTCCTGGCACTGAAGTCAGGCTAACCGATCTGTAGTTTCCCGGATCGCCCCTGGAGCCCCTTTTTAAATATTGGGGTTACATTAGCCACCCTGCAGTCCTCAGGTACAATGGATGATTTTAATGACAGGTTACAAATGTTTACTAATAGTCTTAAATTTCATTTTTTAGTTCCTTCAGAACCCTGGAGTGTATACCATCCGGTCCAGGTGATTTCAGTTTGTCAATCAGTCCTACCACATCTTCTAGGTTCACTGTGATTTGGTTCAGTCCATCTGAATCATTACCTATGCAAGCCTTCTCCGGTACAGGTATTTCCCCAACATCTCTTCAGTAAATACAGAAGCAAAGAAATCGTTTAATCTTTCCGCAATGGCCTTATCTTCTCTAAGTGCCCTTTTATCCCCTCGATTGTCTAAAGGTCCAACTGACTCCTTCACAGGAGAAAAGAACATACTTAAATATAACCTATGCTTCAGGTGTTACAATAATTCAGGAGAGCAAACAAAGTAGCCCAAGGCAACTTCCCTTACTGGGCAGACAAAGAGTGAGGTGCAAACAAGCTATATAGAAGTCAGCACAACACTAAGGTTAGGGAAAAATGTTGTGCCACCAATGAGCCTCTCCATTGTGAGACCGCACCTTGAGTACTGTGTACAGTTCTGGTCACCGCATTCAAAAAAGATATAGCTGCGATGGAGAAGGTAAAGAGAAGGGCAAACAAAATGATAAAGGGGATGGAACAGCTCCCCTATGAGGAAAGGCTGAAGAGGTTAGGACTTTTCAGCTTGGAGAAGAGACGGCTGAGGGGGGATATGATAGAGGTGTTTAAAATCATGAGAGGTCTAGAACGGGTAGATGTGACTCGGTTATTTACTCTTTCGGATAGTAGAAAGACTAGGGGGCACTCCATGAAGTTAGCATGGGGCACATTTAAAACTAATTGGAGAAAGTTCTTTTTCACTCAACGCACAATTAAACTCTGGAATTTGTTGCCAGGGAATGTGGTTAGTGCAGTTAGTGTAGCTGGGTTTAAAAAAGGATTGGATAAGTTCTTGGAGGAGAAGTCCATTACCTGCTATTAATTAAGGTGACTTAGAAAATAGCCACTGCTACTACTAGCAACAGTAACATGGAATAGACTTAGTTTTTGGGTACTTGCCAGGTTCTTGTGGTCTGGTTTGGCCTCTGTTGGAGACAGGATGCTGGGCTTGATGGACCCTTGGTCTGACCCAGTATGGCATTTTCTTATGTTCTTATGTTTCATTAAAATTATTGATGAAGTCAGCCTATCGTGCCTGTGTCTTAATCAGACCCTGATTGTGCCAAGCCATAGCGATATCTGGATGTGCTCCACAAGGGGGCACTGCAGTCAGCCTTAGTTCTGTGTGGGAGACTTATACCTGATTGCAGTGCCCAGTCAGTCATAATGGTACATCTCCCCCCCACTGTGCTTAAGTTCTGGCTGAATGATATGTACTCTCCCTCTCTCTCTAATAATCTCAGGTCCTGGCAATCTAATCTTCCCATTTATAAGGCTTGAAACATGAGACTTGCAACCATAATACCTATAGTACCTGAATGTAATGTGTTTTGATGTACACTTTGAAGTGCCAAAAAATGTAATATAAATAAGGGGCGGATTTTAAGAGCCCTGCTCGCCTAAATCCGCCCAAATCCGGGCGGATTTAGGCGAGCAGGGCCCTGTACGCCGGTAGGCCTATTTTACATAGGCCTACCGGCGCGCGCAGAGCCCCGGGACTCGCGTAAGTCCCGGGGTTTGGCGAGGGGGCGTGTCGGGGGCGGGCCTGAACCGCGCTGCGTTTTCGGGGCGTGTCCAGAGCATTCCGGGGGCGGGCCCGGGGGCGTGGTTACGGCCCGGGGCGATCCGGGGGCATGGCCGCGCCCTCCGTACCCGCCCCCAGGTCGCGTCCCGGCGCGCAAGAGGCCCGCTGGCGCACGGGGATTTACGCCTCCCTCTGGGAGGCGTAAATCCCCCGACAAAGGTAAGGGGGGGGGTTTAGACAGGGCCGGGCGGGTGGGTTAGGTAGAGGAAGGGAGGGGAAGATGAGGGGAGGGCAAAGGAAAGTTCCCTCCGAGGCCGCTCTGATTTCGGAGCGGCCTCGGAGGGAATGGGGGTAGGCTGCGCGGCTCGGCGCGCGCCGGCTATACAAAATCCATAGCCTTGCGCGCGCAGATCCAGGATTTTAGCGCATACGCACGGCTACGCGCGTATCCGCTAAAATCCAGCGTACTTTTGCTTGAGCCTGATGCGCCAGGAAAAGTACGCCTATTCGCGGTATTTGAAAATCTACCCCTAAATGAATATAGTTTTATTCATCTAATTCTTCATTCATATAACAAACAAGAGGACACCAAACTTATCCAGCTTTTAACTAATCACAAAATAAAGGCTAAACGTAAGCAAAAAAGATATTACAGCATTTATTAGATTAGTCTCAGTTGGCTTCAGGAGAAGGCTGCACATTTCTTGAAGTGTAGGATAGTGGCACTAATTAATAATAATATCAACAAGCAAACTGGTTTCAACAAACTTTAATCTAGCACCTTTTGGTTTAATTACAGAGTTCTTCATTCAAAAGGAAAAGTCAGCTGTTCCTAAATTGTCATTAGGTTAAGTCTCTTCATGTAAAGATACCAGGTCTCTGATGGAACTACATACAGGGGTAGATTTTCAAATACCGCGAATAGCCTACTTTTTCTGGCACATCAGGCGCAAGCAAAAGTACGCTGGATTTTAGTAGCTACGCGCGTAGCCGCGCGTATCTACTAAAAACCTGGATCGGTGCGCACAAGGCTATCGATTTTGTATAGCCGGCGCGCGCCGAGCCGCGCAGCCTACCCCCATTCCCTCCGAGGCCGCTCCGAAATCGGAGCAACCTCGGAGGGAACTTCCTTTTGCCCTCCCCTCCCCTTCCCCTCCCTTCCCCTACCTAACCCACCCACCCGGCCCTGTCTAAGCCCCCCCCTTACCTTTGTCGGGGGATTTACGCCTCCCTCTGGGAGGCGTAAATCCCCGCGCGCCAGCGGGCCTCTTGCGCGTCGGGACGCGACCTGGGGGCGGGTACGGAGGGCGCGGCCACGCCCCCGGAGCGCCCCGTGCCGTAGTCACGCCCCCGTACCCGCCCCCAAAACGCTGCCGACACGCCCCCTAAACGCCGCGACGACCGGGCCCGCCCCCGATACGCCCCCCTCGGAGCACCCCGGGACTTACGCGAGTCTCGGGGCTCTGCGCGCGCCGGTAGGCCTATGTAAAATAGGCTCACCGGCGCGCAGGGCCCTGCTCGCCTAAATCCGCCCGGATTTGGGCGGATTTAGGCGAGCAGGGCTCTGAAAATCCACCCCACACTGTCTAATACATATAGCTACTAAAAGGAATATTGGTTCTTACCTGCTAATTTTCCTTCCTGTAGTGCCACAGATCAGTCCAGCTCCTGGGTTTTGCCTCCTTGCCAGCAGATGGAGACAGAGAAAGTTTCACTAACACTGTACATAACCCAGTGTGCCACCTGCAGTCCCTCAGTATTGACCTGTTCCCAAGCCAAGATGATCATAACAATAATAGCCATATTATCCTTAAATGCAAGTTCCCCTGACAAGCAGGAGAATGGTGAACATAAGAACATATGAAATTGCCATGCTGGGTCAGACCAAAGGTCCATCAAGCCCAGCATCCTGTTTCCAACAGAGGCCAAACCAAGCCACAACAACCTGGCAATTACCCAAACACTAAGAAGATCCCATGCTACTGATGCAATTAATAACAGTGGCTATTCCCTAAGTAAACTTGATTATTAGCCGTTAATGGACTTCTCCTCCAAGAACTTATCCAAACCTTTTTTGAACCCAGCTACACTAACTGCACTAACCACATCCTCTGGCAACAAATTCCAGAGCTTTATTGTGCGTTGAGTAAAAAATAATTTTCTCCGATTAGTCTTAAATGTGCTACTTGCTAACTTCATGGAATGTCCCCTAGTCCTATTATTCGAAAGTGTAAATAACCGAGTCACATCTACTCGTTCAAGACCTCTCATGATCTTAAAGACCTCTATCATATCCCCCCTCAGCTGTCTCTTCTCCAAGCTGAACAGCCCTAACCTCTTCAGCCTTTCCTCATAGAGGAGCTGTTCCATCCCCTTTATCATTTTGGTCGCCCTTCTCTGTACCTTCTCCATCGCAACTATATCTTTTTTGAGATGCGGCGACCAGAATTGTACACAGTATTCAAGGTGCGGTCTCACCATGGAGCGATACAGAGGCATTATGACATTTTCCGTTCTATTATCCATTCCCTTCCTAATAATGCCTAACATTCTGTTTGCTTTTTTGACTGCTGCAGCACACTGAGCCGACGATTTTAAAGTATTATCCACTATGATGCCTAGATCTTTTTCCTGGGTGGTAGCACCTAATATGGAACCTAACATTGTATAACTACAGCAATATTTATTTTTCCCTATGTGCAGCACCTTGCACTTGTCCACATTAAATTTCATCTGCCATTTGGATGCCCAATCTTCCAGTTTTGCAAGGTCCTCCTGTAATGTATCATAGTCTGCTTGTGATTTAACTACTCTAAATAATTTTGTATCATCCGCAAATTTGATAACCTCACTCGTCGTATTCCTTTCCAGATCATTTATATATATATTGAAAAGCACCGGTCCAAGTACAGATCCCTGAGGCACTCCACTGTTTACCCTTTTTCACTGAGAAAATTAATCATTTAATCCTACTCTCTGTTTCCTGTCTTTTAACCAGTTTGTAGACTACATCTACCGGTTCACCTTTATCCACATGTTTATTAACCCCTTCAAAAAAATGAAGCAGATTTGTTAGGCAAGACTTCCCTTGGGTAAATCCATGTTGACTGTGTTCCATTAAATCATGTTTTTCTATAAGCTCTACGATTTTGATCTTGAGAATAGTTTCCACTATTTTTCCCGGCACTGAAGTTAGGCTCACTGGTCTATAGTTACCCGGATCGCCCCTGGAGCCTTTTTTAAATATTGGGGTTACATTGGCCACCCTCCAGTCTTCAGGTACAATGGATGATTTTAATGATAGGTTACAAATTTTACTAATAGATCAGAAATTTCATTGTTGATTTCCTTCAGTACCCTAGGATGCATATCATCCGGTCCAGGTGATTTGCTACTCTTTAGTTTGTCAATCTGGCCTACTACATCTTCCAGGTTCACAGTGATTGTGTTCAGTTCGTCTGACTCATCACCGCTGAAAACCATCTCCGGAACTGGTATCTCCCCAACATCCTCATTAGTAAACACGGAAGCAAAGAATTCATTTAGTCTTTCTGCAATGGCCTTGTCTTTACAAAACCCCAAATGACAATTGATAGTATTGTTGGAACGAATGCTTTTTTCGTATTTTGGGAGGACAATCTGATGTGTGGAGGTGGAAACCTTTCACTTTTACCTCCCAGGATTGCACCCACAGTGTTGAACTTGTGGACCCTTGGACCGAGGTGGAGTTGGAACAACCTGCAGTGAGGAGCCCTGCAGGTTCCCATCATCGGCAGGCAGAGTCAGACAAGGGAGAGATCCAACTGGAACTTCACCTATACCAGCCTATGTTCCCCTTGAGTTGAGTCTTTTGATGCTAGGGCCAGCAGGTCTTAGGTAGGGGCCTCCACTGATGGTCTGAAGGTCCATTGAGGTCGCTGGACCAGAGTAGATGTGGTACAGGTGAAACCAGAGGCACGCTGGGATCAGTGGCAGGCAGCATTCAGGAATAACCAGGAGGCAGGCAGTGGTTTTTGACAGGTGGTGTTCAGAAAGGCCCAGGAAGCAGGCTAAGGTCAATACCTGGTATCCATCCAAAGGGAAAGGTGGGACAGATAGGCAGGGCTGGAAGGCAAGGAGCAGATCAGGTGGGCAGATGAGGAGACATGGAGAAATGAATACAGAGGGACTGAAGAACTGAAGATGAAGTCAAGGAACTGGAACTGAAGAGAGACAAAGCCCACCGGAACTGGGCTTTTACGGTATTTATGTTCTTATGAAATTTAAAACTATCGTTTATTATCTGTTCATGCTCTTATCTTGACTGCTTTTAATTTTTAAGTATTTATATTTTATGTGGTTTTTAATTTTTACCAATTATTTGATACCTGTAACCTTTTTAATTGATTTATTGTATTTTCTCGCTTCCACCTCGATTGTAAACCATTGTGAAGGTCCTGACTGAGACAATGGTATATAAAAATCAATAAACATAAGACACTGAACACAAGAACTGGAGAATGAAGACAAGGAACACTGATGCAACTCACTCCAAGAACGTAGGGCGACCTGTTGCTTGTTGAGAAGGGGTGTTTTAGCGTGCCCCTGGGCCTCAGCCTGACCCCAGACAGATCCATGACCAAACCAAGGGTTGGTGACGTGTCCCAGGATGGCAGAGACACGGTCTTACCCTCTGCCAGGCCTGCAAGCTCCCAGCGCCAACAACATGAAGATGTTGGTAGTAGAACAGTCCTCCGACCATTCCGAGCCCTTTCGGACCTGCTGCTTGGATCGGCATGGAGCAGCAGGCCGGCCTGAGGATGAGGGCAGACAGAGACCTTGACAAGAAGACATGACACCAAGGTTGATGCGATGGCATCACAGACGAGGGTTGAAGCAAAGACATGACACCAGGGCTGTTGAAGACATGACACCAAGGCTGATGCAACGGCATCAGAGACGAGACGAGGAACTTGATGAAGTCCAGACGAGACGAGAAGCTGGGCAGGTAGACATTGCACTGTCTCTCAGGGCACCCTACTCAGCCCACCTTCACGGGCGGACCCAATGGGCTGGTCGCGGACCACCCTGTCCCACTGCGCACCCTACACAGCCCGAGGAGGCTGGTCACGGACCACACGGAGAGCAGGACGAGCGCGGGAGAGGATCCAGTTGAGGTGGGACTCCGATGACGAAGCCGATGTCATCCGAAGCACCACAAAGGCTGGTAGGACAAGACAACTCAGAAGCACAGGACACCAGTTCACTGCCGGCATCTCCCATGATGGCCACCCGGAGATCCACGGCCGGCAGAACAGAAGGCCCCGGAGCAAAAACAAACACCAAGGAGGGCTAGGACACCAGGAAGCGAGACATCAGGAGAAGAGATACCAGGACACCTGGATGGGGACCTCAGGCAATGAAGACATGGCATGACGAGACGAGACGAGGAGCTCCACGAAGAAGACAGATGACCTAACGGAGCTCTGGCAGGCAGGAGCCTCCAGAACTGAAGACACTCCGATGCGAGGCAACAAGGAAATACAGGAACAGCCCTTATATAGGGCTGAAGCAGGAAACAGTCACAAAGGTGGGGCCCAGGGCATATCCGGCCGTGGGCCCTTTAAATGTAGAAGAGAGGCGCAGCCGCGCGCCTAGGAGCAGGAAGGAAGCTGTGCAGGACCGTGGACAGTGGTCCTGCACCGACGTCAGCGTCAGAAACAGCAGGGCTCGGCCTGGACGCAGGCCCCGACGACGGCAGCGGCTCCAGCCGCTGCAGGAGACCCCGAGAGCGGCTCCAGCCACTAACCCAGCCCGGGGTTTGCGGCCTTCAGCCCCGGAGGATGATGAAGACGTATGCGGCGGCTCCGTGCCGCAATGAAGAGCAGAGAAGTCCGTGGCTCCGGCCACGGTGAAGGCAAGACACAAGGGCGGCCTCCAGGCCGCAAAAGAGCACAAGGTCTGCAGCTCCGGCCACGCGGGAGGGCTGACATCAGTGGCATCGTGCCGCGAAGGGAGAGGCAGTAAAAAGGTAAAGTGCCTGCTCGCGGGGATTAGCTCCGCGGCAGGGTTCATAACATTGCTGAGGCACTGGTGGAGCATCTGCAGAGGGCTTATATAGGCCAAAGGATTGATGTCATCAGCAGGCACCTTCAGGTCTTTCCTGCCATGGGCTCTTTAAGACATGTCGGACATACACGTGCCCTAGGAGGAACGGGGCCTGGAGGTGTTAGTGGCATCCTGCTGGAGAGGGAGGCAGTCTGATGTCAGGGAATGCCAAGAAAAGGCCGGCCCAAGGGGTAAGTGTGGTGATTCACGAGAGGAGCCCGTGACCGCAAATGCAACATTACTCCCCTCTTAAGCCCCCTCCCTGAGGCTCAGGTTTTCTTAGAATGAAGTAGATGGAACTCCAGTACGTTTCGAGCTCCCAGGAGATCTCCTTTAGGCTGTAATCCTTTCATGTGAAGAGAGATTCGATTTTCTTGCCCCTGCAGTGGGCATTTAGGATTTCCTTGACTTCGTATACCGTTTCTTCAATGTTTGTTACATCCTGATGTTCCGACAATACCCTAGAGGGTCATGAGAATACCAGGGGTTTAAGTAATGAGACGTGAAGTACATTATGTATCTTGAGTGTTGATGGAAACTTCAACTGATATGTGACAGGCCCCAGTAGTTGAAGGACCGAAAAGGGTCCAATGTATCATGGGGCTAGGCACATGGAAGGCACCTGCAGGTGTAGATGGCGTGTGCTAAGCCATACGCTCTCTCCATCTTTAATCTGCACAGCTAGTCTCCTGTGTGTCTGCCATTTTCTTGGCTGTCAGCAGCCATCTGGAGTAGAGGATTGCAGCGTGCCCATAATTCTTGCAATTCCTGGGCCAACAGTTGGGTCACTGGCAAGGACACTAGGTGAGGCAGTGGCAGAGGAGGTAATGGTTGTTTCTCAAAGACCAGTAAGAAGGGAGAAGACCAGGTGGTGGCACTGCAATGGATATTATGCGAGAACTCGGCCCAGGGTAGGAGAGTGGCCTAATTGTCTAGGCACTCGTTGAGGTATAAAGGGAGGAAGGACTTGTGTCTGGTTGGTACACTCTGCTTGCCTGTTTCCTTGAGGAAGGTATGCAGTTGTGAAATCTAGCAAAATGCCAAATTTCTTACAAGGAGAGTGGCACTACTTTGCCGTAAATTGTACTCCTCTGTCTGACAGTATGTGTTTGGGTAGGCCATGCAGACAGAAGACATGAAGAGTAAAGAGGTGTGCCAATTCAGGTGTGGATGGGAGGCCTGGTAGTGTAACAAATTGTTCCTGTTGCGCTCGTCGGTTGCAGATGGCTGCGTCCTCTGTTGCTCACCTCTGTTTTTCCTGCTTCAGCGATTCTGGCTAAGATGGCCACCTCTGCCTCTACACGCCGAACTCCCCGGTGTTCCTGGGATGGCCTGGACGATCCTGGTCGCCATCTTGAATCAGGGATAACATAGGGCACGCACGCGCCAGCCCCTCTCTTATGCACATCATGGCGGGAACCTCAGGGGCGTCCCCTCCGCATGACATCACCTGCCTGTGTGTACTTAACCCTTCCGGACCTTCCTACCTACGAGTTAGCAAGGACTTCCTTCCTGCTGAATTCCACTACTTCGGAGACGCTTCGCTTTCACCTTGTTCCTGAAGTTCCTGTACGAAAGCTTTAGGTACCCGCTCCTTGGGAGCCTTGCTGCATTCCGGCTATCTGCTCCTCGGAGGGCCTGATTCTGCTCTGGAGTCTCCTGCCTCACTGAGCTCCGTGAGTACTCCTCACTTCTACCATCTCTGCTGACGGACCTCCCGGTGTACCCCGTACCTCGGGCCATTGCTGTGCCACCGCAGAAAGTCTTCATACCCGCTACAGAGTGAGTACCTCGCTCAACCCAGTTCTGCCTACCTCCTGTGCCATTCTACATCTACGGGGTGAATTCTCGGCGTACCCCGCTCTGCGGGCCACTACCGGATCCACACTGCAAGAAACATCAACGAGAGGAGACCTAACCGGCATACCCCGCTCTATGGACCACTAACGGGTACCATCACTGGGACCAGCTTACTCTGAACAGTAGCCTACTACCCATTCCATGGGCCCATCACCTCTTTGCTGTATAATAAAACCTCGCTGTGCTCTATGTCTGTCTCTGCTGGGGCTAGCCTATTGTGGTGAGTCCCCACAGGACTCCTCCCTGTGGGTGGAGCCACCACTCACCCGATCCAGGGGCCCACACTACTCAAGTTATAATAGTGCCATTTTAGAGAAACGATCCATGACCACCCAAATCACAATAGCACCATCTGAGAGGGCAAGTCTATGATGAAATCCATGGATAGGTGAGTCCAAGATTCCCTGGGGGCTCGCAACTGTTATAACAGCCCCCAGGGTAGGCCAAGCAGCTGAGGGAGTGAAACTGCTGGAGATTGGGGGTTCAGATGGGAGTAGAGAGGGGCTGAGTAAGTGAGACTGCTGAATTGGTGTTGTGGATGGCAGTAGACAGGGGCTAAGGGAGTGATTGAGCTTGAAAGGGGCTGGGGGAATGAGACTGCTGGTGATTGGAGGATGTGGATGGGGTATAGAGGAGCTGAGGGGGTGAGACTGCCGGTGATCAGGTGAGTATGGATGGGGGTATAGAGGGGGTGAGAGTGCCAGTGATGGGGTGGATATGGATGGGGATATAGAGGGGCAGAGAGGGTGAGAGAGGGTGAGAGTGCCGGTGATGGGGTGGGTATGGATGGGGATATAGAAGGGCAGAGGGGGTGAGTGTGCCGGTGACAGGGTGGGTATGGATGGGTGTATAGAGGGGGTGAGAGTGCAGGTGATCGGGTGGGTATGGATGGGGGTATAGCGGGGCAGAGGGGGTGAGAGTACAGGTGATGGGGAGGGTATGGATGGGGGTATAGAGGGGTGAGGGGGGTGAGAGTGCAGGTGATAGGGTGGGTATGGATGGGGGTACAGCGGGGCAGAGAGGGTGAGAGTGCAGGTGATCAGGTGGGTATGGATGGGGTATAGAGGGTCAGAGGGGGTGAGAGTGCAGGTGATGGGGAGGGTATGGATGGGGGTATAGAGGGGCAGAGGGGGTGAGTGCAGGTGATCGGGTGGGTATGGAAGGGGGTATAGAGGGGGTGAGGAGGTGAGAGTGCTAGTGATAAGGTGGGTATGGATGGGGTATAGAGGGAGTGAGGGAGTGAGAGTGCTGGTGATGGGTGGGTATGGATGGGGGTATTGAGGGGGTGAGGGTGAGAGTGCTGGTGATTGGGTGGGTATGGATGGGGGTATAGAGGGGGTGAGGGGCGTGAGTGCAGGTGATTGGGTAGGTATGGATAGGAGTATAGGGGGTGTGGATAGGAGTATGGTTGGGGGTACAGAGGGGCAGAAGGGGTAAGAGTACTGGTGATGGGGTGGGTATGGATGGGGGTATAGAGGGGGTGAGGGGGTGAGAGTACTGGTGATGGGGTGGGTATGGATGGGGTATAGAGGGGGTGAGAGTGCAGGTGATTGGGTGGGTATGGATGGGGTATAGAGGGGGTGAGGGGTGAGAGTGCAGGTGATTGGGTAGGTATGGATAGGAGTATAGAGGGGTGAGGGGGTGAGACTGCTGGTGATCGGTTGGGTATCGATGGGGGTATTGGGGTGAGGGGTGAGAGTGCTGGGGATTGGGTGGGTATGGATGGGTGTATAGAGGGGGTGAGAGTGCAGGTGATTTGGTAGGTATGGATAGGAGTATAGAGGGGGTGAGGGGGTGAGAGTACTGGTGATGGGGTGGGTATGGATGGGGTATACAGGGGGTGAGGGTCAGAGTACTG